>NC_135664.1:56908002-57210695 GCF_964188315.1 Podarcis muralis | reverse complement strand
CCCCCCGGAATAGGTCAACTCTATCTGATGTGATGGTGGGATGTGGGATAGAGAACCCACCAATTTGGCGCATGGCCCTGTTAATTTTACTCACCGCGTAATTGAGGCGAGAGGGATTGGAAGCTCCAGTGAAGACGGGGTAGGAGATTGGACCAGCCGATGGTCATTGACGGGTACAAGACATGCAGGCTTTTTAGATCTGCCCTTGCAGCAAGGGCAATGCCTTTTTGCTCCAATAAATCGTTCTTCCCCGCATGTATAATCAAGACCCTTGGAGGGCCATGGGTCGCTGCGGCACTACGCAGCATGGGCATCAAGCTCCGCCAACGCATGCCCCGCTGGGCCATCCTATCACCCAGATCTTCATGGTGGGCAAACCTGTAGGACAATTAAATTGCAAGTGATAAGGAGGAGGAGCCGGGACGAATGTAACTTTTGTAGGCTGTCAAGCGCCAGTGCCCCAGTGTCTTGATGTGTGCGGGGTCCCAACCCTGTAACGCTGCTGAAGTAGCAGCCCTGATACGGAATGAGTGCCCGGAATATTCCTGGGGACTAACACCGCAAGCAGATAAGGCTTTGCATAAAACCGCTGTGAATTGTGATCGCGTCAATGGGCGCGTGTTTGAGTGAATGAAGAAAGGGCCCTTGCACTGGGGCCGGACCCTGAAGAAGCGGCGTGTGTCGCGATATGGGCAGGGGCCCGCCTGTTCCGTTGGGGACAGCGCGAGTGTGACCCCTTTGCGCAACTGGTCAGTTTTTGACGACCGAATCTTTACAACGTATGCCCAGAGAACTTGATGTCGTTGTCTGCCAACCCTGATTGCAGGGGCCCAGCCAAACACTCCCCAATGCGCATGGCACCAAAAAAGGCTAGGGAAAATGCTGCCCGAAAGAGACGCGTTTCGAAATTAGACCAGCAGATCTCTGGTAGTTTTTTCCAAATTAGATAAAGTATGTCTATGGTGATAGGCTTCCTGCCATCCTGTCATGGGGGAATGACACGCCGCCACCCACCCAGCCACTTCTTGACATGTAAGCTGTCACAGGGGTCTGGCCAGTGACGGAATTTACAAAAGAAAGAAATAGCTGCCCTGTAAAGCATTGAAGTTTTTATGGCAAGGCCCTTGCGCTTTAGGAGCACCAAGAACTGAAGCACCTCCTCCTCAGATGCGCGCCGTGTTGCAGAGCCACGAAAGCGCCCAAAGGCATCCCAGGCCCTGGAATAAGAACGTCTAGTGCAGGGTGCTATTGCTGCCAATACTCCCTGGTTTACTTCTCGCTTCCAAGAGCAGCAAATGGGGCTTGAGCCCAGGAGTCAGCCTCTTTTCTTTGGCCTTAGGCCCACCCCCGGCCCGGCCGTCCATTGTCCTCCCTGGCCGAGGGCGGGTCAAAGGCCAGCTCAGGCAGGTGGGTGGCACCCGCCCAGGTGAGCCTTGCTTGGTGCCACAAACCCCGCCCACCTGTGGGGAAGGGAGGGCGGATATTTACAAGTTCCTGATTTCCCAGGCCAAGTTAATCACACCTCTTTGTCCCAACCAAGAACCTAATCCATTCCTGGATGGTTTGCCATTGTCCATGGGATGACTGCCTGTCTGACACCCATTTCCAGGAAGCCAGTGATTACCTTTTGTGCAAGGGGCTGCTATGAACAGACTCCCCCCTTCCTAAGCCATTCCTTTCCTGAACAGAACAAAGTTGGAATGGTGCAAATCCATACGGGAGCGATTTTATATGACTTTCTAAAGTTTTCCCAGTGAACCAGTAGGTAGATACATTTATCAGTGAATTGTTACATTTGGTAATGTGCAGCAGAGGCCCTTTGGATAGAGATAGGAAAAACTGTGGTTAAGTGTTTTGTGGCGACATTTGCCGAAGTGATTGTGTTGATTTTGGTCGGGGGTCGGCAAGGTTTACCTCGCCTGGGCCAGTTCACTCCCGCAGAGATCAATCCATGGGCGCAGACGCAATTTTCAGCACCGCGGAAGCAAGTCCCCGCTCTGTGCTGCACCAGTTTAGTGCAGCGCACAGGGACTCGCCAAGTGGGCAGCTTGGTTCGCCGACCCCTGATATTGGTAGTCAGGGTGTGTGTGTATGGTATCTGCTGCAGGGGCAACCCCCCCCAACCTTTACATAAACTACAATATAAAACCAATCACAAATCCCCAAATCCCTCATTGCTTTATTTGGAAGCGAAGCAAGCACCCTGATACTGTTCAAAACTTATACTTGCGTGGCTGTGACTGCGACTGCGACCCTTCAATTCTGCTGACATCTCATTTAACTTGTTAACTCATTTAAAAGTTAACTCATTTAACTTCAGCTTATTTACTGCGCCTCCGCATCCCATAGCCTTAATATTGCTCTTTGCTAATACAGTATTGTAGACGTTGACAATGGCCCATTGGCAATTGGAAACTCCTTAGCAGAAAATGTGTCTGCTTTAAAATGCTATGCATGCACTTTCTCACTTTTACACTTTTGACCTCATGCTTGCAGGAGCCTTGCCAACAAGACTGTCTGTGGTATATTTGTAGATAATCTCGTCAACCGGATGTTCGTATCTTTAGCATTACATGTGGGAGATGAAAGCTGCTTGCGCTTTAATATTACAAGTATATAGGGGGGCATGCTGGGTCTATTACCTTTACCTGGCACCCACTACCACAAACCCCCCCCAAACATTATACTGATATCACAGAAGGAGGTGGTCTCCAGCAGAAATTTGAGTGTGTTGCTTCTCTCCTGTCTGCCAGGATACCTGATAATGCCTTACTTGATTGCATTTTCTGGGAAGCCTGACCATTCCTTCAAGATGGTAGATACTTAGTTCCTGAATCTTTTACGCATATTGATAGTGTGCTCAGCTTAACAGATACTTGCCAGACTGTATTTGAAAATAGAGGTATAAGCCCCTACAGTCAAAAGACAATTGGAAAGCTTTTCCCATTTCCTTCCTCCTTGCAGTGAAATATTTGAGGTCAATTTGGGAGAGTCAAAATGGCTTCAGGATTGTTCTCCTGTACTATTTAAGACGTGGTTTATATACTTCTGTATGCGTTGGCCTTGTACATTTATGAACATTTATTTTATATTTGAGAGCTTAGAATTTTCATAACAATTGTAAAAGTCTTTGGCTATATACTATAAAATTGACTGACTATGTATGTTAGGGAGGGGTGGGAGGAAATGGGCATGCTCTGTTTTGAGTGTTGTCTGCTCAGTCTTTTTGGAGAGAAATGAATACTGAGCCACTATTGCTATAGCAATAAAGACTTGAACCTTTCCATTCATTGAGTTGGTGAGGAGTTGCTACTCTTCTAGACAGCCAGAGTCTGCACAGACAGAAGTATATATCCAGTGCTTTTTTTAAATAGAAAAATAGGTACCGGTACTCACCATTAAGTTGTTACAGTGTGTGTCACACTTTTTAGCTACACACACAAAAAGAGAGGTGCCAGTACTATGTACCCTTGAGTACCCCCCCGGGGGGGGGGGAGAGCATTGTATATAGCAGTCCATTTAAGAACTTGCCTTTGAGCTTATTTCCCCTCCTCCCTTCCATTCCTTTTTCCTTGTGTGTCATGTCTTTATGTAAACTGCTATGGGACCCCTTTTTTTAAACTTAAGAGCATTTGCAAAAACAATTTTTGACCCTACCAAGCCTAGTGCTTGTCAAATTGTGCTGCATTTGACTTTATTATTTCATTTTTATACCACCCTTTCCCCAAGGAGCATAAGGTTCTTTTCCCTCCCTATCATTCTATGCACAATCAACCTGCAAGGTAGGTTTGACTGAGGAATAGTGACTGGCCCAAGGTGGGGATTTGAACCCGTGTCATCCTGGTTCTAGTACAGCTTGCTTATCCACTAATTACCACCACTGTGGGAAACCTCATGTCAGAGGTTAAATGTGGCCCTCCAAGCCTTTATCTCTGGCCCTTGGGACTCTGCCCAGGCTGCACCACTCACAAACCTTGTTTGACAGTCTTCTTGGGTGTTTTTGTCTACCTAGAAGTGTCCTTGGGCTCTGATATGCCTCTGGGCTGCCTGGGTGGTGACAGAAAGGTATGTATGTGTGTGCAAACTAGCCAGCCCACTCTACAAAGATATCATTTCCATTTGTCGCTGTGTCCAGCACTAGCATGTGTCCCCCATAAAATGGTCCAGAAGAGAATGCAACCTTTGAACTGGAAAAGTTCCCCCACTCTGGATTACACCATACTGGTGTAGCACAAAGAATCCTTTGTAACATTTGCATTGTATTTGCATTGTTGAACTATTACAGAAAGAGAAGAGGAGAGAAGGAAAGACTGGGGTTGTCAGTTTTTTAAACACTGGCTCCACTTTTCTGCCTTTAACTGCAGAATGGGACGCTGAGATGGAATAGGCAAAGATTATCTCCATGCCAAGAGAAGCTTCACCTGTTGAGCTTCTGTATGCCAGGCTGCAGTTAAATATACAGGGCAAGGATAGTTTAAAAAGCAAAACAAAAAAAATACTAGCAGAAAAGGCTTGGCTCACAAACGCAGGAGGAACGACAGACACAATCTGAAAGCGTTCTCAGAAGCTGTTAACACAGGGAAATTGAAGCGGCGGCTCTCTTAAGGCGTTATTGGACTCCAACTCCCATCAGCCCCTACCACCACGGCCACAGATGAGGCTTGATGGGAGTTGTAGTCCAGAATGTTCCACGTTCCTGATGCAGCAGCTAAACAAAGCAATAACACTTCCGGTTGTTAATCGAACGCGAGGGGCAGCCCATGCGGGTAAAGGAATAGGACGAGGCACCATAGAGGTTTCGGTGACGGAGCGGTTCCGGGATGCCCGCTGTGCTCCACCCCGCGGGTGAGGGTGTTCAAATGGAATCCGGAAATGAGGATTGTTATTATCACGTTTTCCTCTTCTTCGATTCCTCTGGCCAAGGCGCAGGTTAGCGTAGCTGCGGGTGCAATAGGGAAAGGCTTTAGCAAAAGCGAGGGGCCGCTTTGTTTCTGTGAGTGCAAATTGTTGTTGATCGCGAGAGATTATGCAAACAAAGGCCACTCTCAAGCGGTCCCCCGTTTCTCTCTCAGTGCTTAGTCGTGGATACCTTATTTCCTACTGGGATTGTCAGAGGGGGAAATAATCATTGGGAGCGATCACCTGCTTCCCAGTGGAATGAACGGGTTGGTTGTTTCTTGCGTTAGACCTCTACAAATGAGTGGACCTAAGTTTTCATGTACTGTACATAAATTTCAATGGGTCTACTCTGAGTAGCTTAAAGTTGGCTACAGCCCTAGGTTTCTCTGCTATCAGGTTGTAAAGCATCTATATATAAGCAGAAGCCATTTTCTTAAGCTAGGAGTTAACAAAGCAAACGAAAGCTTCTTGATAGTAGCATATGTGATATCCCCCTGGTGTTCACGTTTGACATTCTAGTATATTGTAATGTAAAGACCGCATTTTCACGGAAAAAACTGCTGAAAGAATTCATGATACGACGAAACAAAAATGCAGTTCGTTCAAAATTAAATGTAATTAGACTTCTCCTAACACAGTTTCCAGAGATATTGCCGAATTATGAGACGATGCTATGCATGTTTGCTCAGAAGCAAGCCTCACTATGTTCAATGGAGTTTACTCAGTAGTAAATGTGTTTACCCTTAGTCTGTTCCTACCAAAAACGACAAAGACTCCTGTAGCACATTAACAAGGAACAAAGTTATTAACTGCATAAACTCTCATGGAGTATGTTAAAGGAAGGTGCAGCTGTTGAATTTCTGCCTGCCCAAAAACAGGGAGAGCTGCAGTTGGGAGCCCTTAAAGCTCTGGTTCTAGGATATGGTCTTAAAAAGACATATGAAGCCACTCTTTTGCTGAAGCAACTGGAGCTGGGCATTGCCTGAATGGGGGTGGGTGGGGTTGTGAGTATGTTTTCTGTGGCTTCATGGAGAAAAAGGGGCAGGATGTACATGTAATAAAATAAACACGTCCAATCTTAAACAAGGATATCAAAGGAAGACCTTGCGATTGGTCTCCCATGAGTCCTGTGGAATCAGTTGCTCTTTAAGCAGGTTATGTGGTCTCTGTTTCTACCCCCTCACTTCTGAACTCTCTTTTTCAGACAACAACAGGAAGTTTCCACCCCCAAAGTCTGTCAGGTTAACAGTGTAATTTCCTCTAAGAGCAGCTGTCAGCTAAATAGCCCATGTTGCTTGCAAGCACAGTATGACTGAGAAGCAATCTTGTGCCAAGAGGGCCTCTCGGACCCCTACACTAGAAAGGATCCTGGGAGCTGTAGTTTGTTAAGGGTGTTGAGAGTTGTTAGGAGACCCATGTTTTTTCCACAGAGCTGCAGTTCTCAGAATGGCTTAACAGCCAATACCTCTTGCCAGGGAACTCTGGGAATTGTAGCTCTGTGAGGGAAACGGTTCTCGCAACAATTCTCAGCACCCTTAACAAACTGCTCTTCCGATGGGGAAGCCATGACTTGAAAGTGGTGTGATACTGCTATAAACATATAGTGCAGAAAGGGCCCAAGATAGGTGGAAGTTATGGTTATTTATAGAGGTATAAAACTGAGAAGGGGTGACATGTGACTGGAGAAATGGAAATATAATAGTTGGAAGGAGCGAGCCAAGTATTTATTGTATAGGGCATACAAACTATTGCAGAATAAGGAAGAAGCTCAGTGGTAGAGCACATGGGTTGCATACATAATATATCCAAGATCCAGTCTTTGGCATCGCCTGTTAAAGGGATCTCCCGTGAGCTGCCACCAGCCAGAATAAGCAAGACTGGCTGGACAATAGTCTTAATATAAGGCAGAGTTATACATTTCTAGAATAATTCAAAGAGAGCTTCTAATGCAAAATACTGAAAGTAATAATAATAGCAACCATAGAAATCTGTGGACATGAATAACTTTGGTCCATTAATTTCGGTGGGTCTACTCTTGAGTATAACTTAGCTGATACGCCCTAATATATGGGTTCTGTCAGTACTAATTGATACACTCAACTAATGGCATATATACAGTGGAAATATCTGTTCTTTTGTTTTTTTAGGAATGACTTCCCATTGAGTCTGAAAGCTATAGCTGATGGGTTTTTCTTACCAAACCCTGTCTTGACACTTTCCACTCCAAGGAAGCATTCCTGATGTGAACTCAAGCTGGGGAGGAGCTTGCTGAGAGCAGTAGAGGACATGGTTTTCATAGGCTGGAGGCGGCTGATACGCTTATGCAGCAGACGCATCTTCAGTACACGTCTAAAGCAAAAGGATGGAAGCAGCTGTTCACTTTGGAAGTGCTACCACCAGAAGACTTCAGGGAGTCTCCTGGATCCAGAGATGAGGCTGTTTTTGGAGAAGAACACAGAAGTCATCAGCAGTGGGAACCTGACACCAGAAATCAGGTTAAGACTTCTGACTCCTCGCTGTCGATTTTGGCATGACAAGGCTGCCTTATGGCCATATGGGGACCCGTACTGGGCAATCTATTGGCCAGGAGGCCAAGGACTAGCCAGGTATAAAACACTTATCAGCCCTAGAAGGCATACATGCCACATGTTCACCCTGACTTAGGTTTACTAGTGTTATGGAAATAGGGTTTGCTAACGCGGGTGGCGCTGTGGTCTAAACCACAGAGCCTAGGGCTTGCCAATCAGAAGGTCGGCGGTTCGAATCTCCGCGACGGAGTGAGCTCCTGTTGCTCGGTCCCAGCTCCTGCCAACCAAGCAGTCTGAAAGCACGCCAAAAGTGCAAGTAGATAAATAGGTACCGCTCTGATGGGAAGGTAAATTGCGTTTCCGTGTGCTGCTTTGGTTCTCCAGAAGCGGCTTAGTCATGCTGGCCACATGACCCGGAAGCTGTCTGCGGACAAAAACAGGCTCCCTTGGGCCAGTAAAGCAAGATGAGCGCCGCAACCACAGAGTTGGCCGCAACTGGATTTAATGGTCAGGGGTACCTTTACCTTTAAGTGGGAGGTCAATCAACCAGACAAGAATCAGCTAAGAAACTCTTTACTCCTGAACAGGAAGGGTGTGCCTTGCACCTATTGGTCGCAGAGGCAGACCCCAAACACATATAACACATAGCCTTTGAAGTAAACAACTCCTAAAACATCATTAGCTGTATGTTAGTCTTTGAGTTAGTCTGCAGAATTGCCTTATCTGTTCAGACAGTTAGCTTTCTATAAATGTTTCATGTCTTCCACGGCTCTTTAATTGTGTTCTTAGTTGTTTTCTGAAGGGAAATTCTGCTTCTGCACATAACTGTGGCATTATGGGAAGTCTTGCTTCTTTTCTCTGGCATTCTGGGAAGTCTCGCTTATAAGCTTTTCTCTTCTTCTGCACACACTGTACAAACCTGTTCGAAATACCAAGACATTCCCTCATTGCTCAGTTCATCTTAAGTTCATGATGACCTGTTCTTAATGCATAGCTGACCACATCTACAGAACTCGATTATTATATTCTTTCATGTTATGATCAATCATTAGTAATTGTTTTAGTTATGCTATATCAATCTTTAGTTATAATTTAATTAGGAGGTTTCATGCCTGTCTAGTTCCAGCTCCGTTTCCCAGCCTTTAATCTATTGGTGATTAATGTTTATATGCAATTCCCGCCTTGTACTTATGTTAACCAATCAGCAACAAGTTGCTTTGTGTTTGTATCAACCAATCAGCCACAAGCACACCTGTGGCAATGTTTGTAATATTCAATAAAAGAGAGTTCTCGGGGCTTGCCCCGGCAGACGCCTCTCATATGACACCTGCTACTCGTCTGTCGTGATTTCATTCCAACATCGCACCTTCTGCATTTCTCAATGCCCTTTTCCTTACATCCATCTTCTGCTTGATTTGTGACGTATGCATTCCTTATACCACTAGCTAATTCATATTCAGTGCTAGGCTATTGCAATAGACTTTGCTACGAATGTTTTTTTTTTACTGTTCTTGTTTTTCAAAATATACTCAGATACCTTCTTGATAACCCCGAGGTTGTCAGAGAGAAGAGAGTCCTCGATCTTGGAAGTGGTTGTGGAGCAACAGCCATAGCAGCCATGATGAGCGGAGCATCGCACGTTGTTGCCAACGACATTGATCCTGGTAAGATGCTCCATTGCACGTGCAGTCAGTCTCAGTGCATTGGGAAGAAGGGAGAACCATATGTGGCTCCAGCATGTTCCAAGGTAACATGATAGACAAAGAAGCCTTTGAAAGAACTGAGCATGTCCCATAGCCATTGATATGGAGGCAGGGCTACTTGATAGTGAAACAGTCAACACAGCGGTGTTGATCTTCCAGCTTTGTTAAAATGAGATAACCGTTTTGCAGAAGAGAAATGGTGTAGAACAGGTGTTAATTCACCCTCTCTTAAAGACATCCAGGATGAGCAGTTTCCCCTTGTCTGTCTGAAGGATAAAGAACCCTACACTGACATATGTCTTCATTTTGGCTGACTTTCCCAAAGTAGCTGGCATTCTTTTATAACTCCTCAAGATAAAAGGTAAAAAAGGTAAGACCCGCCCCCCCGGATGTCCAGTCAAAAGCAACTATGGGGTTGCGATGCTCATCTTGCTTTCAAGCCGAGGCGAGGGAGCCAGCGTTTGTCCACAGACAGCTTTCCGGGTCGTGTGACCAGCATGACTAAACCGCTTCTGGCACAATGGAACACCGTGACAGAAACCAGAGTGCACGTGTTTTTGTGTTTCTGTACCTCCTAGATCAGGAAATCTGCTTGTTTTTCACTATTTGTTCCAACCACAGACTGTCTGGTTCTAACCACCACAACATCTGGCAAGTTATTTACTTTGTCTTCACTTCTTTTCCTTTACTCACTGGAAAATGTTGCCCTAGATTTAGAGAAGTCACATGACTCACTCATGCTAAGCTTGCCAACTTTGGTGGGGGGAGAAAACCAGTGTGGAAAAAGCAAAACACACAGTGTTCTTGCAAGGCAGAAAGCAAATGTAAAGAGAAACATAGTAGTCTTTTTATATGAGCAAAGTCAGAGATTGGTTTGGGGCTGAGCCACAATTGAAGCCAAATCTCATAGTGTTATCTAGTGGTTGGAGGGCATAGAGCCCTCAATATGAACACACTTCAGGAAGTAGAAAATCATCTTCAATGGGTTGTAGATTCCACCCTGAACAACTAGATAAGATACTTACCAGACCATATTTAAAGGACAACGAAAGGCAGCTGTTTTGGTCCATTCAAAACACTAAAGAGATTTGAACTTTCCCCCAACCATCAGCCCCGACTTGGGGCCATTAACCATTAAACCTGCCTTACAGAGTGAATAACCAGCCTGTACCCAGTTTAGGATCCAATATAAGGGACCAATATAAGAAATACAACACAAATTTCACAATTGAACCCAAACAATACTACTATGGCTAATCATCATCATAATCATCATTATTCCACATTTAAAATAACATAATTAAAGAGAATTCTCAAAACATTGTGCTTAAAACAACTAAGAAGCACAAAAACAAATCATATGCAAAAAATTGAAATATATGAAAATGCATCATAATTGCAATATATCATATTGCAATCCTACACAGAACACATACTTAAATTGTTTACTGTGCAAAACACTATTTCTGCTCTCTGTTGGGGACCCCTTCCTCTTTCACATACCACATTCTTATCCCATAGCTAATGAAACATCTGGCATTCCAATTCCACCCACACAGTTCCTAGTCCTTTGATTCCTGTCCAGCAGTTAGTGCCGAGCCACCCAGATGCTGCAGATGCAGTGGGTGCTATTTCTTCTCACATATTCCCTCAAGTAATAGAGCGCACACATTAGTATAGGTCTAGAACTTAAACATGTATCCTAACACCTAACCGTCTATTATCAACTATTCCACACAAGCTGAAACCACTCTATATTGGTGATCAAGCTAGCTAATGGATGAGGGTCTTACCCAGAGTCAGGGATGTAGATGTTACTGTTCTCAGTGGCATGAACTCTGGTCTAATGGAGAAAGTGGTCCATGCCGACTTTGGTGTAGGGTTGGGTCAGTCAATACACTCAGTTATGTAAATGATATGACTGGTACGCTCCAGATGTTTTGGACTGCAACTCCCATCATTCCCAGACAGAGTACAAAATGTAAGGGAGGCACCAGGGACTTGAATGTGATCAGCCCATGAATTGTGTCCCTAGCAATACTCTGCCCACAGAGACTATAAGATAGCTTGTTAAAAACAAATCTGGCAAGGAAAGTATTGCCCAACCAAGGATCCAAAAGACTAGAAAGTTGACCAGTCCAGGTGGCATTACCAACTCAAAAATTTGGGCACTGATCTTTTCTTGTTTGTTTCCTTATTTCTCAGTTGCAGGAGCTGCCATGCTGCTGAACTGTGAACTGAACAACCTGAATCCTTTCCGTGTTCTCACAGACAACCTCATTGGTACAGAAGTAGACAACTGGGATCTTATTATCCTAGGGGACATGTTTTACAGTGAAGCTCTTGCAGACAGCCTTCATCAGTGGCTGAAAAACCACATCCAGACTCATAGGACTAAAGTGTTAATTGGAGACCCCGGCAGGCCCTATTTTGTGTGCCACAAAATTCAGAAGCAGCTTCTCAAAGTCAGTGAGTATGACCTCACCAAATCAACGCAGCAGGAGAACAATGGGTCCACCAGTACTGTGGTTTGGCACTACCAGCCTTGACTCTCCATGGACCTCAAGTGCAGAAATACTGGACTAAATGGCATGTCACTTGAACCACTAAAAGCCCCATTTTGTGGCAGTTCAAATTCTGACTGGTGCCAATACATACTATACTGCCTATATGCATTCTATCAGCATGCATACATTCTATATATTTTAATGACACAGCATGGTTTGTACCAGCTGAAGGTGGCATTTGTGCAGACTGGGACAGGCGTAATAAAAGAAAGCACTCTGCCTTATAATTCCCACTTTATTCAATGGAAATTATGTTTGCATGGCAGTATGTGGCTGAGTTTTGTTCTTTAGAAACATAAAGAAAAAAACTGTTTTCAATGAAGTCTTTTGCTTGCAGAGGATGGGTGTATCAGTAGTTGCTGATGTTAATTAAAAATGTAAAATCCTATCTCCCTTGTAAAAATTTGATAAACCACCTCTTTGTGGCAGCTCACATGGAGCTTTGGTTACATTGGAAACTGCAAACAGATGTACTATCTGCAATCTGCAAGTGGTATGTGTTGTGTCCCACAGGCCTAAATGCAGATCTTGAGTGAGTGGCTTACTGAGACCTCGAAAGACCCAGTTGCAGGTATTCCAAATGATCAGTTGTAAAGCTTTATTATAGAAAGACTTACAACACAATACAGAGATTCTTGCTGTTACAACTCGGGACAGTTTCCGCATACATGGGGCAGGAGGTTTAAATTTTAATCTCCAGATTTAATCCTCAATCCATCTCCTACACTGTAGACTATCTAAGCGTCAATATACTTATTTTAACAAACATGCTGGAAGTGCTGTCAGCCACATTGTAGTCACTCTTTCAGTATTCACTTTTGTGAACACTTTTGAAGCGTTGGAACGAGCAGATAGGGACCAGTTTCCAATATCAGTGACCCAATGTTCTTTAACAGAATGCATATCAACAACCAAATCTGCAACAGCGTGTGGAGAATTATAAGGCATGAAAAGACTGGAATGGTCTCTCAGATTGGGCAGCAATATCCAAGAGGCACTATTTAGTCATCACGTGACAAATTTGCATCAACATTTTATGAGCAAATCTCCAAATCTTGTTCATGTCTTCCAGCAAATTGTCTCAGAACTCGGGCCCTATTTGATAACTTCTACAATTAATAAATACACACAATCAACACACCTTGGCTGGTTTGACAGTGAGTGCAAGGCAGCTAATACAAGTTCTAGCTAGGGCAGGCTTCCTCAACCTCAGCCCTCCAGATGTTTTTGGTCTACAACTCCCATGATCCCTAGCTAGCAGGACCAGTGGTCAGGGATGATGGGAATTGTAGTCTCAAAACATCTGGAGGGCCGAGGTTGAGGAAGCCTGGGCTAGGGCAATTCAGGATCTGTGTACAAATCTGTAAGAAGAATCCATAGAAAATTTGATCAAATGTAGATTGAAATACAAGAGTCTGCCTGAAAACAGGAAAGCTGAATATATGAAAACCCAGTGGCAGGAATAGGAGTAATGGACCAGAGGGTTATCAGTAATGGAACAACAGAAAGTTATCAGACAAAACTCTCATCAGTTTGTTTAAGAAATGCCTTAATTGAACAGCAGTTCCAGGTGATAACCTCTGCAGTCTTGGGACTCTGCTAGATTTGTAAAGAAAAAGCAATTTATATGTGTTGTATATGTGATATAACATTGTGCCACCAGACAGCACTATGGAGTCCTGTTTTTCTCTACCCGTTTTCTCTGTTTAAATTTACAACTTGTGTAACTGAAACGCTTCTTTGATGTGTCCTGATTCAGTCTTGGATGGACACTGCACAAGGTCCCATTCTCAGTCAAACTTTGTATTTGTGGAAGACATCACTCATTATCTTCTAGTTAACCCTTATATAGAGGTCACTTTCTGAAACCTTTGTTCTCACAAGCAAGCAGGTAGGCCCTGACAGAAATGATTCTGTTTCTTTTGAGTGTCAGTAATAGCTTAGTAACACAGAGTGACCTTCTACACATTAGCTGGAGAGAAAAAATCAGGAAAAATGAGTCCGATAAAATCACTATAAATTGTTGTGATTTGGAGCTTTAATCTTGAAATCCAAGTTGAATTTGAGTTTGTAGGTGTCTCTGGTAACTCTTTCATCATGGATGTTGGCTTATGTTATGGACATACGTTCTTTATTATTCTATTAATACTATTGCTACAAGTCTGCCATGGACTTTGGCTAGAATAATAAACTTGCAGACTGAACCTCCCATCCACCCATCTGTCAGATGGAGGAATGAATGGGAGGCATCTACTAGGTTGCACTGAAGCAAGTGGGTACTCGCCAAGAGTTTAAAATAAGGATCAGCCAGAGACAGCAATTGGAGAATAAGAAGGTGAGGTTTATTGCCAGGCAATAAGGACCCAGTTGGAATCTCTTCCAAAGAACTGGGACCCCGATTGACAGAAATCCAGAGGTCTTTATACCTGAGCAAATCACAGCAAATCATAGATCATAAGACAATCATGAGGGACTCACAATATTGTCAGCGAGAATCAGCCAATCAGCAAGCGGTTGTCACGCTACCCGACCCTTGGTCAACCCTTGGTCAACCCTTGGTCAGCACCGGATTCTAGTTCTGCTTTCCGATGCTTGCAGTGATGCTCTGTCTAACCTTTCCCCTAGTTATGACAGGACAGGGAGCTTGGACATTTTGTGGTTTTGCTCTTCCTGTTCTGTGGATTAATTTAGCCTGTATCTGAGGGGAATTTGTACCAGAATCTCTGATTCGTGTCTTTTCCCCTTGTCCGGGGTGCACAGATGTTTAGGGGAAAGGTCGGTTCCTAACTTTGCTGTTTCAAGCAGTTTGCAGTTAGCTAAGGCACAGCTTCCCTTTTGATTCAAAATGGATTATAAAGTACTGTAATCCTTGATTTGTGTAAGCATATTTGGATATATATTGAATATATTGGTTTCTGATAACTGATTATATGGATAGCATAGGGGTAGCCCTTCTTCCTTGCCTCAGCACGAATAACTCCCAACTCCCTAGGCCAGCAGCCAAGCTCCCAAAGCAAGCGGGTAAGCATATGTGGGATGGCTCTGCAGCAAGTAGCAGTTAGTTTCAGGGTTATAATGACTACCAAGATGACCTTACACATATGGTATTTGGCAGTGACTGCTAAATTTACACAACACTGCTGAGTGATGCATGGAGAAACAAAAGGATACTTTCGATGCTGATTGGTTTACATCTATTTCTTTTATTAACTGTCACCCAGACCCACTATACAGTGGTACCTCTGGTCACGTACTTAATTTGTTCCAGAGGTCCGTTCTTAACCTGAAACTTTTCTTAACCTGAAGCACGACTTTAGCTAATGGGGCCTCCTGCTGCTGCCGCACCACAGGAGCACGATTTCTGTTCTCAACCTGAAGCAAAGTTCTTAACCCGAGGTACTATTTCTGGGTTAGCAGAGTCTGTAACCTGAAGCGTATGTAACCTGAAGCATATGTAACCCGAGGTACCACTGTAACTCATATATCTTTTTGGCTTTGGTAATTTAACTTAACATGCTATTATTAACTGCCTAATACACATAATGCCTGTATTTTCAATACCCATTATTTCATGTTATTCTGAATAAAAATCATCTCATAAAAAATGTAAAATCTACATCAGGGCAATAACCAGGACAACCAAACTGCCGTAAAATAGCATGCAGTCTTTGACGTCTACAGGATGTTTTATCAGAGGAGGGGGTGTGGGATAGAGTTGGTTGCTGTCAAAGCCACAAGGATGTATATCTTCTCACAATCTCAAGAAAGAATGTGGCATGATATATCAGACATTCAAACAAGACTCCCACTATGTGCTATGCAGGTTAAAGTTGCACTTAGGGCAGCTGAGATGGAAAAATGTATAAAGGTTAGCATTTTCCCTTCCCAATTTTTGAAAATATAAAATCAAGCTGTTACCTAGATCTGTCTCGCTCCTTAAGTGAAACACACAGGTTCCTTCGTAGACAGAAAACAAGGAATCAAGGGAAAGTAGGTAGCTTTTATAGTAACAAAGCTAGATGTTAATTTTAGGTGGCATGCTAGGTAAAAAAGCAAAAAGAAGTCAAATTGGGTAGTTTTACTTAGTACTTGGAGTGTTTCGTCAGAGAATAAAGTCCCATCTTTGGGTAGTATAAGTCCAGTTTGCAACCAGCTGTCCAAGTCATTTAAAAAATGCTAGGTGCTTTTATTAATAATATAGCTAAATGGGACCTCCAGATTCAGAGATGGCATATCTCTGAAAGCCAGTTTGGGAGGGAGGGAAAGAAGGAAGCAACAGATGCGGGTTCCCCAGATACATCTGGCTGAACATTATGGGGAACAGGATGCTGTCTAGGGGCTCTTCTGCTAATTCTATTTTTTGGGGGGGGCGGGGGGAATCCAGACTCTGGTATATAGGCTTTGAACAGAACAGCAGTCATTTCAAGTGTAAGAACATACAAGGGGGTCCCCACTTAAGCAGAGGTACTGTTGCAGTCGCCACACACATTACTGGGATGCACGTGAGAGAGGATTCCCCCGTCCCCTTTGGGAGCCCCCGTCCCCTTTTGGAGCCGAAAATGGTGCACTTGTCAGCAGAAGTGCTCATGCTGATCACGTACAAGTGGAAAACATAAAATGTAAGACCCTCACCTGGTTTAGCTGGCCGGTCAAAGCCATTCTGAGAGTACGGCCACTGTTGCATGCGGACAGCTTCTAGGAGCCACAGGTGAGAGCTGAGTGCAGGGTGGGGACCAAAGGTGGACAAAAGGAGCATGATGTGTCCCCCACCAGAGGTACAACCCCTCCTCAGTCCTAAGTACACCTACTAGAGAGCAAGTCCAATTAAACATGTACAGAGTCGGTCTACAATTCAAAATAAATTTATAAGAGTAATTACTTAAGTCAACCTTGTTATGCAGTTGCATTCCCTTAAATGCATTCTATTGCTATTAGTAAGCAATTTTTAAGTTCAAAAATATTCATACTGTGTTGTTAACAGCCACACTGAAAATTAGATTAAATAAAAGACAGCAGGTGTGGGTAGATGAATTAAAGCTCTGTGGTTTTCACTAAGGCTGAAAACATTGTATTGTTGAGTCAATTAAAGCTGCTAACACAGATCTGACCTTTGTGCTTTAATCAGGCTCTAATCAAAACTGTTTTCTGCAAAAGAAGCAGCTCAGAGCACACTAAATAGAAACACAAAACCTTTCTTCATTCAGATATTCTGCCCTGAACATGTTAATTTATTCCTTTGATTATCCAGCACAACTAGTGGAAGTGTTCTCTGAATATTTTAAGTTTGTATTCTCCCTTGGTCATGAAAGTCACCGCTAGCAGCCTTGAAGCAAGAATGCAGTGGGGCAGATATACCGTATTAGTAACTTTAATGAGGCTGTTATTAACAGCCATAGATATTTCTATGTAATATTTAATGTTATACAGGTATGTAATATAAAATGATACAAAATGAGATAAAAACAGAGGTTTTTAATGTTCTATAGTATACTATGCTGCAGATGGACAAGACACTCAAATCCTATTGAAACCTTTCGTTTGAATACTCATTTTTCTCTGGCAATGCATGGGCTGTACATGATCAAACAACTCTTATACAGCGTTAAGGAAGAAATCCAAATTCCTAGACTAGATAGCAGTATACCTTCTAGTTTTCACTACTACGTTCCTCATTGGGCCAGAAAGTGGTATCCTGGCTAGGAGATATTAGAACAAAGCCATATGTTAACCTTTCCACCCAAAAACAGAAGTAATGAGTACTATAAACACATGCATTAATTCTTTGGAATGAAAGAAAATACATTCACAACTTGAAGATGGTAGGAGCATTTATTTCAAAACAAGAACCAGCATGCAGGAAACTAAACCTCATGTCTCCAATTATAATGGCTACCTTGAAACATAACTGACCCTCCCCAAAGTGATGGCTGCGCAAGTGACCTTACAAAATGCTTAGATGCAAAAGTGGCTGTCATGTCTTGCTGGCTCACCACCTGCCACATCACATTTCCCTGTTAGTTCTTCACTGCCACAGAACTTAACATTTGAACATAATGATTCCTGAATTACAGTTCTGACCTGTTGCTCTTACATGAACACTAACAACTTCCTATTCGTAATCCATCATGTGGAGTGGAAAAAAGAGAAACATTCTCGTTAATCAAGAAAACCAACACGACATTAGTGCCACTACCTTTGGCAGTTGAAACAGAAACGAAGCATGTCAGTGGGAGACAGTACACTCTACAACACCAGAGACATGCCGTTCCAGGAATGGTTATTTCTTGAAAAAGAGATGCCATCAACAACTAAAGAAAAATCAATAAACAGTCCATGAAACCTGCTTAAACTTATTTGGTCCAACCAGCTGTTCCAGGGCTTCTCGAGAACGATCTGCAAAACAAGGAAACAAGGATGAGAAAATACATTGGACAATTCAATTTCCTCTAGGGTAAGAAAATGCTAGGTAGGAAGGGTAATGCAAACGAATAATTTAGGGGGAAGAAGGAATGAGTTTCAGAGATCTTTCTACAAGAAATGGGCCTCCAGATCAGTAAATTGATGCTGCTATCTGCTGCATAAATGCTTTGCAGGCTCTTGTAATAAGCTTATTCTTCTCTTCTGGTTAAGCAGGTTAAGACATGTTTGTTTCAACATGTTTTCAGTTGTTTATATTCCAGTGTTTTCTGCAGACATTCATTCATTGTTTTTACCTATTTTACCCTTCACTGAATGGTCCCATACTGAGTTACAAAAACCTCACAATAAAACAGCACACTGTATTAAAAACATAAAATAAAATGACCAAACTAACAAAACAGCAGCACAGAACAGCAATGCAGCAGAAGGAGGGCAGGTTATTCCACAAACAGAGAGCCAACACAGAGAAGCAACTCTCACACACCACTGCCTATCAGACTGCATAGGGCAGCAGAACTGCCAAGGGGGCCTTCCCCTGCTGATCTTAACACTAGAGCAAGTCAATGTGGTTGTTTTGCTATTATTTCTGGGTTTTACTTAGGTTGCTTTGAAACTGTTGTTCTTATTCCCATCTGTTTTAAACCACCTTTTTGGGGTGGAAAACACCCAATTTTGATTGAACAAAATGTACTAGCGTCAAGGCAAAATAATTTTAGCAACATTGTATCCAGTACCCTTTTTCTTCCCCAGGGAGTACTCAAGGATACGCAGTACTGGGACCTCTTTTTGTTGTTAAAAAGTGTGGCGCTTACTGTAACAACTTCTTGGGAAAAAAGCACTGTTTGTATCTGATGCAGTTGAATTAAACAATTGCTCTGATAAACAAGCATATCTGGACAGAAGCCACACAGGCACACTGTCAAAACCTAAGTTATACAAGAATGTATTTGGCTTACATCCAAGCATACGAAGAGCAACTGTTTAAAATTGCAGTTGCTGTGAACGTAATTTTAACTAAGTTGTGAAGGTGGACTGATTAAGTCAGGACAATGTTAGGCTTTTTTTTTAGAACAGGAGAGATAAGCATATTGTTTCAAGATATGGAGCAGGGAGTAGTGGTGTACCATTCTGTCTCTGAAGACTGTTAGAAAAATAGAAACATGCCTCTTATTCCCATTTTAACAAGTTTAATTGTGTTGCATTGTGGTAAGGAAACATTTACCTATGTATTTATTATTTACTGCTCTATTACTGCTTGTCTACCAACATCTGCTTTTGACTATGATATCAGCCCTCCTACTGACCTAAGGTTAAATGAAATTACCATGCCTAGCATTCATTTCATCATTGCCTTGGTGATTATCTGTTGCATTCTTTCAGTGTACAAGGACATGTCCTGATTAAAACAGTTAGTTTTTATCTACTAGGAGGGGACAGTGAATACAGAATGTGGAGTTTAACTGCTCAAAATGGATTCAAACTAGAAGGAAAAGGGAGATTTATCCTTCAGCTTGCAATGAAAAACATATTTGAAATATAAAAGCTAAAAGAGCAGCAAGAATATATCAAACCAGCAAACCAATGCACAATTACATGTACTGCAATATTTTAAAACCATTTAAAGGAGCAAAGCTAATTTAAAATCCAGTCCACTCACAATACCAACCAACATAAAAAACATCTTTAAACTCATTTAAAAGAAAATATGGGGCCACTGCTGAAAATACCCTGTCTCTCGTGCCCACCAGTGAGATGGATCCTGTTGGTGGGTCTGTGAGCAGTGCCTTTGAGACTGATCTTAAGGCTCAGACAGGTTGACAGAATCTATTGTTGAACTTAGCTAGTAAGCTGCACTTTAATCACCTGTTATCAGTGGGCATCCGTGGAACAGAAAAATGTATATCCTTGGACAACAAGTGAGAACAGCTTCCACAGCTATGTCAGTCAGATTCACACACCGTTCCATATGGATTTCCTATTTGGGATAATGAATACTAGCATCAGTAACTGTTACAGACAATAATGCAGGGGTCCCCAACCTGCAGCCCATGGGCCGGAAGCGGCCCAAGGAGGCCATTTAACCAGCCCGTGAGCCACCTCCAAACCGAGCTGCACACTCGGCGAGTCCCCACGCGCTGCATTAAACCAGCGCAGCATGGTAAATTGGGAAAACCGAAGCAGGGAAGGAAGGAAGTCTGGGCGCAAAATTGCGCAGGGTAAATAAGATACAAAATGTTGAATGTAAAAGTTTATGTTTTATTATTATTTTTGGTTTTGAAAATCAATAAAAAGCATTAAAAAAAAACCAGCGCAGCATGGCGCAGGGACTCTCTTCCACGGCTCCGGAAATCGCTTCTGTGCAAGCCCAGATGCCGGAAATCGCGTCTGCGCATGTCCGTGGTGCCAGAAATCACTTCTGCGCATGCCCAGATGCTGAAAATCGCTTCTGCGCAGGTGCAATTTTTGGCGTCTGGGCATATGCAGAAGCGATTTCCAGTGCCATGGATATGCACCGGTCCAGCCCACGGAGGATCTCTGCAGAAGTGATCCAGCCCATTCCTGGTAAGCCTTGCTGACCCCTGCAATAATGGAAACAACCCATATGAGAGTAAGAGCCACCCTGCTGGATCAGACCAAAGTCCCCTCTTGTCCAGCAGCATTCTGTTTCTACAGTGGCCAGTCAGATGTCTATTGGAAACCCACAAGCAGGGCATCTAGTCGTCTTTGACTAATAGCCACTGATTTAATCCCTTAATTCTATTATGAAATTTAAATATACTATTTACTAATAATAATGATTTGTACTAAACATGTTGAAAAGTTACCTTTAAATTCTTTGAACACATTCCACTAACAAGTGCTATTACACCGTCATCAGTAACCTGGATGGGACAAAATCAGAATTTTTGTTGGTACACTGAATAAAACTATAGTAACTGTCCACTTCAATAAACCAAAACATTAAAGCAATCCTGTAAAAAAAACAAAACAAAAACCATAACAACTTCAGCCTGGTTTTCTTCAATTTGCATGTCTTATAAACTTGAATTTTACACAAATGGAAGCCAAATTAATATATTCTCTTTAAATGACAGAAAAATTATATATATGTGCAATTATGCCACTTTTCAGGCCTTTCTCTGACTTAGTACAAACATCACACTAAGCCAAAGCATGGCTTAGCAACAGAAACAGAGGAAGCTTCCTTATACTGTAGCACCCTGCTTGTGGTTAACGCTTAGCTGGAATGAAATATTCAACGCAGCAATAGATAAATTAAAATAATGATTTATTTGTCAGACAAATAAATGATAGGCACAGTGGTATATGGTTACCAAAAGCTCTGCCCACTCCAGCCCTGATGGCCAGCACTTATATTTCCTCAGCCCAGCCCCCTTGCTCCTCCTTTGGCTGCCTCTGTCCAATCAGCCGGGTTGAAATTCCTATTGGCTGTTTGCTAGAACCAATCATAAAAGATACACCCACTTCCTATTACCTTTTATGGGAGACAAAGAGCTATATTTCCTTTTATCCATAAATGGCAGACAAGTAGCCATATACCAGATCACCTTTTGCCCTTTTGCCCCTACACTCCAAAACAAATGGCTAAAACAGATGGCTCATGGTTCTCAGCCAGCTGCTTTTCCCATTAGCTCTTGCCCTTTAACCTTAGGAAAATATGGCTCAGTCTGATGGGAGGAAGATAAACAACTGCCAGAGTACTTAGCCAGCTGGTTTCTGCCTGGCATGAAACATACAAACATTTGCAAATATATCTTTAAGCTCATTCTAAAATACAGGCCTTGATCAGATGCCTCAATACCAGCACAGACCATTGGTCCATCTAGCTCAGTATTCTCTCTCCTGACTGGCTCTCCTACAACTGTAGGAGATCTCCATGGATCTCCAGGGTTTCAGGCAGTGAAGCAGGACCTGGAGGAATTTTACCCTTATGCTTTTCATATAATCAGTTATCCATATAATCAGTTATCAAATATATTCTCATATATTCACATATAACCAGAGATTTTTACAATGATTTTATAATCCATGTTTGAATCGTGAAAGCTTCTGCTTAGCTTAACAGCAAATTGCTTAAATCTGCAAAGTTTAAATGAACTTTGTCCTAGTACCTTCTTGTTCTCTCTACAAGAGGTGAAGCGATAAATCAGATGTGCTGGTACATCTCTCCCCCCACCCCCTTGTCAAGACAAAGTCTATGCAGTGAAACAGGAAGGTGCTAACCGCAAATGTCCTTTATGAACAGATGGCCGCCTGGGAGTAACAGTTAAAGTTCCTCCTTGCCTTAAGTTTCTATTCTTGCAATAAATCTAGGAGAAAGGTCAAGCCTGCCTCAAGACTGCATGTTCAAACTAAAAAAAACAGAAGTTGGGAGAAGAACTCTTTGTACGGTCAGGAGCAAGGCTTGAATGCGCTCATTAGCTTATTTTGCTTTCGTTCGCAATTATATTCGATTATGTCATGATCTGTGATGTATGTACTCAGGTATAAAGCCCCAGGCCGACAGAGCTTGGGGCCCGGTCTTTGGAAAGGATTCCACTGGGTCAATTATTGCTCAGCAGTAAACCTCACCTTCTTTTTCTCCAATTGCTGCGTCTGTCAATTCTTGGACTCTATTTGAGTTGGTCACTGGTACCTTTATTAAAAACCGTTGCAACAAAAGTCTCTCTCAGGCCTACCTGGAGAGGCCAGGGGTTGAACCTGGGACCTTCTGCATGCAAAGCAGATGAAGAATTTCCTATCTCCATTTATCTCTCTGTTAGGACACTCTTTTGTTTGTTAAAACTCAGTATTTTATATTAGCAGTGCTGCTTAGCAATCCATGTATGAACTCTCACCAATCTAAGGAAAAAACCAGATTGCTTCACGTACATCCTGTATTCTAATGTGAAAGAATTAAAAGTTGAGAATACATGAAAGGAGATCGACCAGGCGGAACAGTATCACTGAATTTATGTTAATGTAGAGAATGAATATATTAATCATGGGTGATTAAGAATAGATGTTTGTAGACATGTGAAGAATTAATTAATTAGATATTAATTAAAGTAGACCTTGAAGGATGACAATGTATGATCACATATTATTATAATGAGAAGGCTGGAGTGGGCTAGTAAAAAGAGTACTGTATAAGGGTTTCTATTTGATTTAGAATGATGACCATAGGCTGTAATTCCTATGGGGAAGTTGTTGTAATCATTTGATTGGCTACTCAGAAATCATTTGTGTAATCTGAAAGTGTATAAGAAACATGGCTTTGCTGTTAGCTTCTGTTATCACTGTGCAGCTGCGTGGAGTCACAGGACTCTGTTTACATTCCAGAGACCTTGCAGTCTCACGGGAAAGGGAGACGTGTTGTGACGTTAGTGGTTTCCTGTTTCCTTTGTTTCTTTGTTCAGTTGCTCTCTGCTTGCATAGAGAGAGGATGTCTTTTCTGTTCTGCGTAGATTAGAAATAAAACTCTTTACAATGTAGCCAAACCTCTCGTCTCTTCCCTGTGCTGGGAACCCTGCTGGATAGACTGTGCTGGAGGCCTTATCAAAGGCTCAGGTCATCAAACACGTCGGAGGCGATTTCAAAGGCTCGGCTCGGAGGAAGATGAGGCCTTATCAGCTTGGCCGAGCGGCGTTCCGACATTTTTATGGGGTTCTTGGAAGCCTCCTCATTTTTTAGGCTGTGCCTATGTGCATTTGTATTTCAGTCTTTCTATCTTTTCACTTAAAGCCTGCATCCATTTCTTCTGAGTTTCTGGAAGGGATACTCCAGTCTAGGAACCCCTTTTAAATTTAGCCAAAAGCTGTGATACTCTGTATGAAGGTTTGCTATGTTTATAACTGCTTTTAACCTTTCTGCCATTAGACACCCATTTATTACATTTCAAACTGGGGACCCACAAAGATTCAAGAATATCTGACAGTTCCAAGCAAAAGGGAGCTTCCTTGGAAAAGTCACATCCCTGATCTGTAATTAGCTGGAAAAATAACTTTTGCACCAAATTCTGGGGAATATATATGTTGAAGAGCAGCAAGAGTCAAAAGAGAAGAAGCAAACAAGCAAAGAGAGGAACAGGAAGAGTGGTTCTGATCAGAAAATGGAGAGGATCAATATGGAAGAGACCTCCAAGCATGGCGTGAAGGACACCAGCTATTTAATTGGTTTTCTGCACGAATGTTATGTGATGAATTGCTCCCTCTGATTATGCTTTATATTAATGCACTTGCATCACTGACTGCACCTATATTTAATTATGTTTCTGGATTTTAATTATGCCATGCCTTTGCCGCATTGATTACTCCCTCCAATGAATCGCTCCCCCCATCTGAATAAATGAATTGCTCCCCCTCCTGATAGAATTAGTTAACTGAGCCTCAAACCTGCAGATTGTATATTGTGTGATTGCTTCCAATATATCAACTTATAAATCCTGGGTGCTTTCTTTTCATTCACAGAATCACATATTGTTAAATATTAACCTTGCTTAGTGCAGCCACACAGCAACTGGTTTATTGGTCAATTCTCACTAGCTTTGGCAGGGTTACCCCTAGTCTGACTTATCTGCAGTTCCTCTTCTAGTTTCCTCTTTCACCTTATCTTTTCATTTCCTTTCCTTTCACTTCCTTTTTTATTTTAATTTTGTATCTATACATTACTCTTATTATTCTTATTCTTATTCTTACATTACTATTCAGTAGCACTACTCAACCCCATTATCTTCTGTTAACTCTGCATTAGCTGTGCATGCAGCAGCCCTGAACCTCCGGCAGCCTCAGCAGTAGTGTTTCTGCTACAAATAATCACAACAAGCCCAAACTCTTCCGACGTGATACTGCAGAATTTTTGTCTTACCAGCCCTCCAAAACAGGCAGAAACCTGGTCTTGCCAGGCCTCCCTGTCCCCATACTAGCAGACAGACCATGCGCCTACCAACTGTTGCGTGGTTGGATGCCCAGCCAGGAGCCTGGAAGGAGGCGCTGCCTGCCCTAAGAAGGCCGTAGGTAAGGACCTCTTGGGCATTCGTCCTCCAAAAACCAGGGAGCAGACCAGAACCACCATGGACGACCAGGTTCCAGGAACATCTAGGCTCTTCTCCACAGTCGTCAATAGTTGGCTCTCACTGTCTTCCCTTCTTCTCCTTCAATGGTTCATATTTCATATTACATTTTCCTGCATAATTTTACTATAACTATTCAAATCAGTTTTCCACTTTTATATCAATCAAATATTATTTACTCTGCTGAATTTATTTTAATACTGCACTCTGATGATGTAAGCTACAAGTGTAAAATGGGTGGGAAGGGAAGGGAAATGGGAAACACTAGATTTACAAGCCAGATGACTATTTTCGCAACAAACTTCACTGCAATTTATAGATAAGAGTCCACATTTCCTGTGGTAGGCTCAAAACACTCATTTTATCTAATGCAACCACACTAAGCAAAATTAAGGTACCGTATTTTTTGCTCTATAAGACGTACTTTTTCCCTCCTAAAAAGTAAGGGGAAATGTGTGTGCGTCTTATGGAGCGAACGCAGGCTGCACAGCTATCACAGAAGCCAGAACAGCAAGAGGGATTGCTGCTTTCACTGCACACCGATCCCTCTTGCTGTTCTGGCTTCTGAGATTCAGAATATTTTTTTTCTTGTTTTCCTCCTCCAAAAACTAGGTGCGTCTTGTGGTCTGGTGCGTCTTACAGAGTGAAAAATACGGTAACTGTGAAAGCAAAAGAGGCCAAATGCACTTTTATCAAGACAGTCTCTCTAAATACCAATAGCAATTTAGTGAAGTAAGAGTCAGTTCTCAAGAGTATCATTTTAACAATGCCATTTTGCAAGATATCTATGCCAACAAGATATATATTTGCCAACAATCTTACTTGGGTAGATGAAAAATCCACACTATGTAAAGATTGGCAGTTCTGTCCAAGAGCTTGCAGTGATGTATCTGTAATGCTGGAACATCCACCTATGTTAACTATTTGCAAAAGTGGGCAGTGGAGGGCAAGGGCAAGGACTCCACTATCTGTAATGTTGCTACATCTTTTAAAAGAGACTTCACGTAAATAAGGGCATGACAAGGCCAGTGCTGCAACCCCTGTTGGATAAACAAAGCACATCATTCTCACGTTCATCTCCAGAAGTTCGAATAGAAGAGCATATTAGAAGAAATTATTACTTTAAGAGCAACATATCAAAACACTTTGGGCATTAATATTACAAATTACAGTCAAACCTGAGGGATACTAACCTCAAATATCAATTCTGCTTATAACTTTAGAATGCTGGCCACTTTGGCATCAGATTAGTATATTCATTGTGCTCTACTAATAATGGTTGCAATTCAGTATACAGTGGTACCTTGGTTTATGAACTTAATCCGTTCCTGAAGTCCGTTCTTAAACCAAATCCGTTCTTAAACCGAGGTGCGCTTTCCCTAATGAGGCCGCCTGCTGCCAGTGCCCTTCCACTGTTCGGCTTCCGTTTGTAGACCGAGGTAAAGTTTGCAAACCGGAACACTATTTCCGGTTTTGCGGAGTTGGTAAACCAAATAGTTTGTTAACAGGGTTGTTCGTAAACCGAGGTATCACTGTAGAGTTAAGTGTCCTTAGGACCATTGATGTGAATGGGCATAAGTGTTAGCTTGTTCTCATCTAATCCTTCCTTTTCTATTTGTATAACTGGTACCTAAAATGACATTCATTTGCTTTATTTACATTCATATCCCACCTTTCTCCTGTAGTAGAGCTCAAAGTGATACACAAAGGATTCTGAGATGGTCTCCCAGACTTGGACTTCAGCAAGGTTGATGTATCATGTGCCTTTAGGCCAGGGTGGGGAACTTGTAGCCTTTCAGATGTTTATTAGACTCCAATTCCCAACAGCCCCTGTTATCCTAGACAATTGTCGGGGATGATGGGGTTTGCAGTCCAAAAATATCTGGAGAGCCAGATGTTTCTCACCCTTGCTTTACAGCACACCCTGCAACCTTGTAAGATACCTTGAAGGCAATCTAATCCAACCCCTTGCTCAGTGCAGGATCCACAATGGAGGATGCAACTGCAACACCCCTGGGAAATGGACATTCAGCTTCTGCTTAAATACCTCCAGCAAAAGAAAGCCCTTCAGCTCCGGAAGGCAGCTTGTTGCATAGCTCTGACTTCTTTTGAACCTTCCTTTCTAACTGCCTAATGTTCTAGCCCAAAACCATCTACTTGTGGGCTTCACATAAGCACCTGGCTGGCCCCTGTGAGAACAAGATGCTAGGCAAGATGCGCCCTTGGCCTGAAGCAGCAAGACTCTTCTTATGTTAAGTCTCTCGCATCTTTAGTTAAAAGCTCCTCACAAAGCAGGGTTGCTATTTGCTGCAATGATGTGGTTAGCTGGAGCCGGTAAGAGCAGATGGTGCTCTGGGCTAGATGGATCAATGCTCTGACTTAGCATAAGGCAGCTTCCTGAGTCATGAAAAAGCTCCAAACTACAAAGAAAGAGAATGTGTAGCCTTCAGAGCAGCATTTTGGAAGGAAATCCAATCCTCTGGGTATTTATTTACTAAAAATGATAATGAGAATCCTATTTGGGGAAGAAGAAGAAAGCCTGAATGAAGCTTAATTTCTTCACTGTCCTTTGAAATAAATATCACATAGAAAACAAACCTTCCGAAGTGACTGTTAGTCTGTTGCCTTTCCAAATGTTCAAGTTAATTTTCTTAAGTTGTTTGCAGTTACAAAGCTGTTGCAAGGCATTATCTGAAACATCACAGTCCCGAAGGTCGAGTGCCTCTACTGCAGGGTGCAAAACCTAAAATGAAAATATTTCTGTCAAGCTCTACGTGGCGCAGCACAGGAATGGGGAACCTTAGGCCTGAGGGCCAAATGTAACCTTCCATTCCTCTTTATCTGGCCTGTCAGGGGCTGGTGGTGGTTGCTCGCGAGTAACCAGGCAGGACTCTGACCTGTCTTTTACAGGTTTTATTGGTGTAAACTATATACAGTGCAGAAACACAACGTTCATGTCCGTCCTAGTCGCTTGCAGGTTCCAGGAGTGGCCCCTTCCGGTTTCTCCCCAACATAAGAACTTAGACACCCCACATCTCTGCCTCCCCTCCTTACGTTTCACCCCTCTGCGTAAGCTGGGTGACAGAAATGGCGTGTCTGTCTCCTGGCCAGCTGGTAGCATCTTTGAGCCCTCCCCTCGCCTGGCTATCCCCTTCCCCCTCCGCTCCACTGGAGGTGTGGCTTTCCCCACCGCTCGATGAGGGGCTGCTCCTCAGAAGCCTTGGAGGCTCTCTGTATCCCCCTGCTTCCCTCCCCAGCCCCGATGGCAGTCCCCTGACATGGCCCTTGGGACTCTACCAATAAATAATAAATTCATTTAATATTCATTAAGATTTTAATGAGCTTTTCTGTCCTTACTCACAAAAGACCCTGAAGTACTATCTGCAAAATGCATGTTTGTTACCACAGCTTTAACTTTTGCTCTATCACCTCAAATTTATTTAAAACAATAGCAGATATGCCTTGTCAGCAACAGATCAGTATTACATCTAATTTATTCCCTCCTGGAAGATCTAGCAGGTATCCCAAGCTTGTCAAGGGGTCAGCAAATAGAATTCTTCTTTGGATAATAAAATTACTGTGCCCTCTTTCCATAGGCAAGCGGTTGATCATTTTGCCAGTTTATTTAAGCTTACGGATTTTAATAGCTTTGCCATTAGAAACTGGCCTGTATATGGAAGATGAGTCATGTTTGGAACAGAACTTTAAACTCAGGCAAAGGTTTCAGCCATGGTTCCCATTTGAGGCTAATGTAACAATTTAGAAGAGGAGTATACTACGCTGAAGGCAAATGTTGCTAGATGCAACTCTACTTCATGATAGATTGTCCTTATCAAATCCAGATTCCTTCATATACTGTATCTGAACATTCTTCAAGGTAATATGAGATAATCAAATTCAGCACCAAAGAGAAGAGGAACTAGCCTAAATGGCAGAATGGTGCAGGTGTGGGTAAATGCAAATGAGAAAATGCAAGTTTTTTGTTTTGTTTTTTAAAGAAAAAAATGCAAGTTTTGTTGAAAGAGAAATAATAATTAACTCTTCTGATGCTTAAGTTTGTTACTTGTTCCTAGCTCCTTATCTGTGTAGGAATTTGAAATATAGCTCAATCAGAAAACTAAAAAACAAAACAAAACTTGACATGTCACTGAACTCCAAAGTAAATTTTAGAATGCCCCATATTATCCCAATGACCTGAAGAATGTCCCTTTCAAGATGCACACTACTTTTCTGCAATCAAATTATTTGTGTTTGTTCAATACTCATGAGAACATGGTGACCTCAAATGACAACAGCAAATGAAGAACTAGGGGTGTACGATCAATAAGCTTTGGGACATCACAAATCACAGACCCATACATCCAGGACAGCATCCTCTGGGAACTGACATTAAATCACATCAACTCCACCACTTTATTGGGGCACAATACACTGTCATATTGTTAAAATATGCAGAAATGAATAATGAACTGGGGCACTACACTCCAAAATAATGCCCCACCACAAATCACACAGCCAGGAAATATGGCATTGAATTGCATCCAGCCCAACACTTTCCTGGAGGTCATCTCATAAAGGACACTTTCATTAATGAACTACATGGCTGAGTCTGGATTAGAACCCTGGTTTCCCAGGTCCTAGAACAACGCTCTATCAAATACACAGCCTTGGCTTTGACTATGGAAAAGACAGCAGGAATAAATGCAAATATAAATATGTATTGTTTGTAAGTCCCAATGATGACAAGGTGGAGAGTTGTGCTCAAAGTGCCACCTTACCGTATTAATATTTGAATCACTTATCCACCCTTGGACACTCAATGATTTGATCAGTTTATCTTTGATGTTGGGAGGCAAAGGCTTAATATCTTCCGCATATCTGGATATGTTCCTCGTTAAGCAATGAAGGCTTCTGGAGGGGAGGAGGGGAAAGAACAAAAAGTAGTCATAAGATGACACACTTTCTTGGCAACTTGGGAAACAATTATGTAAGCACAATTTCTTAGACTGTAACAACAGGGACTTCTCTTGGGGGGCGGGGCTATCCAGCACCTAGTACAAAATTAGGTAATGAGGGGGGAAAAAAGATGTACACCAGAGGCAGGGGACCTATGTCCTTCCAGGTATTGTTGTATTCCCATCACACCTGTCTTATGACTGTGATGGTTGGGGCTGGTGGGAGTCCAACATGTTGAAGTCCACCTGACATACACAAACAAGTGGAAAAGATATTCACAAAGTTTACTCATATCAAAAAACATTTACCGTAACACAACTTTAAATGAGTTCTAATCACAAATATATGTATATTCAGTTCTGAATGGCTTGGAGCAAGTGTGCAGAACCTTTGTTGCTGAACTACAGCTCCCATCAGCTACAGGAAGCATGGCCCATGGCCAGGGCTGATGGTAGTTGAAGTTAAGCAACATCTGGAAGATCAAAGGTTCCCCACATTAAGCTTAATTATTATTGAGACATTTAGTTTTAAACTGCACTTTGGGAACTTTGAGGTTCCTCAGATGCTCATCAAGAGCTTCTGAGTGAAAAGGATCATTGGCTGAAAGGCAGTTTGCTCAATGTGACTAAATTCCCCTGCAACGTGCAGCCAGAGTTAAGAGAAATCAATAAATTATGACTTCAGGATTAAGGATAATGAACTTTGCTCTGATCAACAATAAGAGTGAAGGTGACATGGAATAAGGGTGAGGGTGACATTGCTGATTCACATACTGCTTTAGTCACAAGAACAAAGTCGCACAAAAATGTTGTAACACTGCAGACTGCCAATAAGCAAAATTATTGCTATGTAAAATAAATCTTAGGGCAAACAACTATTTATGCAACATGTTAAAATACTGCTTTGAACTCTTGGTAATATTCCACTGTATTTGAAGAAGTGAATCTCTGTACTGTGCATGACATTTACTGTATAACTACTATGCACTTTGTATCATATTCAGAGGACACTCTGGTAAACGTATGCTAAGACCTCTTTCAGCCACTTGGAATGAAGAGGAGCATTAGGCATGAAACAAAAGTTGTCCTGTAGTTCGATTTCCACATCAGTACTGGGTGTGCTATAGAGTCCCAGTGCCCTGGATGAACGAATGGGTACCCTTCAGCATGCCCCCAGAATCCTCTGCTCTGTGCCCAGGTTCTGCTGGAAGTCACTCTCAGTAATGCTATATAGGCACTTGAAAAGTGTTTGGAAATCTCTATATACTGTAAATAAAATAAGTATGTTGTAGGATTTGATTATTTGATTATTGTACTTCGTATTTTTTATAAATTTTGTGTTTTTAACATTATGAAAACCGTCCTGGAAAAAACATTTGAAGAGCACATAAGCAGACAAACAATGAAAATGAATTCAGGGGCTACTCAGTGTGTCAAGGATTCCTGAGATCAGACAAATTTATAGAAATGTCTCCCAATAGCTAGTAGCCAGTTGAAAGAAATCTCCTATTTAGAAACTGTGATGGCTATTTCCAATTTGCTCTGCCTGTGAGTTTCTTAGAGGCATCTCTCTGTCCACTGTTGTCTGCAGAGCTGGATCACTATTCAGATCCATTACAGAATATTTTTATGTAAGCAACTGTAAATTTAATTGTTCAGAATACAAGTAACATGGGAGGTCAAAACTGCTTCCAGCACAATTTTTATCACGTACAGTGGTACCTCGGGTTACAGATGCTTCAGGTTACAGACTCCGCTAACCCAGAAATAGTACCTCGGGTTAAGAACTTTGCTTCAGGATGAGAACAGAAATCATGTGGTGGCAGTGCAGTGGCAGCGGGAGGCCCCATTAGCTAAAGTGGTGCTTCAGGTTAAGAACAGTTTCAGTTTAAGAACTTATGCCCAATTTATTCCCCATACAGACTTCTTAAGCTTCTGTTAAACTGCTTGTGCTGTCAACAGACACATGAGGCTGGTGTGGGAAATACGTTGCTTTTTCATTGTTTCCCTAGGATAAGGATGCTTTTATTAATGCTTCTTATTACAAGAATGCTTTTATTAGTGGATCCTATTAAGACACACCTACCACAATATATAGCTTGGCCATTTTTTGAATAGGATGTTTCTAAGCAACTCTTTGCCTTTCCATTACTTCTCAATTTTTAATGCTGCTATATTTTTGCTTTTTCATAAAAGTCTAAAGGTCTAAAGAGCAGCTGCCTGCTAAGATAATAGTGAGCATAGAATTTGATAGTTTATAGCTGATAGGGTAACCACAAGGGATTCCACCGAATAAGGAATGCAGATTTAGCAAAAGTCATGCAGCTCACTGTTAAGAACCTAGACTCAAGAGCAGCTCGCACCTGTAGCTAGGATATTTGGTGGTTAACTTGGGGTTTGTCCTCTTAGCCTTATCAGATAACAAACTAGCTTACACCTGCATATGGAACAAATAGTGGTTAACACATCAAAATAGGACAATTTGAGATAAGAATAAAGGGGTTGCTTGCATCAAAATATAAAATGTAAAGATGCTTTGACAATATTTGTGCAATGATTAACATGGGGAAGTGGGATGGTAAAATGTTAAGGCGGACGCGATATGTTGTAAACTTTGCATGCTCCTCCATGGTGGGCATGTAAAGTAGGGACTTTTTGGCGGTTGGGGGGGCAGATTATATAAACTGTTTTTCCTCATTAGGGTGTGCCTGCATTGGTCACCCATCCTTGTTCAACCATGCTTTTCCTTCAATAAAATTCTACTACTTCACCAATTTTTGTCCAGATCTTATTGTTTAAAGGATTTTGAAACCTAAGTCTTAGGAACCAGGTTTTTTGGGGGGTTTTTGTGTGTGTTTTTTTTGTATCTCTAACAGCTGGAAAACCAACAGGTGAAGTTTTTCCAGGTATTAGATAAATGCAGGGTCACCCGAGAAAGCCTTGCAGCTCAATGATATTATTATTATATTACAGTATTATTAAAAGCACAGCTATAATGGTCCCAGGGTGAAGTTGGTCACACTTCTCAATAGAAGAACAGCCAGGTTTGTTTATTTATTATATTTTTCCATCCCACCTTTCCGCCAAGGGGCTCAAGGTGCCGTACATGGCTCTCCCTCCCTCCTCATGGAATTTGTATCGGGCTGCTCCCTAGCCCAAGGGCTCTAACCACTACTCAAGGCAAGGTGGAATTTCAGCAGGCTTGCTTGTCGGCCAAGCCGCACCTGCTGAAACGGCCTCTTCCGCGCAGCTATTTAAAACTGCTCTCTGCACACGCTCAGGGGCACGCGTCTCCTCGTTGATTTGTTGGCACATCCCAGGGGCAGAATCCGGACAAAGGGCAGCAAAGAGGTTAGCGAAGAGGCGGGGAGGACATAATAAGGGTGACGTCGGAGATGGAGGTGAAATAAGGTGGTTTTCCTGGTGCCGGGAGAGGTTCATGGTGGGTGGGGGGACGCACGAGTGAAGACCCCGCTCGCCCCGCCGGCCACTCACAAGTCGAGGAGGGACCTAACGGCCCCGCCGCTTTCGCTGAGGTAACTCATCGCTAGGCCCCGGCAGCTCGCTCTCGCTCTTCCTCTCAGGCCGGGGGATGTGCGGCGTCAGGGACCGTCCTTCAATTCCTCGCAATTCGCAGACGCAGCGCCCTCTATGCCTCAGCCCTTTCCCCTGCGACGGAACTCGAATGAGCGAAAGGGGAGTTCGGAATTGGCAGAGCGACCCTAAGCTGAGAGCGGAGCACTTTGGGAAACGTAGTCTTCGGCGTGCGGTACTGAGGCCTTCGGAGGTAGTTTGGCGTCGAAGGGGAAGGGGTCGTCGTAGGTTCTAAACGGGGGTTTAGCTCAGTCTCCCGCCCTCAAGCCCAGCGGAGCTGAAGCAACGTCAAAATAAGCTGAAATAATCCTATAATATCTACTTCTTCTTCTTCATCATCTCGTCTCATTTCGTTTCACTTTTAATTTTATTCGTATGCTGTCCGTTGCATAGTTAAAACCATGCGCAAGGCGGCTTACAACACGGAAACAATTTGCGTGCAATTAGAGAATTGTAGAGTTGGAATGGAGCCCAAGGACCATGTAGTTTAACCCCCTGCAATGCAACCATAAACAATAAATAAAACACATCAAGAAGTGCAACCAAATTTGAATCGTTTCTACATAAATCATCATAAGATCTTTAAAAACAATAATATTAAATGCAATAGTATTGTTACTTGGCAAAAAGGCAGTTGCAAATAATCAGGCTCACAATTAAATGTCTTGAAGTGTAATCAGTTAAGCAAGATTGAAAAGAGGAAGGGAATCCTTAATAGCTTGTAGCAGAAGGAATTTCAGCAGGTGTGGCCTCTTATGTCTCCATATGCTTCCAAGAGCTGGTATGTCAGGAAAGAGTTTGTTTGTAGGACCATTCACCACCCTCTGTGGTTCTATGCTTAGGGCCAAGGAGGTCCCAGTGTAGGACTTTCTCAATATATAATAAAAATATAAGGAGGTCATTACTTGGCCCCCACTGGAATATATGTAGTGCCACATCACAAATTTGGGTTTATATAAACACAGGAAAGTGAGAGCTGGACCATAAAGAAGGCTGATCACCGTGAAGGGCACAAGAATGTGAAAGGGAGGTTGAGGGCACGCCCTGGGACGTGCAGAGAGAGAGATAGGGAAAATGACGCAGGGTGAGATATGTGAGGGCGCGGCCGCAGTAAACAAGTTACATTAAAGGAAGCTATGCAAGCAGAGACAGAGCACATGTTCAGAGAGGGTGGTGTCAGGGACCAATGAAGAAGGGCTAAAAGGGCACTGCACGAGCCAGATAAGAGAATGAATTGAATTGTGTAGTATGGTTGGATAAGGAAAGGGATGACGATGTATGGGGTGATGGGGAGGGTATAAAAATTGCTTGCCAACATGCTGTAAGGCCGGCCAGCCTTTGAAAGCGATTCCGCTGGCTGCCTCTGCGCAGAACTGAATAAACTCTTTCTCCGTGAACTACACCCTGGTGTCCATTGACTCCTCTGTCTTCCCACCCTGGGGCAACGCTCAGAAGGGGAAAAGGCTACAACCGAAGAATTTATGCTTTTGAATTATGGTGCTGGAGGAGACTCTTGAGAGTCCCATGAACTACAAGAAGATCAAACCTACCCATTCTTAAGGAAATCAGCCCTGAGTGCTCACTGGAAGGACAGATCCTGAAGCTGAGGCTCCAATACTTTGGCCACCTCATGAGAAGAGAAGACTCCCTGGAAAAGACCCTGATGTTGGGAAAGATTGAGGGCACAAGGAGAAGGGGACGACAGAGGATGAGATGGTTGGACAGTGTTTTTGAAGCTACTAACATGAGTTTGACCAAACTGTGGGAGGCAGTGCCTGGCGTGCTCTGGTCCATGGGGTCACGAAGAGTCGGACACGACTAAACAACTAAACAACAATAAACACAGGGCAGAATAGGGGGGCAAAAGTGAAGACAGTTTGCACAACAACAGTGGCCATGGCATTGGAGCGAGAAGGGAGAGACACTGAGAGGGGGAAGATGGTGGTTTAAAATTATGGCAAAGGTTTGAGTAAAGCAAGCATGGAGAGAACTAACAGGAAAAGGGTGGCTTTAAACAATGGCAGAGGCTTGAGAAAAATACTTTTGTTGTATGAAGGTACTGTGATGTATGAAGGTACTATGGAATATTTGAGGGCTATACATCCTTTATCTCTCATGAGGCAGCTGAGGAATGGAAGAGAATGAAGAGTGTAACAATGACCAACATCAGAAATTTGATGGATCTTACAACAATCTGAGACATTCTGATAACCAAGAAGAGACTGACACAGCTTTTCTTGTATCCACCATATATGTAACTTTTATTTTGTTCTGCATAGGTAAAGGTACCCCTGCCCGTACGGGCCAGTCTTGACAGACTCTAGGGTTGTGCGCTCATCTCACTCTAGAGGCCGGGAGCCAGCGCTGTCCGCAGACACTTCCGGGTCACGTGGCCAGCATGACAAGCTGCATCTGGCAAGCCAGCGCAGCACACGGAACGCCGTTTACCTTCCCACTAGTAAGCGGTCCCTATTTATCTACTTGCACCCGAGGGTGCTTTCCAACTGCTAGGTTGGCAGGCGCTGGGACCGAGCGACGGGAGCGCACCCCGCCGTGGGGATTCGAACTGCCGACCTTTCGATCGGCAAGTCCTAGGCGCTGAGGCTTTAACCTACAGCACCACCCGCGTCCCATTTGTTCTGCATACACATAAACAAATCCATTAATTTCATTCACACCCATTCATAGTCACCACTCATGCTACTGGTTGGCTACAACACAGACATGTCTGAAGACTTTGGAGAAGAAGCCTGTCACAGGAGTTATATTTTAAGCAGGTTTCCCTACCTACTCTCCACCCCATAGCATCTTGAAATAGGACAGGAACTGTTACCTGGTTCACACTGATGAGGTAAGGAAGATTCTTGATGCAGCTATCCATCGTATCCCTTTTGTAGCCTAGCATAAGTGTATGAAATTTAGATAACCTCTTTCCAGTGCTGAATAGTTTGTTCAAAATGTTAGGGTTCATTATTGTTTCACAGGATGTGTACCACTTTAAAAGCTAGGGTGCATATCCTTATCTAGTTTTTACAGCTGTGTAGCAGGTGCTTATAAGTCACTGTAATTAGCTGTGGCAGCAATTGTGAATGATATATAATGTCCAGTATGTACCTTACTCTGCCCTGGTGGACGGATGGGTGATGATTATAGACACTATGTAAGATGGATGTTAGAGGAGTTTTGTTATTAAACCATGCGAAGATATTTTTTCGTCTCTTCAGTGTTTCCATCTGTATGGTCTACTCTGCATGTGCTCTGTGGCATGTTTCAATGCCCAATATCCAGTAGAACAACTTTTACAAATAGTGCCTACAGTACCAATATTACAGCATAGTAAAGGAATGCAGGTGTTGCAGGTATTCCCAGTCAATAAAGACAAGGGTTCTTTCTGAGGAAGGTCAAATTTATTCACCTGCGCAGGGGCTACAGCAAGAATATTTCTCAAAGGCTGCGCCCCAAGTCAGTTTCGGGGGCTCTTATAGTGAGCAACAAACAGCTTTCACAATATTACTCAAGCAGGCTGTAGTGAGCGGGACTATCCACCCCCCCCCCGACCATTCCTCCTAGACACCGGCAGGACTTGGCCAGGAAGGGGGAGAGATCGCTAGTTGTTGCAAATCACAAGCCAAACGGTAAAGCTGCCACCACCTCCTTTCCTGGACCACCCTCGAAAAGGGTTCAAGGAGGAGAACCCCCCTTCAATATTTACCTGGTTTGCCCAGCCCTGAGTCACTTTACTGTGACACAGACAGAAATTCAACAGGTAGGTGTCCAAACGGTAATGCACCAGTTTAGCTTCCCCGAGCAAAGGCACAGAGTACAAAAGACAAAAAGTCCTTTTCCAAGTTTATTGAACAAGCCACTCAAAAAGTTGCACGTTTCTTAGGTTACAAACAAAAAATAAAAACATTGTGAAAGATAACTCGCTAAAACCATACTACACAGCAACAATAGTTCAAAACACAGCGAATAGTCAAGAATCCTTTCACTGGTCAAACGTTCCCAGGGCAAGCACCAGGGCAAGATAATAATAATAATAATAATAATAATAATAATAATAATAATAATAATAATAATTTATTATTTATACCCCACCCATCTGGCTGGGCTTCCCCAGCCACTCTGGGCGGCCTCCAACAAAATATTAAAATACCATGATACATCAAACATTAAAAGCTTATTCTGTCCTTTGGATATGAATCTCCAAATCCTTTATCCTTTAAAACCCATGTGGAGAACAGGTTAGGGACCAATCATTTCTTTAGGTTAATTACCAATTTACCAATGGCTGTATGATGAGAATATATATTCTCCTGATTGTCAGGAGACCAGCACAGCTGAACTTTGTTTAGACTCAGAGACCTTAAGATCAAAAGGCTCTTCCTTCATTCCCAGGCCTCTCTTACATGTACCAGGCTCCTAAACTGTAAATTACTTGCTAGCCTCCTGTGCCTTTTTACAACCCAATCCACTCTCAGGCCCCCAGCTGTGCCAGGGTCTGCAAATCAGATAACATCTCATCCTGCCTAGAGTCAAGATGTAATTGACTCACACTTCTAGAGACAGGGAGTTTTACGTTTAAAGAGACCAAACACCCATTCCCAGAAGGCCACAATTTTATCTCTCCCACAATGCCTCACTCCTGCGTGAACCAGCGTTTGGCATACCAATATTTCCTAACTTCACTACACAGGCAGAAAAGCGGAACTTTAGTCCAGCAGGCAAAGAAACAGAACCTTATTTAGCCTCCTTGCTTCATCTTGTCTGCCTCAAACTGCGAGCATGTGCAGATTTATTGCCCAAACTGCAATTGTGCAAGTTTAAAAACAGACACCCTTTCGCTTATTTTCTTGTGACTGACTTTCTGGCATAGATTAGATTACACAGCACTTTCGGCTCATCTCCACAGTGAGGGCTGTTGGGGGAGATAGAGTCCATTCGGACCCTCCCTCGCAGGGAATCAGCAGTGGGAAGCGATTGTATGTAATCATGTTGTGGCAAGAATTTGCCCAGGTGAGGGAATAAAAACTCAGAGAAAGACACAATAAAGAGAAATAAATGAATAAACAATGCCAGTAGCACCTTAGAGACCAACTAAGTTTGTTTGGGGTATAAGCTTTCGTCTGCATGCACACGAAAGCTTATACCCAGAACAAACTTAGTTGGTCTCTAAGGTGCTACTGGACAATTTTTATTTATTTATTTTGACTGTGTCAGACTGAAGGGAGAGGGAAGGGTTGTCTCAATATTCTCTGTACCTTGTACCTAAGTAAATTCCTAAGTAAATTTCTGAGTTAATCCTGCTTCTGCAAATTGTGGTCAGACAGCTAGCAAACAGTGGCTGTTTGCTAAATCTGTCTGGCAGGTCAGGAGGTCGTTTCCTGCCTAGCCAGCTGGCAGAAACTGCTGCTGTTAGCTGGATCTAACTAGGCAAGCTAAGGGGCTGTTTCCTGCCTTGCGCTTCCTGCCTTAGTAATGCAAGATAAGAAAGACACGTACAAGCAAAAGGGGAGGGGGGTGCTTAGCCAGCAGAAAGACATGTATGAGGGAGATGGGAGGGGGTGCTTAGAGGGGTAGCAATATAGATATGCCCTAAAAGGGAATAAGTTGAAAACTTGCCAGCTGATTGGGGAAGTTTGGGGGAAGTGTGGGAGGGGGGTAAATGCTCTCAAAGTATAAGAAAGTCTGCTGTTGTGTATTGCTTTACAGCCAGTTTTTCAGAATCTATTCTGCTGGTTGTCTCTGTGCACAGATTATAATAAACTCTTTTCTCCAAAGAAGAATCTTTTTTTTATTTTTTTTTATAAGTTTTTATTAAGGTTTACCATTAAAAACACCAAACATATCCATTTACATATCACAGAATTTGTCTTATTTGGACCTCCCACAACTTCTCTGACAATCATTCGTAGTTCAAATCTTATCTTCGCATTCCTTTGTTTTCATATTTCCATTGTGTTATATATTTCTATTCTTATTTACCTACTGGTCATATTTCCTTATATTTTCACAAAGCTTCTTTAAAACACACTAGCGTTGTACCCTCCTCACATGTGTTTTCCAAATACTCCGTAAATTTCCCCCAGTCCTCAAAAAATCTATGGTCTTTTTGATATCTAATTTTTCCGGTTAGTTTGTCCAGTTCTGCGTACTCTGTTAATTTTGTCCTCCATTCTTCTAAACTCGGAACCTCTTCTTGTTTCCACCTTTGAGCTAACAATGTCCTTGCTGCGGTGATTGCGTACTGGAATAGTTTACAGTCTCTCCTACTTATATCCATTCTTGTTATCCCCAGCAGGAAGGTTTCTGGTTTCTTAACAAAGCTGTATTTTAGCATTTTCTTTAGCTCATTATGTATCATCTCCCAGAACCCCCTTACTTTCCTGCAATCCCACCACATATGCATAAATGTTCCTTCTTTCTCCCTGCATCTCCAACACTTATTTGAAATTTTGTACATTTTTGCTAATTTTGCTGGTGTCATATACCACCTGTATACCATCTTCATTGTATTTTCTTTCAATGTAACACATGCCGTAAACTTCAAATTTTCATTCCATATTTTTTGCCAATCATCCAAATCTATATTGTAACCTAAGTCTTTAGCCCACTGAATCATAACTACTTTTACTTCCTCGTCCATTGTATGCCATTCCAATAAAATTTTATACATTTTCGAAATTATTTTGCAGTCATTGTTCACAATTTCTGTTTGGAATTTTGAATCTTTTTCTTTATAGCCTTTCTCTTTCTCTTCCTTTTTAAACATTTCATTTATTTGGCGGTAGTGCAACCAATCATAGACATATTCCTTTACTTGTTCATATGGTTTTAACCTCCACTTTCCCCCTTCCTTCACCACCAAATCTGCATAGGTAATCCAATCACTTCTCATATTAATTTTCTTAACGCCTATGACTTCTAGTGGAGATAACCAGTGTGGAACCCCTGTTTCCAATATGTTTTTGTATCTGTCCCATACTTCCAGTAACGATTTGCGAAAGATATGATTTTCAAATGATTTAAAACCTTTCTTCTTCTCTTTCCAAAGATGCGCGTGCCATCCAAACCTAGTATCGAATCCTTCCAAATCTAGGAGCTTTGTGTTTTTCAGTTTTATCCATTCTTTAAGCCAGCAAAGACATGCTGCTTCATAATATAGCTTCAGATCTGGCAGGGCAAAGCCTCCCCTTTCTTTTACATCTGTTAGTAATTTGTACTTAATTCTCGGCTTTTTGCCCTGCCAGATATATCTAGAAATCATTCTTTGCCAATCTTTAAAAATCGCCACTCCTTTTAATATTGGTATCATCTGGAAAAGAAACAGCATCTTCGGTAGCACTGACATCTTGATCATTGAAATTCTTCCCCAGAGGGACAGTTTTAGCCTATTCCATGTTTCCAGATCTTTCTTAATTCCCTTCCACACCGAAGCATAGTTGTTTTGGAACAGATCAATGTTCTTTGGGGTTAGCCATATTCCCAAGTATTTCACTTTTTTTGCAATTTCTATACCTGTTTTTTGTTGCAATACTTCCATCCTTGTTTTTTCCATATTCTTAGCTATAATTTTGGTTTTTTTCCTGTTTATGATAAACCCGGCCATCTCTCCAAATTTTTCAATTTCTTCCAATATCTCTGTTGCGGTCTCCAACGGTTCCTCCGCCATCAAAACTAAATCGTCGGCAAAGGCTTTAACTTTGTATTGGTTTTTACCTACTGCCACCCCCTTTATGCTTTCCTTTTTTCTGATTGAATCCAATAGCACCTCAAGAACCATGATGAATAGAAGTGGTGACAATGGGCAACCCTGCCTAGTACCCTTGGAGATCTTTATTTCTTCCGAAATCACATTATTTACTATTAACTTTGCTTTTTGCTCCGTGTATATTGCCTTTATCCCATTGAGAAAGTCGTTCCCCATTTCCCTCTGTTCAATATTTTCTAGCATAAAGTCCCATGATACGTTGTCAAACGCCTTCTCGGCGTCCACGAACATCAGCATTGCTTGCTTCTCGTTCCTGGCAGTCAGGTATTCTAAAATATTTATGACGTTTCTTACATTATCTCTCATCTGCCTGCCAGGAAGGAAGCCCGCTTGGTCTTCATGGATAATTTCTTGTAAAACCTTTTTAAGTCTTTCTGCAATTATTCCTGCAAAGATTTTATAGTCCGTGTTTAATAGTGAAATTGGTCGATAGTTCTTTACTTGGGATAAGTCCGCATCTTCTTTCGGGATAAGGGTTATAAAAGCTTCCTTCCACGTCCCTGGGATTTCTCTCTCCTTTAGTATGCTGTTCATTACCTCTCTCAATGGTGGCGACAGGGTTGTTCCCAATTCTTTGTAATATCTTGCTGTGAAGCCATCCGGTCCTGGGGCTTTTCCATTTTTCATTTTTTTTATCGCTACCTTTATTTCTGCCAAATCAATTGGGGTGTTCAGCCTTTCTTGTGCTTCTGTCGGGATCTTTTGCACCTCTTTCTCTTTTAGGTATCTCTCTATCTTCCTCCTGTTATTCTTCTCTTTTCTTTTATACAGTTGTCTGTAGAAATCCAAGAATCCTTTCCTGATATCTTTAGGGTTAGTTATCTCTTCTCCTCCCACTTCAATTTTGTTAATTGTATTTTGCTCTTTCCTTTTCTTGGTCTGCCAGGCAAGCCATTTTCCTGATTTGTTTGCAAATTCGAAGTTCTTTTGTTTCAATTTCTTGATATTCCATTCCACCTCTTTGTTTATCATCATTGCAAATTGAGTTTGAAGAGCCTTAATGCTTTGCTTAATTCTTTCATTGTTTGGTTTCTTGATTAACTTTTGTTCATTTTCCATAATTTGTTTTAAAATTCCTTTCTTTTCTTTCTCTCTATTTTTCTTTTTGATCGAATTCTGCTGTATAAAGAAACCTCTCATTACCGCCTTGCCTGCGTCCCAGACTGTGCACATTTTCGTTCCTTTGTTGCAGTTATCTTCAAAATATTCTTTCAGTTTCTTCTGTGCCTCCTGTATGACCCTTTGGTCGTCCAGGAGGTAATCATTCATTCTCCATCTGAATGTTCTTTCTTCAAAACCTTTAAGTTCCAGTTTAATGGGACTATGATCTGAGATAACTCTCGGTTGAATTTCCACTTGTAGGATTCTTGGCGTTAGTTCGTTTGAAATCCAAATTTGGTCGATTCTCGACATTGACTGATTTGGTTCTGAATAGAAGGTGAACTGCTTTTCTAAAGGATGTCTTAATCTCCAGGTGTCCACTAAATTACAGTTTTTTACCATTTCAAAGAAGGTTTTTGGTAGTTTCCCTTCTTTCGATCCATTATTTCTCAGTCTGTCCATTTCTGATGACACCACCCCATTCATATCCCCCATCAAAATTATCTTCTGATCCGCGTGCTCCAACAGCTTTTCCTCCAAGTTCTTAAAGAAGTCAGTTTTGATTCCATTAGGTGCGTAGATCCCGACTATTATTATTTTCTCGCCTTGCCAAATAATTTGAATTGCGATAATTCTTCCTTCCTCGTCCTTAAAGATTTGCTGGGCTTCAATCTTACTCTTTACATACAGTATCACACCCCTCTTTTTCTCTTTGTCTGAGGATATGAATTCATTTCCAAGTCTCTTATTAATCAAAATTCTTCTGTGTCTCTTTGCAACATGTGTCTCCTGCATACAAATTATATCTAAGTTCTTCCTTTTTAGGAGTTGTTCTACCTTATTTCGTTTCTTCTTTTCGTTCAATCCGTTCACATTCCAATTCCAAATGTTTAGAGCCATGATATTTCCAATTAATCAATTTAATCCAAAAGTTTCCCTAAGCTGTTACAATCTTTCCTCCTGGTGCTTTTTGCTCTCTCTCTTCGGTCCTGGGGACGCGGGCTAACGATTCCCTGGCAAGGACAAGGTTCAGCCTACATCTTGGTGCGTTGGCCGGGAATCTGCCCCACCCCAGAGGGCCGGGGAGGGCCAGGCTCGACCTCGGTGGACAGCTTGGACTGGCGTTAGCAGGCTCCGGCGCACACCCTGCCAATTCGTGGGGGGAACCAGCCACACCGCTCCGGAGCAAGGACCCCGGTCGAGGGAGAAAAGAGGACTGGCCAGGAAGGAAATCCCTACCTGAATCTACAACCAAGAGAGATATTTAAGTTGAGCTTCTGGTAGGGACCCAGTTTATTCAAAGAAGTTATAGCAATAGCCACAGTTGCTCTGGAGAACTGCCCAAAAGGCACATTTAAAGAAAGCTTTTATAGGGTTTTCAAATGCTGTGCAAGTGCAAGCATCAACTCATAGAATGCATACATAAAGGGAGGTCACAGGTGAAGGACTTTCATTTCACCCTGGTTTGTCTTCTTGACAACCAAACCATAAAAAAGAGTCCATAACACAAAATTGCTATAGCTTCCTACTCCTGGGAAGACTCAAGGTAAGAACAGCCTTTCACATAAACACTTTGCTCCTAAACTATGCAAATAGCACTTAGAAATACAAGAAAGGGCTTGAGAGGTTCACACATGTATAGGAATCATAGAAAGCATACAGTTACATAATTCATTATACAGAGAATATGTGTAAGGACTATAAGGTACATAAATTTTATTAAATGCTAGCTAGATTTTTGACTAATTCTATAACAACATTAATACAGGAGAACGGAATCAGCCATGGAGAATGACTGTAATTAATCAGAAATAGATGAATTAAGGTGTTGAAGAATGGCTATACTTACTCTTAAATGAATGAGAAAATAAGGGCTATACAGAAGGACCTCCGGACAATGGATCCCTTACAAATTTGTCCATCACAGTCATGGAAGGATTTGTATGCTGTGCACTGTTACAAGGTTTTTACTGGAATTTCTCAGTGAGCCTGGATGAATACTTCCCTTGTAGATTTAGATGGAACTTTTATTACAGAGCATGGATCTGTCTTTATTCATTTCTTCAAACAATGTAATATTTGACAAAAACCAGCTACCAGCATAAGATCACAGAAAATCTCTAAATCCTTTAAGTGGGATCTGAGTCACTGCATCATATTTGTTATGACCACACCTATTTGGCTCTAGTTATTTTTAGACAGCCCAAGGGATCATGGAAATTTCCCAGTTAACCCAACAAAGCCTCTTCAAAATAGCACAACATACACAAATAAGTGTAGGTTTATGAAAATAAGTCCTAATGAGGCATCTGATCAAGGCCTGTATGTTAAAATGAGCTTAAAGATATACAGTGGTACCTCGCAAGACGAATGCCTCGCAAGACAAAAAACTCGCTAGAAGAAAGGTTTTTTTGTTTTTTGAGCTGCTTCGCAAGATGATTTTCCCTATGGGCTTGCTTCGCAAGACGGAAACATCTTGCAAGTTTGTTTCCTTTTTCTTAACACCGTTAATACAGTTGCGACTTGACTTCGAGGAGCAACTCATAGAACGCGGTGTGGTAGCCTTTTTTGAGGTTTTTAAAGACTTTGGTGATTTTTGAAGCTTTTCCAAAACTTTCCCGACACCGTGCTTCGCAAGATGAAAAAAATCGCAAGACGACAAAACTCGCGGAAAGAATTAATTTCGTCTTGCGAGGCACCACTGTATTTGCAAATGTTTGTATGTTTCATGCCAGGCGGAAACCAGCTGGCTAAGTACTTTGGCAGTTGTTTATCTTCCTGCTCTCCTGAACAAGGGCCCCCCTGATTTATAGCAGTAGCAGGAGACAAGTTTCTCAAAGTTGTAAAAGGCAATTATAGGCTGGGAGCAAATGTTACACTGACCCTACATATTACAGAATACAATCAAGCTGCAAAAACACTAATTAAGAGTTGGTAAATAGTAAGATTTATTGTTTAACAGAAAATAATACTATGTGCCTCCCATCAGACTCTAGCCATATTTTCCTAAGGTTTAAGGTATACTGAGAGAGTTAAAGGGCAATAAATTTTGGGAAGAGCTAATGGGAAAAGCAGCTGGCTGGGAAAGGGGGGTGTAAACTGAAGAGGCTTATTTTGAAGCTATTTTTACTGAGTTCCTTTTTTACTTTGCAAAGGCCTTTTCTTCTAAAAAGCTATCTATGTTATGTATGAGATTTGTTGGCTTAATGTAATTATGCAAAGGATTTAGAAAGTAAGAAATGTTAGATTCTTATGTTAGATTCTTATTTAATTGATGGTGTGTGAGAATGTGAACCCAAGATCTCTGTTTAGATAGAATTTAATACCATGAGCCATTTGTTTTAGCCATTTGTTTTGGAATGCAGGGGCAACAAGGGCAGAAGGTGATCTGGTAATTAAGGTGCCTTGTCGAGGCAAATGTAAGATATATGGCTACTTGTCTGCCATTTATGGATAGAAGGAAATATAGCTCTTTGTCTCCCATAAAAGGTAATAGGAAGTGAGTGTATCTTTTATGATTGGTTCTAGCAAACAGCCCATAGGAATTTCAACCAGGCTGATTGGACAGAGGCAGCCAAAGGAGGAGCAAGGGGGCTGGGCTGAGGAAATATAAGTACTGGCCATCAGGGCTGGAGGGGGGCAGAGCTTTGGTAACCATATACCACTGTGCCTATCATTTATTTGTCTGACAAATAAATTATTATTTTAATTTCTCTATTGCTGCGTTGAATATTTCATTCCAGCTAAGCGTTAACCACAAGCAGGGTGCTACACTAACTCTATAAATCTAGCAGATAATCAGTATAATCTTATCTCAGCACAAACCGAAACCACACTAGTTGAATAATAAAATCAAACTAATGAGTCAGGGGTGTAAGTGACCAATCAGGAAATTGTTGCACTCCTAACAAAGGAATTTCTATCAGGAAATAGAGATATTGGTTTCACTTCCTTTATTGAATATGGTTGATGTGGTTTTATGTTTAGAATGATTAATCCAGTGTTTATCAAACTTGGGTCCACAGCTGTTAAGACTATAACTCCCATCATTGCTGACAACTGGTCATGCTAGCTAGGAATGATGGGAAATGTAGCCCAACAACTACCCAAGTTGATTTATGCAATTACAGATAAAGAGATTTAATGCACTCAGAACCTTCAGCTCTCCAGATGTTCCTTGACTAAGCTCTGACCTTGAACTATGCTGGCAGGGGTTGATGTGAGTTGGGAGACCAGTCATAAATGGAGAGCCAGGAGTTCTCTATCTTTTCGCCTAGAATGTGCCTAAGCCATGATATCGCTGGAGACAAAAGGATGCTTTAGGTTTGAAATGCTGTTAACCTTCCCTACAAGTAGAATTTGATGAGAACCTACTGTTTTGAATGGAATGGAGCTCCACTGGGGCTTTCTTGATTCCTAAGGCTTTCTTGAGAAGACCTCACAAGAATGCAAAAGTGCAGCCTTAACAGCGAGAACATTATTCATATTATCACATGCCATCCCAGTCTCCAAGGGCTGAGAAATTATAGGGATTCCACATGCTTACTCGGGGTTGAGTTTCCTTGGAATGAGGGTCAGCTGAGACTGTGGTGTCTTTAGGATATATACAGTAGTTTATTTACACACACATATATAGCCTGAGCTTAAGATGGAGAGGCTCACAGCATTAACACTCCCATAAGATCTTGCTTCTCCATCAGGCACAGCTTTTTCCAGCACAAATCAAACAGGTTTCTGTTTCTCAGCTTCTTAACCTACCACCTATTTTGAATTCACACACAACTACTCTGGCTATTGTTCTTGGCGCCTCCCAATGTACTGTAGCTGTGTTATTCCTAAACAAGGAAGACTCCTGTGAATTAGAAATCCAGGCTTAGCAACATGGGCGCAGCTGCTCCCCTCTAAATCAAGTAAAAAAATTAAAATACTTAACCGACCAATTGTGTCGCAGATAACATAAAACTTGGCCACGCCCATGATTAGCAAGCATACAAGTCATCATGATTCAGCAATAATGTTAACCACTGTTAGGCTTAGAAGAGCAGTGAAAGTCTGCTTCTTTGACAGCCCTCATATAGCAGAGCCTCCTTGAAATACAGCAGGTTACCACTGCAAATACAAAATGCTTGTGTAACATTCCAAATATAGACATGATGAACACAGAATTTCAACAGTAAATATGCTTACATTACAGATTTCAGCACTAGCTGTAAAATTGATTTTAAAATTATTTTAAAAGAAAATTAAAGAAAAGAAGGCAAATAGCTATTTCTTATCTTATTTTCTAAAGCAGCTAACAATTTGTCTGCCCTAAATGGCACAATTACATTCACAACAAGTTCCCAAGCATCAGATAAAACCAGGAAGGAATAAAAGTCTCATTACAAAAATGAGTCATTTGACCAGTTTGCATTTCAAAGGAGTGAATGTTCAAGGAAATGTCTCCAGCAGTCTTGGCACTGCCTCATCCTATTTACTGTTGTTGTTGTTTAGTTGTATCCAACTCTTCGGGACCCCATGGACCAGGGCACGCCAGGCACTCCTGTCTTCCACTGCCTCCCACAGTTTGGTCAAACTCATGTTCGTAGCTTCGAGAACAACCATCGAACATGTCCAACCATCTCATCCTCTGTCGTCCCCTTCTCCTTGTGCCCTCAATCTTTCCCAAAATCAGGGTCTTTTCCAGGGAGTCTTCTCTTCTCATGAGGTGGCCAAAGTATTGGAGCCTCAGCTTCAGTATCTGTCCTTCCAGTGAGCACTCAGGGCTGATTTCCTTAAGAATGGATAGGTTTGATCTTCTTGCAGTCCATGGGACTCTCAAGAGTCTCCTCCAGCACCATAATTCAAAAGCATCAATTCTTCGGCGATCAGCCTTCTTTATGGTCCAGCTCTCACTTCCATATATCACTACTGGGAAAACCATCCTATTTACTAGTGCCAGGTAATAACTTCTTGCCTGGCAAGGACCTGGACCCCAAGCTTCCCCGGAATAAAACACACGAACGCAAGTATATTGGGTTAATGGGATAAATAAGGCCACAACTTTATTGGTTACAGATGTGAGCAGTATTGGCTTAGGCAATTGGTGAAGCAAGACTATAATCTGACTCCTGCACACTTGCAGGAAGTCTCTTTGAAGGGTTCACCACCGGAAGGGGGGAGCCCTCTGATGTACATCAAATGAGGCCGCCCTCAAGGGTCACCGTTGGGGATGTGTCTTGGACCTAGCCCACGCCCAGGCTTTGGACAGGAACCACACCCCAGGATCCCTTTAATGGGATACCCTTACTGTGGAGGGGCAGGCGGAGGCAAGAATCTCCTCTCCCATAAAAGGCTTACCCAATGCCGAACCACACAAAGTTGTGACGATTGCTACTAGGTAGGTGGAAATCAAGTGGCTAGAGCCAAGTATGCCAAGTGGGGAAAATTCCTACCCGGTCCCAACAACCAGGCGACCGACATAAGTCATAGCAAGGTCATAGTTGAACCACGTAAAAGAGGGTGGGCGGGCAGGGAGATCCAACAACTGGAAGCAAAAGAGGCAGCATCCCCTGGCCCCAACATTTAACAGGGCATAACCATGCCCCCAGGCAAGCCTCAATTGGACAGGCTGAAGGTGATACGGCCAGGGAACCTGCTGACATGGGCAGCTTATCTCCGCCCACTCTAGGGTCACTATGGAGACCTGGTTCCTGCCCGCAAAGCAGCCCCTCCCTAATCAGCTGACCTATCAAGCTATTGGGGAAGGACTGTAGCTCAGTGGCAGAGCATCTGCTTTGTATGCAGAAGATCTGAGGTTCAATTCCTGGCATCTTCAGATCAGGCTGGGATTGTTTCGTATCTGAACTCATGGGAAGCTACTGCCACTTAGTGCAGACAATTCTGAGCTAGATGGACTAATGGTCTGTCTTTTAAAAAGGCAGTATCCTCTCAACTTGGCATATAAAGGTTGATGTCGCTAGCACCACCTTCACACTCTACTTTGCTCTGGAGGAGAAGCAGTTTGTATCATAATAAAACAAAATCAGTGCAACTCAGCATTGTGAGACATAAACACTGGTCCCCAGGACTTAGGTCCTGGACCTCTTTGAAGTACAGTGGTGCCTCACAAGACGAAATTAATCTGTTCTGCGAGTCTCTTCGTCTTGCGGTTTTTTCGTCTTGCGAAGCACGGCTATTAGCAGCTTAGCGGCTATTAGCGGTTTAGTGGCTTTAAGAAAAAGGAAACAAACTCGCAAGAACTCGCAAGATGTTTCGTCTTGCGAAGCAAGCCGATTGGGAAATTCGTCTTGCGGAACGACTCAAAAAACGGAAAACCCTTTCGTCTAGCGAGTTTTTCGTCTTGCGAGGCATTCGTCTTGCAGGGCACCACTGTAATCAAGTCTGGGCAAAGTTGATGATGCAGCAATATTTTATTGAAATTAAACACTTGCAAGTGGGTGTCCTGAAAAAACAGGCACACACTTATCAAAAACATGACTATATAAACCCTTTTCCAGAGCACAAGTCCCTATGTGATGGCCTGGGACTCGGACTCGGAACCAGAGGAGACTTAGTCTGCACTGGATCCTTTGCCTCAGGCATCACCTGAACCAAGTCTGGGGCCTGATGCTGAAGAGTCCCAGTCTGCACAGGTTCCCCTGCAACAAACCCCAGCTGGGCTGAATCAGGGGCCTGAGCCTGCCCTGGCCTCTGCCCTGGATTACCTCATTGCCTTCAGCTGGGCCATCATTTACAGCTGCTCCACTACCGGTTTGGTCAGGGGAGGCTGAGGCGGCCCCTGGGTCTAGTAACCCACCGATGCAGAGACTAAGGTCTGAGAGGAGAGACCTGAGTACTCGCAGGAGGAGTGCTCGCCTTCGGGCAAAACAGGGAGGTGAGTCGTCGGGGAATCAGGACCGGCCGCTACCTTGACAAAGATAAAAGGCTGTCGGACCCCACCTCAGATTGCGGGAGCAACATTGCTGTATGCCAGATCCTGCACCTGTCCTTGCCTGGTTTCCTGCCTCATGTCCTGCCTTGGCCCTTTTGGACTGACTCCTAGCAGAACCTCCGGATTCTGGAGCAGTCCTGGACTGTGTTTCATGGGTTACCCCTGGCCCCAGCACACCCTCCTTCGCAGCCCACTAGGAAGGGGCATTCAAAATTCACACCTATTGCGTCCGCCTATTGCAATGTAAAATCCAACTCCCACTCCCTTTCATCCCCCAAAGCCCCTTATTTGGTTAATTTTCCCATTCCCTAAAGCCCTTATTTGATCAAGCCTCTGTGCCCTTACATACTGTTTTAGCAATAAAGCTATATTCCTTTATATCACCGAAGCATGTAACACTCTTTGGGTTGGGTCAGTGTGAGAAGAAAAAAGTGTGTCCTAAAACCCTTAATCCTGTTCCTTAAAATACAATCTGAGCAAAACTGGTGAAGCAGCAAATAATTTATTGAATAAATAGATTCTTTGCAAGAGCAGGTGTCCAAAGTAGGCACATCCAAAAACTGGCAAAACATAAGCTTATATTCACTATACCTGAAGGTTCCCTCCCTTGTCTCCTCATTGGCTGGGTACTGCAAGGGTTACAGCCTATCACAACCGCCTGATTTGCCTACTAAAATTCCCCTATTTGGTCTATGCAATTACTCGCTAAGTCAAGCAAAGATACTGCCTTCTGATCTACCACCCCCAGTTAACAAGTGTGAGTCGTTCTGGACCGCTGATGCTTGTCTACTTACCGGTATTACAACCACATCCGGACCCCTAGCAGGTGCAAGCGAGTTCTATACTTGCTGAGGCGTACAATAAACCATTTCTCATCTGCAAGCTGCCCCACTTATGAGCATCCTAACCACAAGCCGTTCTAAATATAAATATAAGCAACTCTGTGCTGCCTGCAGTTATATAACCGTTGCAGCATTTTGGTGAAAACGCCAACTCCTCAATCATTCAGCTAGTAAGGTAAAGGTAAAGGGACCCCTGACCATTAGGTCCAGTCGTGACCGACTTTGGGGTTGCAGCGCTCATCTCACTTTATTGGCCGAGGGAGCCGGCGTACAGCTTCCGAGGCATGTGGCCAGCATGACTATGCCGCTTCTGGAGAACCAAAGCAGCACACGGAAACACCGTTTACCTTCCCGCCAGAGCAGTACCTATTTATCTACTTGCACTTTGACGTGCTTTCGAACTGCTAGGTTGGCAGGAGCAGGGACCGAGCAACAGGAGCTCACCCCGTAACAGGGATTCGAACTGCCAACCTTCTGACTGGCAAGTCCTAGGCTCTGTGGTTTAACCCACAACGCCACCCGCGTCCAAATCATTCAGCTAGCCTGGTACAAATTCACCTAACCGTTACCTCGTTCAACCCACATTTTACCAGAATATCATGGCTGCTTATCTCCTGTTTTGCCCAGTCCATAAACTGGCTCAATAATTCTTTATCTTTGATTCAATAATTTCTTTATCTTTTGTCTTCAGAGTCACGTAGCATCTGGTTCTGCTCACACTTCAGACATATCTCCATTCATACTGTACTGAAATTATCTTCAATTATACCATGAGATCTCTTTTTAGTCCTCACATACTAAACATATACAGTGGTTACATACACTTCAGGTTACAGACTCCGCTAACCCAGAAATAGTGCTTCAGGTTAAGAACTTTGCTTCAGGATGAGAACAGAAATCGTGCTCCGCCGGCGCGGCAGCAGCGGGAGGCCCCATTAGCTAAAGTGGTGCTTCAGGTTAAGAACAGTTTCAGGTTAAGTACGAACCTCCAGAACGAATTAAGTACTTAACCCGAGGTACCACTGTATTCAATTATACCATGAGGTCATTTTTAGGTCTCACAACCGCAGGGAGCGCGGCGGTTACAGTTCCTCGCCTACAGAGGTCGGCGCCGACCCAAGAACCGCCTGCAAACTCCAGGAATCTTTTGCCTCCTCGGGGAAGGCGACTTGATCCTGCCTCCCCCGCACCTTCGTGGGCGGGGCCAGGTGGATTTGGGGAGGGGAGAGCAGCGGCTGCTGGATCCTCCTCGTTCAGAGCTGAGGTAAATGTGTCAGCAGCTTTTCAGAAAGGGAGCGACTAGAGCGCGCTGCTCAGACTCTCCTCTCCTCCAACCTCGCTCGGGACTCCCGACTCGGTTTTGCCCGGCGGCGAGGCTTATCCGGCTTTTAAAAGCTGGCACTTTGGGGAGTCTTCTTCTCTCTTCCTGCTTCGAGAGCGAGGGGCGGAAAGCGCTTCTGGAGAGTCGCTTCCGCTGCTTCCCGGAGAGTTGTCGCCTGAGGCCCATCGGGGCGTCGCCTGCCTCTCTCTCTCTCTCTCTCTCTTCCTCTTCGGCTACGGCGGAGGATCGCTATCCCGCGGGCGGCGTAGAGACAAAACGGGTACGGGGGGGGGGGAAAGGCTTGGGAGGGAAAGGACGTGAGTGGGTTCAAAATGGCGAGCGGGAAGAGGGGGGGGGGGTAAAAAAACGCCGCCCCAATTAACGCAGCTAATTGCAGAGGGGGTTGGCGGCTGCGTCGGCGGCTTCCTCTTCTCTCGCGCCGCTGTGGATTATTTCCCAAGCCTCCCGGCGTCTGAGGCGAGAAATGCGCGCGCGCGCGCTGGCCGGGCGAAGGCGAGCGCTCACTTAGCTTTCGGTTTCCCCTCCGCGTTTCTCTCCCCACCCCTGTGATGTCAAGTAACACCGAATCCTAATGGCGTTCTCCCTTTCTCTTCCTGCTCCCCACTACGACCGCCTCCCTCGCGCAGCAGAAAGAGAGAGAGAGAGAGAGAGAGAGAGAGAGAGAGAGAGAGAGAGAGACTCGATTCCGGGCATCGCAAACCTGGCCGAGGAGGTGGCTGGCGCCGTCGCTGCTCCTTTGCGAGGCGTGAAAATCCGCTTCCCGCGGAGGATCCCGAGGACCGCTGCCGCCCCGTGGAGGGAAACGATGTCGAAACGGCTCCACACTTGGCGAGGATAAATGGGCCCGCCGTAAGTGTCACGTTTATTTTGTCATTAGATGCATTTTTATAGTCCGTCGTCCCGTCCCGACGCGCCCCCACCCACCGCACCATCTACTTTTTCCATTTAAAGAGTCCATAAAGTGTGGAGGGAGGACTTGTTTCCTGCCTGGTCAGAGAGAAGTTGTTGATCTCTGAGGTGGGGGGGAGGGAGATTGTTTCATATTTTGTTATAGTGATGGGGGGAGATAAGCAGAGTTAGTTTCTCTCCGACCCCCTTATCTCATTTTTAGGGTTCTGTAACCGTGTGACTGCGCTGCTAGGGCTCTGATCTGATATCCCTTTTTCTCAGAGCCCCCACATAAAAGAAACTCTGAAATTTCCTAGCTTGTGTTGAGTTACTCTGGAGACTTGATTTTATTCCTCCCTCACAGATGTGACTGGGTGATCTTCACAACGTGTTATTTCCCAATGGTAAAATATTATCTGAATCCAAAGCAAAGTCCGTTACTACACTTTTTTTTGGTAAAAAGTTAAATATGTATTTTAAAAAATCAGGCCAGGATTGAATCTTGCTATTTTTCAAAGATTATCTTTAGCTGACTTTCGCTGTACCAGAACAAATTCCCCTTGAGTAATTATTTCTATGTATTTATGTATTCTGTTCTAGAATACATATTCTTAAAACAGTACAGTACTGGGAAATTCAGTGGATAAAAGTGAAAAACTCTGAATTTACTTTGAAATAAATATAATCTATTTTCTACTTGTGTATCTTCAGCTCAGTCCTAGTCATGTTTGTTTGAAACTTAGGTTGCACAGATTTAAAAGGGACTGGCTCCCTTGTGTGTATAGAATTGGTATACTCAGCTGCTTGTTATAATTGTACCTTCATTTATAGGAATGCCAAAGAGCTATTTTTTGAGAACCTCTTCCATCTTCCCTGTTATAATTCATAAAGTGTCTCAACAGCTAGAAGCACTAAAATTATTTTTCAAAATTTGCTTCAGCAAGTCAATGTTTCTTACTGACTGAAGAATATTAAATATTTGCCACCTTGTTCCTATACAGGAACTGTCCTAGCAGTGTTGGAATGATCCTTGAAGGTTTATGTTTGTAGCACCTAGGTTGACCATGTAAGTCATGGAATTAAGCACTTAAAAGTGGTGCACAGAAGAGTAAAATATGATGCAGAGATGGAATTTAATTCAGTGTGGAAAATAACAGTTACATTAGAATTATCTGACTGATAATATTTGATATTAAATTTAATCTATTGTGAATTTTTAGGTTAAGTTGCTCCAATATGCCTAGATCAGGCATCCCCTACCTTTGGCCCTCCAGATGTTTTGGACTACAGTCACCATCATCCCTGACCACTGGTACTGCTAGCTAGGCATCATGGGAGTTGTAGACCAAAACATCTGGAGGTTGGGTGTGCCTGGCCTAGATCAGATTCAGAAAAAGCAAGCGACATTTCAGAGTATAAAACAATTAAAAATAATCAAAAATTATGAACTACAGTAAACTGCAGTACATACTTGAGTATAAGCCAACTGTTTTATGCTGAAAAAGCCTCCTTTGGCTTATACTCGAGCGAGGCGGGTGGCGGTGATGGAGGGACGAGCGGCCTGAGCCCTTTCTCACCACTGGTCCCCCCGCCGCCGCCCGCCTCTTGCAATGGCTGCTCTGCAGCAGCAGAGGTGGCGGTGGAGGGACGAGTGGCCTGAAAGCAGCCCTTTTGGGCTGCTCCTCCCTCCTCCTTTGCCGCTGTTGGTGGCAGCGGCCAAGGAGGAACAAGCAGCCCTTTCGGGCTGCTTGTTCTTCCTCCGCCACTGCTGCCACCACCACCAGGTTTGTGGTGTTGTGAACCGGCTTATACTCAAGTTAATAAGTTTTCCCAGTTTCTTGTGCTAAAATTAGTTGCCTCGGCTTATATTCAGGTTGGCTTATACTTGAGTATATACGGTATATTGAGTTATTGAGTATTATAGAAAGTACAATGGATAGTTTGTAGCCTTAATAGACTTTACTGATGGTAGGGTGAGCGTTGCTCCCAGAACAGGGAGGAAGGAGTCAAATGACACCGAAGTTGATTCAGAGAAAGAGTTTATTCTGCTCTCCAGATAGCAGAAGGCACTTGCGTAGTCAGTTCACAGCAAGTCCAAAGAAATGAGAAATTTCATGCAGTATATATATCCTCCAGGCACCCTCTCCCCCCTTCCCCAGGAATCCAACCACATCAGCTTATACACATAAGTTGACATCCATGACCATAAACAGATATTCCTGTTACAGTATGACCATAAAAGGTTGTTCCTGTTCCTATACTCTTGGGGCAGGACGTCACCAACTCTAAGAACACTCCTGGCACCGTTCCCGGACAAGGTCTGTGTGTCATTGTGGTCAGGAAGTAAGATAAGACCCAGATGTGTCATCCCTGCTCCACTTTGGAATGGACAAGGCCATTCATTAGGCGTCACGGACTGATAAAGGAGAGAGCTTTGTTTATACAGCTGGGTTCTTGGCTCAAGTTAATGCATTTTAGCTAATGGAGAAGGACCAGCCCACGGCTGAAAAAGGTTGCTGACACCTGGTCTTATCTCTTATATACCCAGCAAATCCTTGTGATCTTCAAGTTCCAAAGTTCTTGGAGGCCCATGGTGCTTTTAGTGTGGCTGAACCTGTATTGAGGAATACGATTTCTGTTGAGATATGACAGGAGTCCACTGTCCACACTTTCCAGAAACAATTGATTTTTTTGTTGTTGTGATAGGCTTTGCTACAAGTGTCCACTTGTTAAGTTTTTAGTCTTGTTTTTAAATGTATTTGTTTTTGTGTGTTTAACTGTCCTTCTGATTGGTTAAGAGCCTAGTAAAACTACTTTAAAATTTGTTCTCTCTCCCCACCCTTCCCAAAATATTATTACAATGACTTTAATTCTGGCTTAATTTTGTTCTGATGTCTTGACTTCCGCCCCATTCCTAATTGACTTTCCACCTTTCCCAGTTGCCTGGGTTTGTAAGCAAGTTTGTAGGAAATATAAAAGTTATGAGGGATAAAGGACTGTTCTAATCAAGGCAGCCAGGAAAAAACACCACGTGGTGGCAGTAGTGAAGACCACAGGAGCACTGTTCAAAACTAACCAGGTGCTAGTCACTTTTTTGCGACTTCAGGAACACCCGCTTGTGACCAAGTGGAGATTTTCAGTCGCAAGGTTTATAAAAACTAATCTGGCTCTGGTGGATTCTGAATATAAATATTTTAAAGGGTCCTTACCTGTTTCGATACATGAAGATGATGCTTTTACATCTTGCGTGATAGGCAGTGATCTCGCCTTTAGACAATATTTGGTTTAGCAGCAAAAAGAGCTGTGTTCTGACCCTGAAGAGTTAACTTTCTGTAAATAACCTAGTCAGTTAATGCCGTCTTTCAGTAGAAATGTAAATCAACCTGATGAAGTTTGTGAATTGGTAGGATATTTGTTTGTTTGTTTGTTTGTTTGTTTAGTCCTGTGAAAACACGAGTCAGTTTCCTCTGGGATATTATTGGCTTAATGCCACAAGTTAAATCTGGTGTTGGCTAGATAGAGTGAAGAAACTCCAAAGCTTTTAAGGTGGAGCCTTACACTCCAGGATTTTGATTTTGATAACAGTTGCTTAAGTTATTTAATGTTTTATTCCTGTGTGATGTATGTTCCCTATTCTCTAACTTGTTGCTGATACGTTCTAGATGAACAATGTGGATCATGAGGATTAGAGCTATTTTAATCTCTGTGTTTTATTTGTTATTACATATTATGCATGTTATTATTTTAAAACTTCTTTATGCTGTTACTATTTCTGTGTAGAACTGGTTTTAGTATTGAGATACCGGCATGTTATAGTAAATATACTGTATTTGTGGCCTACTTAAGATGAAATTCTAGCATCTAGAAATTTCATCTAAGAAAAAAAGGGATATCATGAATTGATTGTCCAGCAGAGCAGCTGTTGTTAATTGAGCCGTGTTGAACATGAACACGTCACTCGGTTGGCTGGTTTGCCAGATTTTCCCCCACCCCCCAGTTGCTATGAGTATTTTGCTGGCTTGGCCTCCCTGAGGGAACACAAACTCCTGGGCCTGCTGTTTGACTCTTTGGTATGCTATCTGTTTGGAGAATTAATTCTGCAAAACAGTTTGTGCCATCTCCTGGTGATGACAATCAGATATACAGAAAATAAATTTGGGGAACGTCCATCACCCTTAGGACTCAATATTGGTTCTTTGTTGGGTGCTGTAGCCTTTTGTGTGTGTAGGGAAACAGCGTGTACCCCGCTGAAGCAATATATAGTTGTACTTCCAAAACAAAAAGTGTTTTCTTTTTGTTTGCAGCACCTTGCCATTTTACAGCTCTTTTAAAATGCAACTAAACAAACTAACAAAAGGGACGCGGGTGGCGCTGTGGGTAAAAGCCTCAGCGCCTAGGGCTTGCCGATCGAAAGGTCGGCGGTTCGAATCCCCGCGGCGGGGTGCGCTCCCGTCGTTCGGTCCCAGCGCCTGCCAACCTAGCAGTTCGAAAGCACCCCCGGGTGCAAGTAGATAAATAGGGACCGCTTACTAGCGGGAAGGTAAACGGTGTTTCCGTGTGCGGCTCTGGCTCGCCAGAGCAGCGATGTCACGCTGGCCACGTGACCTGGAAGTGTCTCCGGACAGCGCTGGCCCCCGGCCTCTTGAGTGAGATGGGCGCACAACCCTAGAGTCTGGCAAGACTGGCCCGTACGGGCAGGGGTACCTTTACCTTTACCTTTAAACAAACTAAAACTAAAGCCCTGACTAGTTTTCACTGCAAAGCAACACTAGGACTGTGCTATAAATCGATATATCGTTTGATACTGGGTTTTACATCAAATCGTGATAACTGTTGACATTGCAATTTGTCGCAAATGTGCGTGTGGTATACAAAAAGCACAATATTAGAAAAAAGGGAAGCGAACTTCTGTGTGTGCAGCTCTTCCCAACTCTACCTCAGTTAGCTGTTCTCTGCCTCCCACAACGGCAAGAAATCGCTGCAGCAGGCTGACTCAAGTATCTCCAAGCTCTCTGAAAAACTGTTAGCAGTGACAATCCTTCAGCAGCAGCAAATCGCCACAAGTTTCTACAGCAGGCTGACTCCAATATCACCAAGCAGATATCGCGAAACAGAGCTTTGAGAAACTTCTCCCCACCAGGATTTGGAATTAGCAGGGCACCAGGCGCATTTTGTGCCTAAATATTCTCCATTTGAGAGCGCCTCCAAAAGTCTGGGTGCCATTTTTTTGTCCCTGGCTGATATTCAAGGATTACTGAAATGTATGTGCTTTGAAGCTTCAGAGTATATTTTAAGGATAGACAATGTGTTAAGGAGTTAGAGATAAAGAGTAGAGTGTTTTGAAAACTGAACTATGGTACCTATATTTTTAATGTGAACATCAAATTAAACATGTATTAACAATATCTGCTAAAAATGTGTCACTTATATGACTTGCATATTAACTCATGCTTATCAAAATAATAAACTGTTGCCCCCCCCAAGTGGCACCTAGACATTTTGTTTTGGCTCCCACAACCCAGGTCCTAGAAGCTCTTTGGCTCCTAGCTTTGCTATCCCAGTTTCTAACACTGTCCCCAGCCTCTCCTCTCTCTGTTAACTTTCCATTCCAGTTCCAAGTTGCTTCCTTCCTTGCTCTGGTGATCCAGCCCCTATTCTCCTTCCCTGCTTCTCTTTCTCTCGCTCTGTCTCTCTCTCCCCCCCTCCCGTGTGTATGTGTGATATTCTGTCTCTCCTCTCCCTTGTTGGTGTGCTTGGTTTTGTGAAGCCAGAGAGGAGCTCCTCTGTGGCACTACCCAGTTGGAAGGAACTGCCCCCCCAACTGCCCCCCCAACTTGCAAGCTTGCTTGGTTTGCAAGTTGCTTCAGAATAAAAGGGGGAGGGAAAGTGTGTTCAGCACAGCTGGCAATGTTCTTCAAATACAAAAGGCATCTCTATTGCCAGAGATTGCCAAAATGCAAATTACCCTTGAAAAAAACAAATTTAATTTAATAATTTTTGTTCTGTAAAATTTTACCTGTTCTTTCTGGTTTGGCTTGGTTTATAAAAGAAATGCAAATTTTCCTGGCAATAAAAATATTAATTTTGTTCTGTTAAAATGTATCTGTACCATTCTTTCTATTTTGGCTTGGTTTAGAAAAGAAAATTAACAAGAAAATTAACAATCAGATTCAATAGTGATTTATATTTGCGTATCTTAAAGTGTTACACTGACTTTGCTTTTTTCTTGTTTAGTAATGTAATTAATTTTTTAGAGGACATTATCTTTTGATATGTATGCTACTGATTAATTTTAGAGAAATTGTGCTAATTTAAACATTATTGGTACAATAGTACTATAACATAACAGTTTTAACAATATGTTAACTGTAAGTTAAAAATTATCAGTTTTACAGAGTTAGACCCATAAGTAGTAGCTGTTGCCAGGATATTACCTTGTTCGCCTCTAAATAGCTTCAGCCTTATTTCAGATAATGTGATATATCGAAATCTCAGTGTTTAGCTGGTGCAGTGTGGAACAGCCAGATATTGCCCAGCCCTATTCAACACTGAAATATTAAGGTCGCAGTCCTATACACGCTTCCTTGAGAGTAAGCCATGTTAAAATGCAGTAGAGCATGCTCCACCAAGGTTGAACTGAAGAAGGCTTACATGTGGACGTAATAGAGAGAAGCATGGGGAAGACTAGGAGAAGGAGATTCAATCAAGAATAACAAAAGATTTTCAATATCTAGGTTTTCACATCAGATTTTTAGGCTCTGGTACGTGTGTGTGTGTGTGTGTGTGTGTATGTATGTATATGTATATGTATATGTATATGTATATGTACACTAGTCCAGTGTTTCCCAGCCTTGTGCCTCCAGCTGTTTTTGAACTACAACTCCCATCATCCCTGACTAGCAAGACCAGTGGCAAGGAATGATGGGAATTGTAGTCCAAAAACAGCTGGAGGCACAAGGTTGGGAAACACTGCACTAGTGGACAAAATTGTGGAAACATTTTGGAAGAAGTGTATTTCCAAGGTTTGATGGCTCATAACACCACTTTTTTGGAGTAATACTATAAAATTATTTTATCAGTGGAAATATAATTTAATGGAGAATGTAATGCAACAGTTTGTTTAATTATCTGTATTCTGTCAAAAGTTATAGCCAAATAACCAGAAAAAGGAAGCACAACTTACTTAGGTTGATATGCAGTGGCTTTCCTTCATTTGAAAGTAGCCAATGAGCATGAGTGTTTAAAGAGTCAGCTTATACACGTAAATTGACATCCATGACCATAAACAGATATTCCTGTTCTGGTATTCCTGACCATAAAAGGTTGTTCCTGTTCCTACACTCTTATCTTGGTGCAAGAGGTCACCAACTCTAAGAACACTCCTGGCACCGTTCCCGGACAAGGTCTGTGTGTTATTGTGGTCAGGAAGTAAGATAAGACCCAGATATGTCATCCTTGCTCCACTTTGGAATGGACAAGGCCATTCATTAGGCGTCATGGACTGATAAAGGAGAGAGCTTTGTTTATACAGCTGGGTTCTTGGCTCAAGTGCTCAAGTTAATGCATTTTAGCTAATGGAGAAGGAAAAATGGGATTTTGGGGCCTGTTTCAGACTGACTGCACAGTCATGATTTTAGATTTGGGAAACCTATTCCTTCAAATCAGGTGTCATCTTGTTTTGGCAATGATCCAATCAGGTCACAGTAGGATTCAGCTATCGATGTTATGTACTGTAGCTGAGAGGAGGACGTTTGTCAGCATGTTATATGATTGCTATCTAGTTGATTGAGGTTTTTTCCCCTTTCATTTAGTGAGCTTGTGATAAATGCCCTCCCACCAGATGTCAAAAAAATAAACAGCTGTCTGACTTTTAGAAGACACCTGAAGGCAGCCCTTTTAGGGAAGTTTTTAATGTTTGGTCTTTTACTGTGTTTTTAATATTCTGTTGGAGGCCGCCCAGAGTGTCTGGGGAAACCCAGCCAGATGGGCGGGGTATAAATAAAAAAATATTATTATGAAATTAAAGAAATGGTGCAAAGAGTTGACTGGTCACCCAGAAAGCAATGTAAAATAGTACTATTAAGTGAACAAGGCTACAGTTATGAAGAAGTTAGAAGAAAAATTGGTGGAAACTTAACCAAAGGTGGCATTTCTAAATTTTTGAAGAGGTATAAGGAGACTCAGTCACTAGAAAATCAGAATTAAGAGACTCTGCCTACGTGACAGAAGAAAATCATCTGGATGTATTCAAGATGACGTGGGGCAGTGTAATGTGAAGTTGAGTGCAAGGACTATTCGGCGCAGACTGCAGGAATATGGTCTAAATTCCAAGGGAAAAGCCATTGATACCTCTATTTGAAAAGATTAAACTGGGCTAAAACCCATGTTAATTGGACAGCGGAACAATGGGACAGTTACTTTGAGTGATGAGACCCAAATCTCCTTGCTTGGTAGTGATGGCATGAAATACGTGAGGAGAAGAATCTGAGAAATTTTACATCCTACTTGTACTACACTTACCATGAAACACCTAGTTAGTGTTATGATCTGGAGTTGTATGACAACAAAATGTGGGGGCAGAATTGCATCATTAATGGGAATGTAAATGCCCAAATATACATAGCCCAGACCCTAACCCAATTAAAAATCTATGGATTCAACTAAAAAAACTGGTTATGTCAGAAGCTACGCAGCAATAAAACCCAATTAATAGAGACAATAATTCAATCTTGGTTTCACATTATTACAGCTGCAGAACTAAAAAAATTGGTTCATTCCATGGGAAGGTGTTGTAAAGTCGTAATTAAAGCTAAAGGTTACCCAACTAAATATTAACTGACACTCTGAGAATTTTAGTATGTATAATTTTTTCTGTTTTTCACAGTTCTTCTTTATGACTGCTGTTGTAATAATCATAAATGTTATTGCATTACATTCTTCATAAAATTATCTTTCTATTGATATAATTTTATAGTATTACTCCAGAAAAGTGGTGTTATGAACCATCAAGCCTCTGAAATACTTTTTCCAAAGGGTTTCCACAATTTTGGCCACTAGTATATATATAATAACCAGTAACTAATCAGCAACCAATCTCATAAGTCATTTTACAATTGAACAGAAGAAATATGATTCTGGAACAAGTCATTTTTAAAAAATATTTTGCAATCCTTTCCCCTCAGTTTCTTAGCACAATTAAATAGGTATCCTTTCCGCTTTGTAGAGATTTTAATTTTTTTATTGTCTCATGTTGTACTAGAGTTAATGTTTGCTGCTAGAGCAAAAGTGGCTCACTTTACATTTCCTTATTTTGGGGCACTGTGACCTAAGCTAATTTTAAACCTTTGTTTTCTCCCCCACCATCCCTTAAGATATTTTTGTGCATCTTTTTGTGAAGGATACTTGTGTATTGAGGGATGTTATGCTTTTAAGTGGCTGATCAATCTTAACCAAAATTGTTCACTTCTCTTTGAATATTGTCTGTATTATCTTTCTGTGTGGCAATTCCATATGTATTGAAAAAGTATAGATGTATGGGAACCATGCATTATTTTTGTTTGTTTTTCAGAAACCTTATGAGAATACTGACACTACTGAAGATTAAATAAACTTGGATAAATTCAGAAATAACCAGTCGTAAGTAATGATTTGTTACTTAATTCAGTTGCTGTTCATTTTTTTGCAGATCATAGAAACTAGGGGATATGTATATTTTAATGTGCTGCATTACAGTGACCTGTCATGGCTAATCACAGCCTCCATGAGTTTATGAAGCAGAAACATACACAACCTGTTTTTAATGCGTGGCCGCCTGCGCCTCAGCAGAGCAGTTTAACGAAGCTCTACCTCCGGCTCACTAACTCAGCTAGCAGTGGGAGGCTCTTCCCCAGCTGAGCAGAGTGGTTCAACAAAGCCCGCACACTCCTCTGACTTGTGTGTGAGACTGAGAGACACCAGGGCTTGCTCACCATTTAGGGCTGGTCAGTGTATCTTGATAGCTTCTTCCTTCCCTGAGGTGGGAAGAAGCAGCTGAGATAAATCCCATGCATTGTGATACATTAGCATGTTGTGGCATTTAGCTGCTAATATGTTGAAAACCAGGTATTGTCCAGCCCTAGTTGAATAGTCACACCAGTTACCCCTTGTCTAGTTAACCTGATCTTGACTGAGACCATGGTGTATGGGGGGGGGGGGGGAGGACTTTAACCCCTGGCCCTGCTGCATTCCCAACTGGAATTGTCCCCAAGCCAGCTGTTAATTACAGAACAGCCACTTCCACACATTAAAGGCATGATAGTGTTGTGCTGTTGTCTTGTTGGCCCTAACTTGGCATTAACTCCCTGCATTGAATTATTATTATTATTATTATTGGCAGCCTGTTCCTGTGCTGGTTTATTTGGAAGTAAATTTGTTACTTGCTCCCACATACATGTGCATAGGATTGCTATATATCTGAGAATTCACAAAACTACCTTTATGTATTTCCTCCCTGAACTTACAGTGAACTTTTTTTATTGGTGTGTTGTCAGCCCAACCCACAGGGAATTATTCTGCAGTTCCTACTTTTTAAATATTACTGCATACATGAAAGTATATTTGTTTAAAATCTTTATTTTCTCCCTCACTTGTCAGATTCCTGAAAAGAAAAGAGCTATCAGCACAATGGATTGGAGCACAAGATCTACCCTGACCTCCAACTTTCAGACAAACAACGTTCAAATTCAGGAACAACATCAGTCACAACAATTTACTGCAGCAGATTTTGAAGCAAATGCATCTGTTCAAAATTCTTCTACTTACTCTGGAAATAATCAAACCATAAAAATAGTCTCTAATAGAATGAATACCCTTGCAAATAACTTGCCTTTTCAAAATCCTGGACGCTCCAATACTTTACATCCTATTCTGCCTAAAACATCTGTACATAATGAAGTTCAGCCAGCCCACCTTGTTCTTATGCTACATCCCAATTCACTTGGACATGTTTCCTCTGAGAATGTCCAGATGGCTGCTAGCATGACTCAGAATTCGAGTTTGACAAAGAATGTGCATATTTCCTCCCCTGTAGTCGTACAAGGTAGTACTGAAAATCCTATGCAAAATATACCTCAGAAAACAGTTAATCTGCCTATTGCCTTGGATAGCTACAATAATCGACCATTACAGAATCATTCTACTTCTATGACTACTTCAGTATATTGGCAAAAGAGCAAAAGTAATACATGTTCAAAAGGACTGCCAACGCCGATGCGCTACTATCAGGTTAATGGACCTGCTACCTCCCAAATAGATACTACAGTGCCTTTTAACCAGGCATCAATTCAGTACTCAAATTCTCAGCAGAACCTTTCATGCCTTTTTTTCCCTTTACAGCAAAATACTCAAAACCAAATCAATGGCCCAAGTTCAAGCCTGAAAGCAGCTTTGCATTCACAATACTATGCCCCTAATACTGTAAGTCCTATACAGTATGGAGTACCAGCTCATCATAATTCTAAGAATGCAGCACAGACCTTCCCTCAAGATCGAAATCTACCACCATACCCAGTTCCTCCTGCACAAAAAAACCATGGACAGTTTGTACTTCAACAGGCAGTTGCAAATATATCCCATGAAAATGTACAGAACTATCACAGTCCTAGGTTGGATCAAAGTAGTAATCTGTATTCAGCTCAGCTTAGTGAAAAACATCAATCTGTACCATTCACCCAAGAAACCAATGCAGTAGGCAACACTCCATATAGTGTAAGTGGATATAGGACTGCAAATCAGCTTCCTAATGAACTGGCCAAGTCATCAGTTGAAGTTGGAGCAAGCCTTTGTAACAGTGTGCGAGTTGTTGGAACAGTTCCTTCTGATGCCGCTTTAACACCACAAACGGGTAGGACTTTGCAACAAGAAAAGAATCTAGCTAATGGCTCAAGACATTTTCCTGAGAACTTGAAGGATAAAATAACAAGAGAGAGACTAGCACTGGATGGGAAAAGACTGCATGAATTGAAGAAGGTATTCTCAAAATTAGATAAGGACCATAAAATGAGATGGAAAATGTACCTATCTTCAATACAGAATGGTCAGGCTGCTGACACTTCTGTTCACAATCAAAATGTTGTTCAGAGTCAAAATGCTGCCACCTCACTTCCTCCTTACAATACCAATCTCAATCCGTCTTTGCCGCTGCCAAAGGATTCCAATCAAGCAATTCAGCTTCTTCCACATGATACCACTCAATCATTTCCTCCTATGTCCTACAGTTCTGGTGAAGTCAAATATGCTCCTTTATCACAGAAAACCAATAATCACTTAGAGCCAATTCTAAGGCATATGCTTAAAGGTACTACTGATGAAAATATGTTATTTAACGATTATGTTGGAAAAGGAGGGTCCATCAAAGATCATTCATCTAGTGCTCCTATGCCTTCTAGCAGTGATGTATCTGAAACTTGTGTGAATAATATTGATGATGCTTCTAGACTGAGGTCAAACATTACAATGGATTCTACCCAAGTGCCTTTGACATGCGCAAAAAATGGTAATGGTTATGAACTGACTACAAGATCTGCCATCGATCAATTGGGGAGTTGGTGTAAGAGTAATATGGAAATCCCTGGCCAGTATTTTACTGACAATGTTCCGAGTTCAAATCAGAACCCACCTGCCTCAAATGGATCATCCTTATCAAAAAAAGAAGAAAGAGAGTGCATTGAGCAGAGTAACACTTGTCTGCAAAAAATTGAAAGAAAAACTGTAGCTGGGAGCAATGAAAATATTTGTGATACATATAATTCAGCTTCTCTTCAGGAAGCAACTGTTCAAGAAGCAGGCATAATGCAGAAGTCCTCAGTTACTGGAAATCCTTCTGTAATGACAGACGTTAGTTGGGAGGTAGTAAAAAAAGGTCTTGCTTTATGGACCAAAAATTTGCCAGAAACTTTGAAACACTTAGGTAAAAATAAAGGTTCAACTGTGTCTTTGTCCTTATCAGAAGTTGGAGTAGATGGGGGGGAAACACAGCAGATTTTGGAAAATCTTCCCAGTGCATTAACTCAGAAAGACCAAACTAAAGTTACAGTTGGATCAAATGAAACAACTACGTCTTCTGCACCTTCCTCTCTTGGAAAAAAACTTGATGCCGTAAATTCCAATTTACTGAAGGGTTCTGAACTCCAAGTTGCCATTGTCACTCCATTGATAATGTCAAAAGAGAGTATTCAACATGAAGTGCAGAAAAAAACTCATTCATCTCTGTTGGAAGAAATGTATCCAATTATTGAAGAAAACAGTGTATGTAGTTTACAAGAGCTTAGTTCCTTAGTACCAGCTGCTGATGAAGGGGCAAGGGGAACTCTTCGTTCATCTTCAAACACAGGTATTACTATTAAGAAAGAAGATATAGATATGCACGAAAAAACCACCAAATCCAGTGAAGAAAACTTGATAGTGAAAGCTGAAAAGAACAAGGATTGCTTAATTCATCAAGTTCCTCAGAAAGATGTAAAATATTACAAAAGTAGTTCAGATTTGCAAGAACCAGGAGATGCTGTTGAAGTGCTGAATGACACTGTGTTCGAGATATCCAGTGTGTGTACTCTTGTACAAGGTGATGAGTTTTACAATTCACAAATAGCATGTATTTTTAATAGTAGCCCTTTGACGTCTAGTAAGGAAAATGACACTTCAGAAAACTATATGCCGTATTTCCATCATAGTGAGCAGCATTCTGGCCTTTTGAAAAGTGAATCTGAAATTATCACGAGTGCCTCAGAAGGAGATACCTTTTTGCCATCCCAAGACCGCTTATCAGATGCCACTACAGAAAAGCTGTTAGACGAATTGTCGAATTTAGAGATTCCTCAAAGTGGGAAAGCTTCAAATGAGGGGAATGTCATTGATTCTGAGGAGGGAAAAAGCAGTTCCATGCCCCAAAATACTCCTCTTTCAGGAGAGAAACTTAAGCAGGATACACTCTATGATTGTATTCATAGTGCAGACTTCAGCAGTGATAATGAGGTTTTACCTGTAAATAAGGGAAACATATTCAGCAGTAGTATTGCAGATGGAACGAACGCTACTGCAAAAGAGGATGCCACAAAAAATGCGCTGTGTGAAGAAAATCAACCAGATTCTGGAATCGACACTGAAGCTCCTAAAATAGTACTAAACGATCAGCTGACTGAACTCTTGAAAGAATTTCCTTATGGAATCAGCTTTCCAAAGGCTTTAAAAACCCCAGAGAATAACGATTTTGTGACTAAACTAAGTGAGAAAGAAGATGAAGAAAAGCCTCAAAGTTCTGTGGAAACTCCCTCACAAATACAAATAACAATATTAACTTCTGAACAGATGAAAGAAATGTTTCCTGAACGTAGTCAATCTTCCTCTAACATACCAAAAAACTGTGAAGTTGACCAGTTTTCAACAGAATTTAAAGATGACTTGATGGAAGAGAATAAAAGGCATAGTCAAACTGATCAAGCTGTACCTTATGACAGCCGAAATGTCTCAGCAGAAACAACAGCTGCAAAACCCAATAAGCATAAATATTGCTGCCTCCAGGGTTGGCTAGCTTCAACAATGGGAGTGGAGCCGTGTAAGTGCATACTGCCTGAAAAAGTTGCCTCAAAGCAGAAGGTGGACATTTGTCCACAGTCTAAAACTATATCTAAAGTCAAACCAGAAGCTGATGCAAAAACTGGTCTTCAAGAAAATGAATCTAAAATAGATCCTGAAATTCCACTTTCATCTCTAGAAAAACTAGGCTCTCAAGAACTTAATATACCTGTCAAGCAGGAAATGGAAGAATTGCCACTCCATACATCTTCTCCTACTTTGATGACTGAAACAATTGAAATTAAAATACAGAACCACACACGTGAAGGAGATAATGTCTCTGCAGATAAAATACAGTGTCCTTCAAGCACAAAAGATTTAAAAGTGGTTGCTGCTAGAACTCTCTCCAAGATTGAAACCTCGGTTAAACAGAGAACATCAAAAGAAAAACTTCTTGTAAGATCAAAGACAGATCATCGAAGGAGAATAGAAATAAAGCGCAACACATACCAAGAAAGATATAAAATTAAACGGGACTCCAATGAAACACGCATTATTAAGGGACCAACTTTGAGTAAGGGTTTGAAGAGAAAAATGGCAATAGGAAAAAAGCATAAGGCTTTGGTAAACCAGCATAATGATGCCATAAAGTCCCCAAATATAAACAGTATTAAAATTAAGAGCCCTCAACATAAATCTATCATGCTTTCACCAGAACATTTAAATGTAAGGAAGAAATTAGATTTTGAGAAAAACTACGGATACAAAAAAAATTTGGGGCACACGAGGGTAAACAATGAACCAAGTAGGACTGAGCATATTGAACACAATGAAGAAAGTATTCAAAGGAAAAGTCTGAAGCTAAATTTGGAAAAATTTGCGTATTCGAAAGAGAAGAAAAATGTAGGCAATTACAGAAGTCATTTAGATGCATCACCAAAACACATGAGCCATGCTTCCAATATACTTAAAACTCCCTTCTCGGTTAAAGAGGCTGTGCTAGATACTCGTAATAGAGACAAGCGACTTGAGAGATCTCTTTCTGATAAAAAAACATGTTTCGGTAGAAGAACTGGTATACTGTCAATTTCTCTACAAAGAGAACAAAAGAAAAAATATTTGAACCAAGTTGCATTCAAAAGGATTGCACAGAAAACCATTTGTTTGACAAACTTAGATTCACATTCCAAACCAGTATGGCATGTGAAATCCAGTAGTGCTTCAGCATTCTGTGAGGATCAAAAGAACAGCAGCGCATCCTCTCAGCAGCCAGAAGTGGAGAAACCGAAAATGCTTGAGTTCAAAATGTGCCCAGAGATATTGTTTGGAAAATCAGTCTCGGAAGAACAACTTTTAGATGGAAAAAATCTTCCTGAAAAAGACAAAACCCCTATCACAGGTACGGTATGATATGATCAAGCCAACCTGTAATACAGCTCCTGTTAAATAGGAAGTTGTAAATGCAGACTGGTATTAGTTTTAGTATTTCCCCTGCTTAAGTTTACATTTTAAAATGTGTTTTGTATGTGCGTGTTGGTGTCAAGGAGCTATCAGTCGAGCACAGCTCATCCACAAGGCAGGAAAGAACTTGAGACACAAAATGCTTTTAACTTGTATTAACAGAAAGTAACAGCATAGCAGAGTTCCTCACTAGCTTCACAAAGACTGTCTTAGCAGGTAACCAGTGAAGTAATCTTAGAGGTAGTTCGCTAACTTAGATGATTAAAATGCATATACGTAACAGCGGTGAGCTTGAGTACATTTCTTTTTAGGGTTAAAATGAATGATATGATTAATTAACACTTAAGCATCTAGAAACCTGCTAAAGGACAAGAAACTACGAGAAGGAAGCAGCTGGAGGGAATGAATCATGGTTTATGTTGTCTCTATACTAATGTACAGAGTATGGGATTCAAGCAAGATGAATTTGAGCTCATAATACAGGATGTCAAATATGACCTGGTGGGCATTGCTGGAACCTGCTGGGATGAAACTCATGACTGGAATGTAGGAATTGGGGGGTATAGCCTGCTCAAAATGAATAGAACAAACAGGAAGGGAGGAGGAGGAGAATTATATGTAAAGGATGTGTTCACTTGTGAAGAGACCCAGGATCTGAAGCATAGAAGGCAGAGAAACAACAGTGACCTTGCTGTGGATGTCTGCTATAGACTGCTAAGCTAGACTGAAAAGTTAGATTGTGCCTTCCTAGAGCAAGTAGTAGGTCCTCTGCGTGGAGAAGATGGGGGAACACCTGGCTTTCCAATACTACATGTGAAAAGGATCTAGGGGGCTTAGTGAACCACAAGCTTAACATGAGTCAATAGGGAGATGCAGCAGCAAAAAAGGTAATGGTATTGGCTACATCAACAGACTTATAATGGCCAGATCAAGGGAAATAACAGTACTGCTCTATTCTGCCTTGTTCAGACCTCACCTGGAATGCTGGGTCCAGTTCTGGGCACCACAATTTAAGAAGGATATTGACGCATGCTAGAACGTATGCAGAGGAGAGTGACCAAGATATCAAGGTTCTGGAAACCAAGCCAGAGGAACGGTGGAGCAAAATATTAGTTTTCCTCCCTGTCCGTCAGTATTTCACAATTAAGCTGGTTTTGGAGGGTCTTTCAGAGAAATCTACCATAATTATTTGTCTTACTCAAACTTTTAAAGATCTGCCTTAGGTTTTTCGTCTAAAGGTTTTTATTGGCTTCTAACATTGGGAGAAACCTATTGTGTGTGGATGGTGCCATTCTGGTTACATAGAATAAATAAAAATGGGAGGAGGAGGAGGAGGAGGGGAAATAAAGAAAGAACATCCCATTCTTCATCTGCTAGTTATATAGATTATTCAACACATCCACTCCAAGGTAACACTGAGCAATCCATCTTCTATAGACCAATATTCTCTTCAGTCCTCACACCCAGATGTCATAAGTTCATATTTTTATTCAAAAAGTCTATTAAGAAGTTTCCAGTCGTTAGTAAACGTTGACACTGATTTTTCTCTGCTTAAACACCCGTTTCACCATCCCTCTAAGTCCAGTAATTACAACATACATTGGAAGAGTTTTGGTTTCAGTTGAAAATTGACCTCCAAAACCCTCAGTATCAGTTTATGTACTTGCATGTAATATTTTTAAACTTTTTTACACATCATTCAAGCAGGATAAAATGTCACTTCATTTTCTTGAACATTCTGAAAACCCTGCTGGAACAGACCAAAGTTTCACGTAGCTCAGGCTTTTAGGTGCAACAGCCTCCAGGTAAATTCCCTTGAGTATTGACCAGGCGGGCATTTTTTGCAATGTGTTTCACCAATGCCTTGGCTCTAGAGGGTTTCCAAGTAAAGGAAGTTAATAGTTGAGAAATAGCCAGTGAGAGAACAACTTTGTATATTTTGTGATCTATGAATACATGGGTTGCTTCAGATCATTGTACTACATCGACCATGGGGTGTTTGTGGTTGTCCCTGACCCAAGTATATTAGTATGAATTTCATAGACAACTGACTGTTTACTCATAACTTGCAATTATCACTTGCAGCTGTCAAAAGTAAAAGAGAAGACTGGTTAAATTACAACCCTGTTAAGAGAAGAAAAACGGAAGAATATGAAGCTCAAGGTAACTTCTAAAATCCATATAAGGATAATGCCAAAATTAGGGCCAACTACAATATCGCAAAATAGTGCAGAAGTTCTGCAGAATTCCTCATCAGAAAATTTGCACATGAAGTAAATGGGAGGCAGCAAAAAGTAAGGTAACTTTTTGATTTTCTGTTATAAATCAATAAACTTGATTTTGTGAGGTTGAATGCCAGCTTGAAACTGACTTGGCACTTAGTGAGGCACTTGCTGGAGGGAGGACCCTTCATTCTCAGAAGAGTAGTTGGTGTCAAAAGCTTCCCTAAGTGCCAAAGTCCAGACTTCAACCAACTTTCCACATCAATATTGTCCAAGGTGGTCTAGTTATGGACAACATATATGTCTATTGCAGAGAACAGATGTAACTACCATCTTAGGTGTACCACTCTGCCCTGGCAGCTCCAAGATAGTGGTGGAACAGCACAGGATACCATACCATACCATGCCATACCATACCTATATTGCCTCAATAACATGTCTGTTAAGGTTGTGACTTGTCTAGTATTTTGAAGCTTGAGTGAACTTGGAAAGCCTTAACACAGCATAAGCCTTAACACAGCATGTGTTGAACCAAACTTATTTGCTGGTAATGATGCACTTCTATACTTGCCTACTCAAAAGTAAGTTTTAGCAGATTCAATGGGACTTGCTCCCAGTATTGTTTTTTATATATATCTTTGGAGTTTTGGCAGGAAAAGCTGAATTTTGCAAGTCTATCTCTATAAATCCTCCAAATTAACAGTGCAATTGTTTGTCACTATTCTGCAGTTAATGATGGCATTCCTCTTGATACTGCAATAAAATTATTGGATGGAATGCCTGTGAAGGATTCTAAAGCTACATTTCAGACCTACAAGAAAATGCATCTGGAAAAAAGAAGCCGAAGCCTAGATAGCACTCCCTTAAACTAAATGTCATAAATGTGAGTAATATCATGGGCATGTCTTGTTTATGGTGCATGTATTTGATGGAATTGGGCCATAAAGTAAAAAGTGACTGACAGGGGTGGACACTGTAAAAATGATTATTGCACACACTGAGATGTTTTGTGTTCAAGAAAAGATTCAAAAATTGTTTTCCCATAGAATTCACAAATAATTTTAACAATTGAATGTCTCACATTTTGCAATTAAGAAATTCCCCTGTCTGTTTAATTCCATCATTTTGTCTAAAAAACGAGGATGATAGCACTGTAACTGCAGAAAGAAGCCAGTGGATTTTATCCTTCTTTTTAAAAAGACATGTAATGAAAATATAGTTTATTGGTTTATCGGTTTCCTATAAAAACTAAGAAAACAATAACAATATTTTCAACTCACTCCCCTCTCTGAAGAGCAGAGATAGTGTTAAAGAATAATACATTAGAATCAAGACTAATGAGAATAGACCAAAGTGTCATTCCACAGGTGTCCCATGAGCAGTTGATGGACAGAAGCAATGTTCAATAGATTCTGCGTAATTAATAAAATTGTAACATGCCATATAAATACTTGTTTCTTTTTCCAGTTTGATGGTCCTCATTGTGATGTTGTTAACTTATATTGTTATATTGTTGTTATCTGTCCTGTATCTGTAACAATCATAGCATTTTTAAGAGAGAGAGCAATTTTGTTTTGTCTGAACATTGGAGAGATAGTTAAATACATGAACAAAAGCAGATAAGCCTTGGCTATGAACCAGGGAGCACTGGAAACTGTGTGCTGCTATCCAGTTTTGCTGAACTTTACAAACTTTTCAGAAAGTTACTTTTTACTTTATTTATAATTTTCTGTTATTTGAGGCTTGTTGATTTTCAGATGTGTTTTTTTTAAAAGGAAAAGTTGCAAATACCTCTGTTGAATATCTCCACTTCGATTGAAATGTAATTGTATTTGAAAACCCAGTTTGCATTTTGACCAAAACTTTGTGAGTCAAAATATTATCAGGATTCACCAGCCAGTTATCTAAACAAATCCTCTGTAAGCTATATTAGCTAAGGGTTGTACTTAACTGTATTACTCAGCTGACTTTAAGGCTTCTTTCAGCCGAAGGGAAGCAAAAATGATTTCACCCTCCTCCAGCAGCTCTTATGCCCCACTGAATCTACTCTGGAAGATCCCCAACCATCCGGAGCAAATGTCAGGGTGGGTACTGCAGGGGGTGGAACACCCACTCTGAAATTGTTTCCTTCCCCATTCCACTGCTAAAAGCCTTATTGTCAGTTGAACAACACTCTGGGATACAACCAAGTATGTTTCCAAATATATGCCCTAGAAACTATTCTGATGTTGAATATTCATTTTTAAGTGCCTTTTGTATTATTTGGTATATTTGATGATACTTTATAACATTGTCATTTATTGATTGTGGTTTTTTATAAAAAAAAGTTACATAAACTCAGTGCTACCGTTTCTTAATGCAATTAAAAGCACACTTATTTTGGCAATGGTTGTTTTTTGTGTATTTGAAAGAATACTTTCTTGAATTTTAATCTGAGTGGTTGAAGTAATCTTTCCAAACATACAACAATATCCCTAGGTACGTCCAAGGCCCTTGTTTGGGGTCCACCTATTCTGTGAGCTCGTATAATGTCAATGGAGGTGAGTGGGTGGGGCGTCTAGATTCAAACTGCCGAAGCAATTTAAAACAAAAGCACACATGTACGACTATCATCGAGCACTTCATGTACTGTTTGCGTTACATCAGCTATGTGATCAGATAACATCTCAATTTTAGCTTCATGTAGCTGCAGAGCAGCATTTCAGCCACTTGCTAGAGCCTGACTTACATTCCTTTCCCACAGGGGCCTTTATAGTTTTACATCCCCATTTGCCAAGAAGTACCAGACTGTTGCAGATATTAATATTGTGCAGTTTGAAGCGACTGGAAGTGAAATATACTCAGAGTCGCAAAGTGATTTCATGCTCTTTATTCAGCTCATAGTGGTGAGGAGGAATGAATGAATGTCCCCTCAAAGTATCTGCTTTATATACATTATTTACACAATGGGCTGCACATGATTGGCTAATTCCGGAATTCTACTGTAAGCCAATCAGGTTGTGGATTCACTTCTATCTGGAGCATGATTGGGTAGTTCCTGCCAACCAATCATACTGCTGCATTGTTCTAGGACCAATCAGACTGCTGCATTCTGAATCCTATTGTTCTAGGACCAATCAGACTGCTGCAGTTTGGATCCTATTCAACTCAGTACATAACAGGAAGCATAAGAAAGGACTCCTTTTGGAATAAATCATTGTCTAGACCCATAAAAATATTATTAAAACTTACTGGCAGAAATCTTTAATAAAAGAAAACACAATACATCAAATGATATGTCCAGACCACTGGTCAGCAAACCTTTTTGGGAGGGGGCTGGTTGACCGCCCCCAGACCTAGTGGCAGGTGCACATGCAGCGGAGGGGGCTTCTCTCTCTCCCCCTCTCTCCTTCAGCCCTTCCCCTCCCCCTGCCTACCTCCTCCACTGCTCTGCCTGAGGTTGGGAATCGGCGGCGGTGGCAGCGCCTCTCCTTTTCGGGTCAACTTTCTTGGGCGCCAGGCACGGGCCCAGCAGGCACACCAAGCTCCAGCCCGCAGCACAGCCATGGGGAGAGGCGAGCGGCGAGGCTTCCTATCAAAGCCCAGCCCCCTTCCTCTGCAGGGCAGGGAGAAGCCAGGAAGAAGGAGGGAGGGGAAAATCACCCAAAAAATGGAGCCAGGAAAGAAAAAGGCGAAAAAATGGCGACCACACCGATCCAAGTGGCGATTGCAGAACTGTTTGAGGGCCAGATCCAGAGGGTAATTGGGCCGGATCTGGCCCGCAGGCTGTAATTTGCTGACCCCTGGGCCAGACTATCCATGCAATGTATTGCGCTGTCCAGCACAGGCTCAGCATCTTCCAAAATATGAAATAATTCAAACAGACCTAAAAGCAAAGGTCTCTCTCCACAATCTACATTCCAGCCTCCAGACTATTTACTCTTTCCTTCAGGAGAGTTTATTTTATATCCTTCACCGAGTTTTGGAGAAAGACTCAAAGGCAACTCCCTTCAAAATGGAAATTTTCCAACCTAATACCTCTCACGTGGTCTAAGGCAGAGGTCAGCAACCTAAGGCCCATGGGCCGGAAGTGGCCTGTGGAGGTTGTTTGGCCGGCCCCCAATCCACCCCCAAACTGAGCCACCTGCTCTCGTGTTGTGCTAAACCAGCACAGTGCGGTGCAGGGACTTGCTTCCGCAGCGCTGAAAATGTCGTATGCGCAGACGCAGGCACCGAAAAGTACGGGGTTGTGGTGTGGCCTCATCTCGCTTTACAGGCTGAGGGAGCCGGCGTTTGTCCACTCTGCAGACAGCTTTCCCGGGTCATATGGCCAGCATGACTAAGCCACTTCTGGTGCAGCGGAACACAGACACCAGAGCAGCACACGGAAACGCTGTTTACCTTCACGCCGGAGCGGTACCAATTAATCTACTTCCACTTTTTGGCATGCTTTCAAACTGCTAGGTTGGCAGGAGCTGGGACCCAGCAACGGGAGCTCACCCCGTCGCAGGGATTCAAATCTCCAACCTTTTGATCAGCAAGCCCAAGGCTCAGTGGTTTAGACCACAGCACCACCCACGTCCCTAGTGATGACATAGCAGCATACAATAGATGGCTACTGCCACACCCTCCCCCCCAAGTTTGCCAGGGATTAAACAAAAGTTTTTAAGATCAAGTTAGCGACTGAGGGACTCCATTGGTTCTGTGCAATTTTGTCATAAGAGACCTAATCATAGCCTTTTGGAAACCATTTGCCTTCAAATCTCTTAACTTGGAGGTCTAACTGCTACAATGTCAAGGGTTTTCCCTTGGTAAATTAGACTTGTGTGCTGTACAAACCCTTTTTCTCCCATCCTTTATAGTGCCCATATATATCTGGGTCTATGAAATGTGACTAATTTAGAGAAGGAATTGAGGATAGTGCCCTCCTCCCACCAGCTCCATGTATTCAACTCTTGTTTGGTCTGTTTGTTTTGAACAGGTTATGTCCCTCAATTCCTACATTCCAATCATGAGTCTCATCCCACCAGGTTTCAGTAATACCTACCAGGTCATATTTGCCACCCTGTACTAAAAGCTCCAATTCATCTTGCTTATTTCCCATATTCTGCATTTGTGTAGAGACAACTAAAACCATAAGTCGTTCCCTCCAGCCGCTTCCTTCTTGTACTTTCTTGTCCTTTAGCAGGTTTCTGGAGCACTATCTCAGTTTCTTGTGCACCAATGAAGCGATTATCTCCAGTGCCAGGTGTTCTTCTGTCGTATAAAGCGAATGAAATAGTTACATCCCAAACATAAAAACAAATAGTTCAATATATAAAACAAATATTTAAAATTCCATATATAAAAACAGTCAAAAATAATCACAATAGAGATGCAGACTGGGAGAAAGGTCTCCAGTTAAAAGACTGGTTGAAAGAAGAGTCTTCAATAGGCACCGAAAAGGCACCTGTCTAATATTTAATGGGAGAGAAATACAATAGGTAGGTGCCACCACACTAAAGACTCAATTCCTATATTGCATGGAATAGATCTCCTGATAGGATGGTAAAAGTACAGGCTCTGGAGGGCAGTGTAAACCTAACCTATTTTTTCTGTAATATTCAAACCATACAATGAGATCCCATGAGGGACTGCAATCTTTCTTGACTGCCCAAGCACCCAATGTAGCCCTTGCTAGATCATCTGATATTTGTCCAAATCCATTAACCAGTTCACTACAAAAGCCACCGTATCCTTTCCTTCCTTTTTGAATATGTTGGTGGCTATAATGATCCTGAGAATCTTCTAGCGGAAACTGCAGTGCCCTGACCACTTCCTTTCCTTTCCTTTCCTTTCCTTTCCTTTCCTTTCCTTTCCTTTCCCTTCCTTTCCTTTCCTTTCCTTTCCTTTCCTTTCCTTTCCTTTCCTTTCCTTTCCTTTCCTTTTTGTTTGGTTTTGTTTCACTTACAGTTTAATTCATTTCTAACCCCCTGGACCAAATTTCAAGCAGTGATGATTTTCAAGAACTAGGTGCTTATACAGACTTGTGCATTATTGATATGCAATTGTTCTTTGGAACCAAATATCACAGTAAAGTCCGGAGTCCTTATAAATCAACAGCTTGTTTATCATATACCAATAAATAGGATTTACAATAACAGAAGCAAATAATTGTTTTCTCGCTAATTTCTTTCCTGCAAAATTGTGCTTCTCACTGTTTTAGCAATCCTTTACTGAAGATAACAAGTTGGTTATGTTCACTGTATTGTATGAAACATCACAATATATTGGGAAGGTACTATCAGTACAGGATTGGACCAGAGCAGAGAGTCTGAACAGTAAATCATTTTGCATTCTTCATTCCCTAGCTTTTAAATAACTCCCCCCCAAAACACCACTAGGGACAAATACTTGTTGACATCGTCATTTGAATACTTTAACTTACAAGGCTAAAATCTAATGAATAAATAAAATATATTGTGCAATAATCTAGCCCCTGCCTGCCAACCTAGCAGTTCGAAAGCACCCCCGGGTGCAAGTAGATAAATAGGGACCGCTTACCAGCGGGAAGGTAAACAGCATTCCGTGTGCTGCGCTGGCTCGCCAGATGCAGCTTGTCACGCTGGCCACGTGACCCGGAAGTGTCTGCGGACAGCGCTGGCTCCCGGCCTATAGAGTGAAATGAGCGCACAACCCTAGAGTCTGGCAAGACTGGCCCGTACCGGCAGGGGTACCTTTACACTTTAATCTAGCCCCTCCCCACCGCCACCCTCCTCCCAAAATCAGATACACGAAGAACCAAATGATCGGGAAAGCTGGCTTTAGGCACCAGGTTACAAGAGTGTACATGGATCTATACTCAAGTGTGCTACAGAAAAATACCATCTGATGACTGTCGTTGGCTTAAGGGCAACTACATCCTCGTTGAAAGATAGTTTTAAACAAACAGGAAAATGTTTACAAGGCATCCACAGCATGTAAATCATGTACAAATGGATGCATTCAATGTTTCCCCTCCCCAATAGCTTTTATTTATTTATTTTTTAGATAAATACTTTTCTCTACTTTCAGCATTAACTGGACTCAATACAGGCACAACTCAAAAGAATTAAGGGGGGAAAATCAGGTTATTAGAAAAATAGAATTAAACTAAAAATCTTCAAGTACCTTACATGACGGCCACTCTGTACCAATGCCATTGCTTATGAAATGAAAGGTCACAGAACCCATGAAAATATCTCTAATATTTTATTGGATTTAAAATAGATCATTTTAGCTGTATTTATAGTAATCTCAAAGTGACAATTTGAACTTTGTAAATAATGCAAACAATTAAAAATTATACCCATATTACTCAACCTGTTTTAAGCTGATAGAAATCGGGGGGGGGGGGGGCTATAGAAAGCCACATTTAGAACAAAATCACAATTTACATTATAATAAAGGCAAATATTCAGCATTAAAAAACCCCACAGCAATGAGTCAGATGTCAAAGCAAATTACAACTAAGCATAAATTAATTGGTTTGGTTTAAAAATATTCTAGCAAGTTTATGGATGTGTTGTAAAGGTACCCCTGCCCGTACGGGCCAGTCTTGACAGACTCTAGGGTTGTGCGCCCATCTCACTCAAGAGGCCGGGGGGCCAGCGCTGTCTGGAGACACTTCCGGGTCATGTGGCCAGCGTGACATCGCTGCTCTGGGGAGCCAGAGCCGCACACGGAAACGCCGTTTACCTTCCCGCTAGTAAGCGGTCCCTATTTATCTACTTGCACCTGGGAGTGCTTTCGAACTGCTAGGTTGGCAGGCGCTGGGACCGAACAACGGGAGCGCACCCCGCCGCGGGGATTCGAACCGCCGACCTTTCGATCGGCAAGCCCTAGGCGCTGAGGCTTTTACCCACAGCGCCACCCGCGTCCCATGGATGTGTTATACCCATGCGCAAAATACTTATTGGTTTTAGATGCCTAAAATCTTCTCTCTTTTTACCCAAGACTTAAGTGTTTCAGGCTGAGATCCAAAGCCTCATTATCTGCCTCTGCTGTGTCAGATATCTTACTATTTCATAAGGGTTTCAAGTAGCTTCAGGGCATTCGCCCAATCATTGGTTAAATCTTATATTAATGGTTTAATTTGTTGAAAAAGAGCCATTATGTGCCCTTTCCCAATATAAGGTGTTGATCTATTGATAAATGTGGGAGAGGGGTTCAAAGTGAAGATAATAATTTATTTTCAATTTAAATTAAGATCAACCAGATTGAACCAAATACTGTTTGAGGTGGGGGATTGTTCAGTTTCTGGAATACTGGCATATGTTATGAAATTAAACCAAAATTAAAGCCATATTTCTTGTGGACTATATATTGGACTATATTGTATTTTGATTGATTAGTTTGCAGCAAAATTTCATATTTTGAAGATTTGATAACAATGGCTAGTCGCTGCATCAGTGTTGAAGTCAAATGTCATAAAATATCTGCATCAGTAATGGTATTTTTACGAGACCTTGCAACTGAAACATTAATGATGAAATAATGAACTCATGCAGAGTGGTTTGTAATGCATAGACACTTAAGGGAATTCTTACATTTCAGCAAAGTTTAGCGGATAAAACTTAAGCTTTTGCTTATGTATCATTATTAGTTTACAAACAATTTTGAAAAGCACAAAGGAATGTGGGAGTGAGGAGCCCAGTGCAGCTATCTCCAGCTCCCCATGCCTCCCAGAAGTAAAAGTTAGCAGGCTGTAAGCAGGTTGTGTAGTGGCAGCTGGCGGTGTAATGCTCTCCTGCTCTCCTCGTGGTTGTATAAACAGCAGGAGCAGACAGCAGCAGAAGAAAGCAGCAGGGATCATCAGAGTGGCAAAGATGGCAGCTATGAGAAGTATATCAATCATAAGTGGAAGGCAGAGATTTATGTATTTGTTTCATATTGTTGCACACTGCCCCAGTTTCCAAGCATTCCAGGGGTTAATGGCATGAAGGACTGTGGAGACCGTGGTGTCTTTATGACGTATAGTTTATTTAGTTGGCAGGAGCTGGGACAGAGCAATGGGAGCTCACCCCGTTGCATGGATTCGAACCGCCGACTTTCTGATCCTGCCAACCTAGCAGTTCGAAACACGACAGTGCAAGTACCGGTAAATAAATAGGTGCTGCTGCGGCGGGATGGTAAATGGCTTTTCTGTGCACTCTGGTTTCCGTCACGGTGTTTCCGTTGCACCAGAAGCAGTTTAGTCACGCTGGCCACATGACCTGGAAAGCTGTCTGTGGACAAATCCGGCTCCCTCAGTCTGAAAGCAAGATGAGCGCTGCAACCCCATAGTCAGTGTTGACTGGACTTAATGGTCCAGGGGTCCTTTACCTTTTACCTTTACATTTATGGTTTATTTACACATATATACAACCTTGGTCTATGATGGAGAGGCTCACAGCATCAACACCCCAGGTGGTCTTGTCTCTCCCACAGTCACAGCATTGGAATCAAGCAGAAATCAAGTATGGCTCTCACCCTCCAGCTTCTGCCTGCTCCTGGCCCACCTCTCAGCTCACACACATTTTGGCTTTTGTCTTCTTCACTTACCAGCCAAGTGAGGGACAGGAGCCCACCCTCAGGCACAGAGCAGCTTTCTTTGTCATACCAATGACCATGCTTAGGTGGTAACTAGGTGCTTGAGGCTAATTCAACAATGGAATCCCCCATTAGATGTTAACCCTTGATGGACTGTGTAACCTAGGAATCAGAAGGTACTCCTGCATCATGCAGACTAACCTACCAAACTCACAACAATATATTTATATACCTCAAGACAATCTGTAAGCAGTTGACAAAAACAACACATGATAACATACATATGTTTTTTCACATGTACTGTATACATTCCTGGAGACAGGTTGTATGTCTACAGCAATGACCAGAAGAAGAATGGCTTCTGGGAGGAGCGCAGAAAGAAGCAGCACCGTGGTACACCTGCACCGCACAACCAGACACCTTCATCTCTTCTGCATCTGTCTCTACAGCCACAGCAGGCACTGTAATTCTTCAACAGTTTGACTTCACCCTCAAAGGCGTAAGACAGAGGGGTGCCAGCACACAATATACACATACAAACTACAGTAAGCCTGGTTGCCTTACTGTTCTTTCTGATTTGCTCTCAAGCAATCTAAATGGCTTTTCTGCAGCAACAAAGGGAATCCTTAAGAAATGGAGGTGGTGGTGGATGTCAAAAGGTGAGCAACTTGACCACAATATATGGTTAGAGGCCAGCAGCTGCCTCTACCTGCAAACCAAAAAGGGTTATTCACCTTTGCTCACCAATCCTGATGTAAGGCTTTGCTTTTCAATCCTTTCTGCTGACTCCTGGGTCTTGCCCTCAGCTCTGATTTTCAGCTTGCCCTTTGGTTCCAATTCCTCTTTCTTCCTCAACTCTGACACCTGATTTTTCTCAGCTCTGATTGCCCATGTTGCTGCTTGAATACAGTCTCCTAGCTCCTGGATGTAAGCTAGAGAGTTCCAGAAAGACATCTACTTCTGCTTCATTGACTATGCAAAAGCCTTTGACTGTGTCGACCACAGCAAACTATGGCAAGTTCTTAAAGAAATGGGAGTGCCTGATCACCTCATCTGTCTCCTGAGAAATCTCTATGTGGGACAAGAAGCTACAGTTAGAACTGGATATGGAACAACTGATTGGTTCAAAATTGGGAAAGGAGTACGACAAGGCTGTATTTTGCTTATTTAATTTATATGCAGAATACATCATGCGAAAGGCTGGGCTGGATGAATCCCAAGCTGGAATTAAGATTGCCGGAAGAAATATCAACAACCTCAGATATGCAGATGACACAACCTTGATGGCAGAAAGTGAGGAAGAATTAAAGAACCTTTTAATGAGGGTGAAAGAGGAGAGCGCAAAATATGGTCTGAAGCTCAACATCAAAAAAACGAAGATCATGGCCACTGGTCCCATCACCTCCTGGCAAATAGAAGGGGAAGAAATGGAGGCAGTGAGAGATTTTACTTTCTTGGGCTCCATGATCACTGCAGATGGTGACAGCAGCCACGAAATTAAAAGACGCCTGCTTCTTGGGAGAAGGGCAATGACAGGCCTAGACAGCATCTTGAGAAGTAGAGACGTCACCCTGCCAACAAAGGTCCGTATAGTTAAAGCCATGGTTTTCCCAGTAGTGATGTATGGAAGTGAGAGCTGGACCATAAGGAAGGCTGATCGCCGAAGAATTGATGCTTTTGAATTATGGTGCTGGAGAAGACTCTTGAGAGTCCCATGGACTGCAAGAAGATCAAACGCATCCATTCTTAAGGAAATCAGCCCTGAGTGCTCACTGGAAGGACAGATCGTGAAGCTGAGGCTCCAGTACTTTGGCCACCTCATGAGAAGAGAAGACTCCCTGGAGAAGACACTGATGCTGGGAAAGATGGAGGGCACAAGGAGAAGGGGGCGACAGAGGACGAGATGGTTGGATAGTGTTTTCGAGGTTACCAGCATGAGTTTGACCAGACTGCGGGAGGTAGTGGAGGACAGAGGTGCCTGGCGTGCTCTGGTCCATGGGGTCACGAAGAGTCGGACACGACTAAACGACTAAACAACAACAAAGCTCCTGGATGATCCAGATGCCTATAGCTTAGACTTAACACTAGGGGTGAGGGGCACGAAACTTCATTCTATCCAGTGCAGTCAGCCTGGAATGGATGCAAACTGGCAATACTGTGAAGGAGGGGATGCGGTAAATCTTTAAAATACTGGTGGCGCTGTGGGTAAAAGCCTCAGCGCCTATGGCTTGCCGATCGAAAGGTCGGCGGTTCGAATCCCCGCGGCGGGGTGCGCTCCTGTTGTTCGGTCCCAGCGCCTGCCAACCTAGCAGTTCGAAAGCACCCCCGGGTGCAAGTAGATAAATAGGGACCGCTTACTAGCGGGAAGGTAAATGGCTTTCCGTGTGCGGCTCTGGCTCGCCAGAGCAGCAATGTCACACTGGCCCTGTGACCCGGAAGTGTCTGCGGACAGCGCTGGCTCCCGGCCTATAGAGTGAGATGAGCGCACAACCCTAGAGTCTGTCAAGACTGGCCCGTATGGGCAGGGGTACCTTTACCTTTAATATCCAGCTAGAAGTACACAATTATATTCCACTGAAAGAATGCCTACAAAAATATAGTCATTTTGATAGGGTATCAGAGACGAATGCCACTGGTTTCATAAGGCCCCTTTGGGGGCTGCTTGAAGAGCTGGATTTTTTCATCTAGCCTGGTGTATGCCAGGGAAACCCTGAGAAAACAGGAAATAGGAAAGTATGATGTCATTTTGCCATTTGCCCAAATGGGATACAAGAAAAAGCCAAGGGCCTTTCAAAAAGAAACAAATGGCTCTTTTGTACTGTGAATAAGAGGTCAAAGTGGCTTGAGAACAGTTGTCTAAGTGTTTTTATAAAAAACAACCCACCCCACATTCAACAAATAAAAACCTATTGGGGACTCTGAGATGCTCCTCTTCTTCAAATTACTACTGAGTAACATTATTTTTTTAAAAAAGTATTAAAATTGATAACTGATATTAAGCTAGTGAAATAAAAATAATTAAGGTCTTATGTATATAATAAAGGTTCATAAATGTACCAAGCAAACACGTACATAAATATATAAACCACATGTCTGAAGCTGCACAGGAGAGCAGCCATGAAGCCATTTTAACTCCCAAGCTGACCAGGTGTTTTCTTTGCAAAGTCAAATGGAAAAGCCTCCCCATTGTCTTTTCCTTCAGAAATCCTGTCTTAAGGGTATGTCTGTGTATGAATAAGGTGAGCCTGTGACCTGGCTCAGGAACTAAGTACTTATCATTACAAAAGACTGGCCAGGCTCCCCAGGGTATCAATCCAGTAAACATTAACAGGTAACTTGCCAGACAGGAGGTAAACAAATCACTCAGATTATGAGGTAAACAACCCACTCAGTTGTGTCCCCCATAAGGGAATAAGGGCAGATTTTCGTTTATTACACTAGTGTTGGGAAAGATTGAGGGCACAAGGAGAAGGGGAGGACAGAGGACAAGATGGTTGGACAGTGTTCTCGAAGCTACCAGCATGAGTTTGACCAAAGTGCGGGAGGCAGTGGAAGATAGGAGTGCCTGGCGTGCTCTGGTCCATGGGGTCACAAAGAGTCGGACACAACTAAATGACTAAACAACAACAAAAAACTTTTTTCTACAGTCCTTCCTTCCTTCCTTCCTTCCTTCCTTCCTTCCTTCCTTCCTTCCTTCCTTCCTTCCTTCTGATATAATAATTAGAGATCCAGGGTGTATCTTTTTTTATTTAAAAAATGTTCCAATATTAATTGTATTGAACCTTTGGCTAGAATGTATTAGGCTTGCATTTGTGTGGCTGGATTTTACGACTCTTTCCTATCTAAAGTATTGCTTTCCTATCTGACCCTGAAAGTGGCATAAATGGTCATTCAGGATAGTTTGCTATGTCTGTTTTGAGTTGGCACCAGGGTGAAATCTATCATCTCTAGAGGTTCCAAGGAACAGATAGGGACATCTGGAATGTCAACAACCCTGTAAAAGGCCTGGTTGCTAAGGAAACAGTGATAAAAAAGACATTTGAGACCCAAATGGCCTGAGGCAGTTAGGGGCATCCCAAGGTAATTGTGGGGGTGGAGTTACCAGTATGGAGCCATGCATGTTTCGCTTCTCATGACCTGTAACCTTTATTGGTGTATGTAGAAGAATGTTTGATGTTTTATGACTCTGTGTGTGCTGTATTTGAAATTAAAAGCCCATGTAAGCTTTGTTACAGTTTTGCTCTGGACAGTCTTTTCTAACTAGGTCTGCTGAGCAACTGGACGGCAAGACCATCCTGTTGCAATAGTTAATAAACTGGGTCCCTAACTGGATCTGCTGATGCTTCTAATTCTATTGGTTCCATATTTTATTGAAAAGCTGTTCCCTCACCTGGGTAACAAACAGGTGGTATAGAAATAAATTCTTTCCTTCCTTCCTGTGACAGATTTCATATTGCTATAAATTTAAGGAGGGGGCCTCTAAACTCTAGAAATTAATAAATACTAGGATTTTGATTAATTGAGATATGGATTAAAGTACAAACTGCATAGCTGTGCCATATGGAATTCCTGGGCCATCTTATGCAAACCAACCTGGTTGGCATAGTAAAGAGCAAACCTGTTAACATGACAAAAACAGTATGTATATTTGTGCCAACCCCTGCAGTGCTTCTCCTCTTGTATCAAAATAATTAAGTACAGGCCCAGTATTGAAGATTGTCTTTGCTGGGGACCTGCTAAATGCCTATAGCTGCTGAGGTTCCATCTCTTCTTCTCTACCACCTTGACCACCAGCTCCTTCTTTGGTTGGTTGGTTGGTTGGTTGGTTGGCTAGTTGCTTCCTCTTTATCTGGGCTCAACAAACTGGCAAACAAGAGCAGCAGTCATTGCTGCTACCACTTCTGATCTCACCATTCACTCATGCACTCTCTCCCTTCACTCTGAATTGTGCTGCATGGTCCTTTTACATAGCATGTGCCTTTTATAGTGGGTGCAACCTAATGTACACTTAAGTGACATGTGGCACAATTCTAAGCATGTTTAACTCAGAAGGAACATTATACCAAGTTAGACCATTTGTCCATATGGCTTAATATCATTGACACGGGCAGCATCTTTCCAGGATTTCAAAACAAAAAAAATTCCTTCCAGTAGCACCTTAAAGACCAACTAAGTTAGTTCTTGGTATGAGCTTTCGTGTGCATGCACACTTCTTCAAATACACTGAAACAGAAGTTGCCAGATTCTTCTATATAGTGAGAAGGTGGGGAGGGGTATTACTCAGAAGGGTGGTGGGAATGGGTGATTGGCAGATAGCTGTGATGAGCCTGTTGACGACTCTTAACGACTGCAATAGGTCTTACAGGAAAAAGCAAGGGGTGAGAAGGTGAAAAATGGCTTTGTCATGTATAATGAGATAAGAATCCAATGTCTTTGTTCAGACCAGGTCTCTCCATGGTTTTAAGTTTGGTAATGAGTTGCAATTCAGCAGCTTCTCTTTCCAGTCTATTTCTGAAATTCCTTTGTAGTAAAACAGACGGCCTTTCCTTCCCAGCCCTATCTAGACACTCCAGGACTGAACCTGGGACCTTTTGCATGCTAGCATCTGCTCTACCACGGAGCTTCAGCCCTTGCCCTGAATCAATCATACTTCAGTGGGCTCCCATCTTTAATAAACATCCATAAGAACTTCTGGAATCAGAGGGATCCTTTTTTATATAAAAAATTATACTTTTCAGGTTTATAGGTAAAGGTACCCCTGCCCGTACGGGCCAGTCGTGTCCGACTCTAGGGTTGTGCGCCCATCTCACTTAAGAGGCCGGGGGCCAGCGCTGTCCGCAGACACTTCCGGGTCACGTGGCCAGCGTGACAAAGCTGCATCTGGTGAGCCAGCGCAGCACACGGAAACGCCGTTTACCTTCCCGCCAGTAAGTGGTTCCTATTTATCTACTTGCACCCGGGGGTGCTTTCGAACTGCTAGGTTGGCAGGCGCTGGGACCGAGCAACGGGAGCGTACCCCGCCGTGAGGATTTGAACCGCCGACCTTTTGATCGGCAAGTCCTAGGCACTGAGGCTTTTACCCACAGCGCCATCCGCGTCCTTTCAGGTTTATACATTTCACTGATTTTATAATCCTTTTGACATTTCAAAACTTGACTTCCTCCCCCCCTTTCTATGGTTCCTTAAATTTATTTTTAATATCTTATGCATATCCAAATTAACTTAATTTGCTCATTTACTCATCAAATATATACTCTTATGAAACTGCAAGTTATTACAATAATCCTGCCAATGTTCTTATCTGTTTACAATTTATCTGTAAATATTCAATAAACCATTTCCTTTCTTTTATAAAAAGTTTGTTATCTTGATTTCTTATTTTTCCTTTAAGTTTTGCCATTTCTGCATATTCCATAAGTTTTTGTATCCATTCTTCCTTTGCTGGGACTTCTGCTTCTTTCCATTTTGGGGCAAGTAACAGTTTTGCCGCTGTAGTAGTATACATGAATAAGTTTCTACACAGTTTTGGTAGTTGTGTCCCTATAATTCCCAAAAGAAAAGCTTCAGGTTTTTTTTTAAAAAACGTTATTTTAAACATCCTTTTCATTTCATTATATATCATTTCGGAATAAGAGGAATCCTTGAGGCAAATGTCAGGGGATGGCTAGGTTAACCTGTTCAGCTAAAACCCACCAAGAGAATTCTGGCACTTGGATGACCGACTGTTTTATTGTGGCATAAGCTATTAAGGAGCAGATCTCTTTTCCTCCCGTGCATGAATCCATAGTCCCTTCCAGAAGTAACTTTGCATGATCTCACTAGTCATGTTTGCCCTTTCTATTTACGCCCTTTATCTAGTATGGTTGTTTTGAAATACAGAGCTGTATTTCCATTTCAGTTGGTCTCACTATTTGCTCTGGATAAGGCCTCCCAACTTTTAATTTTCTTTCCTTATGGGGGTGTTGCAGTCCAGTTTTATATGTAGTTAGATTTTTGATGGACATCATTATCACTATTATTAAAAAAATTACTGCCCTTCATCTGAAGATCACAAGGTGGTTCACAAAAAAATAAAAATAAACAAATCTACTTAGATTTTCCATGGAGGGTTTCTTGAGGGGTGATTTTAGCAGTGCTTCCTTCAAGCAGGCAGGGACCACCCCCTCTTGCAAGGAGGCATTAATCACCTCCTTGGTCCAGCCAGCTGTCTCCTCCCTGCTAGTTTTATCAGTCCAGAGAGGTAGAAGTCCAAAGTGCAAGTCATCTTCCTGACATAATCCTGTTTTGTTACCCACGAGACAGCAGAACAGGGCTGAATACAAATTCTAGTATATACATATATAGATCACAAATCTTTCCTACTGTTGAGTACCTCATGTTCCATCTTGCTGGGTGCTGACCTCAAAGAATAGCAAAACAGCTGCCATGGAAGATCAGCAATCTGACATGCCGCCTTCTCCGTTCCCAATTCTGAATAATTCCCATGTCGAAATCATTCAGTTTCAAGACATGTACCTGCTTTGACAGGCTTCTTAATGTGGCTGTGTGACATGCTTGCAAATTAGCCCAACCTCAGACTCTGGCCGTGCATTGGTAAGTAAGCTAATATCTAGATATAGCATCTTGCCTTTCCCTTTTGCTTTCTGAGATCTTGAGCCAGAAGTGGTAAGAATTCTATATTTATGCACCCTGGTTTGTTCTTGATGTACATATTCCATGCGTTAAGCTACAGGGAATAAGATGGTGTTTTCTGTATGTGTTCTGCCTGGAAAGAAACATTAAGTACAGACCATGATTGGCCTCAGAGAATTCAAATGAAGCAGCTCTTCCCCATCTGTTTCAAGAACTATTTAAAAACCTGCATGTACTGAGAAGAAAAGAGAGAAGCCCAAACCATTGAACTTGCACCATGACCTCCTGAAGAGACCTCCAACAACGGCTAAAATAGATTTTGTTTGGTTGGTTTTGGTATTTTAAACTGTCATTGAACAATGTTAATTTTTATTAAACTATTTATATTGGCTCTTAGAAAAGCAACACTGCAGACTATGCGAGTAGACTTAACTGAGCTGTATTGGGTAAGCCACCAGGATGAGAGCTCTAACAGTGTCATAGCTTCCCTACCTGAGTCCTACCCTTGAAGTGATCTCACCCTGGAGCCACACAGCTCCATGTCCAGCCTCAGAGGTGCACACTGAGCACTAGTGCCCTTTCCAGCTGCATGTAACGTTCACCACCAGCAGCTTTGTGCTGGCTGCAGTAAAGGCTTTTTAGATGCGTTTGGTGTGTCAATCTGCATGGATTTTTGGCCTGGTCTACAAAGGCAAACTTCACATTTATCTGGACAAAGAAAATAAGTTAGTGGTATAAAGAGAAGGTGACAGAACAGTTAATGGCACAAGAAACTTTGAAGGCTCAGAGAATCCCCTCCCAAAGTCTTGTAAAAGTCCTTGCCTTTCCCAACCAATCAAGATTGTTGGAGCAGAACAAAAACATAAATCAACTAATAAAGGGAAAAACTTTGTTTGTGCATACCAAACTTTTGAACTGGAAAAGCGAGATAAGACCATAAATTAGGACCCTAGAAAAAGGAGTTGGAAGGATAATATCCTACTTGTTTATGGAATGGATCAAGCTACCTGAGTGTGCACTCATGTGCTTCCATGTGTGCACTGAGTTTGTCCAGCTTCCTGTTATAGCTTGATTGTAAGAAAACCCTGAAGGCTGCACGCCAGAGAGGTGGCTGGGGTGTCTTCACCCAAGACATAGGGCCAGTTTTATCCTGCGCCTGCAACTGCCCTGAACTCCTGTTCAATGAAGTTGCTGTCTGTGCATGCACTGTCATCTGCACATGTGCAAAGGCTGTCTGAACTATACACACCTCAGTTTAACTGAAACTTGTGTTTAACTGAAACTTGTGTTTTCAAATCAGTTGGAAGGTGGTTTGAGGGGAAATGCCTGCCCCCTCAATAAACTCTGGGATACATATGGATTGTGCCTAATGTTATGTGTACTCAGCTTGAAACACCATTGGTGGAAGTACAAGTGGAGCTGCGCATTGCCAGGCTGTGCAATGAATGCCTCTTTATGGGAACTAATTGTTAGAACTGATTTATTGATAAAGATACCATTTTGGAATGTTTGGAATGACAAGTGCAGACTATTTTTTACATAAACAGTTTGGGGACAATACCAACAAAGTCACCTTAGTCTTTAAGATCTTAAACTACCTCAAATCTTTAAGCCTTTATTGTAGCTTAAGGTCTTATCATGCCCTTCTGAAGGCCAAATGAAACTCTACTTTCCTTTAAGGAGCCATTTACTGTCCTCATCCACTGGACAAAATCTCATTTGGCTGCAAAGACCTATTTCTTTCTGAGCCCTGTGCTATTTACCTTTGCAGACAAGGTTTGAAGAACTTGAAATATAAAGTGTTGTGTCAATGCCAAAACTGTATGTTTTTTCAACTGAGTGATATTTCTTACTTTCCCAGCCTGACTTTATGGAAATCATATATTCTAAAATGTTTCCTCTGTGATTGGACCAGGCAATTATTCCATAGCTACCAGCATGTGGAATAGCAAGTGAACTCTATAGGCTGTGTTCTTCTCAAAGCCACTGAGCCAAATGATGGAATGAATTTCAGCTTCCTATTTAGAATAGCACAGTCAGTATTGTACCCACTGCTATTATTACATGAACAGGGGGGGGGGGGGGACTCAAAAGGTTTAAGGCACCATAGTAATTTATCAGCTTTACTTCACTGTCAAAAGAATAAGTATGTGCTAGAGACATGATTTAGGTTTTGTTGTTTAATTTACAAAACCAAGTTAAGACATACACATAATTTATCAGTGGACATAATGAAGAATGGCTTCTGGGTAGCATCCCTCAGAAAGAAATATTAGATGTGATGTAGAATCTTATGAAGAGGTTGCCATGGTATTTTCGGAGCCCAGATGGAAGTAATCAAAGGCTGAAGACAGATTGTCGATGGTTTTGTTTGTTTGTTCCCCACCCCCTGCATAATTGAAGGCAGTTTGAAAAAGGTATTGCTGCTTATTGATCACTTACGCACTGGGTAATCTGTTTTGCAGGTTTCATATTGTTTTATGACCTGGGACTGTTCCTTGTCTGAAAATTAGGAAAGCTTGCGGCTGGCCCAATACATTTAGTCACCTGAAGCGAACCACACAATGGCGTCTCTCCCCTGCTGCTGGCAGCATAGTGAGATGGAGGTGATCGTGTGGAATATATTTTACTTTATCTGGAAAAAGTACAAAACCAGACTTCTGAACACAACTCCAACACATACCACTCTGTAGTCCCCACACAATGAAGCACACAAAAATCAATTTGTAGTGTTTTCTACTCTCTGGAACTTTCCAGGTTATAAACTTCTAGCATTCCAGTTTTGATACCAATGATTATTGTGTGAGCTCTGTATTGTCCCCACCCTGCCTATCCAATGCACATAGTAACACACTCAGACATCAGGTTCAAATCTCAACTTCCCCATAAAGCTCACATGGCCACCTTGAGCCAATTCTAACCTCTCAATCTAATCTAATAGGATTGTTGTAAGCAGAAAATGTGTGGGGGAAGGGACCATGTACCTAAAATTTAAAATAGATATAGTTGGAAAGAACATCTTTGTCTTACAGTACACAGTTCAGCACAAGCCATTCTATGCAAAATGACCACCTGTCAAGAACTGGCAGGACAACGGGGAGGAGGAAGGAGGATCCTGGTGAGGGGTGTAGCTGGAACTGGGGCAAGCTGGGGAAGGGGAAGAAGAGGTTGGTGTAGAAAGTACTCACGGGGTAACAGAGGGTGATGAGGGGACAGGGATCAGTGCACAAGAATCAGAGCAGTAGGACCCTTCACCAGAGCCAGAGGGGCCCCTGTCTCCACAAACATGGCAGGCTCTGAGGCAAAGGGAGCAGCACTCTAGGAGGCTGAGGCAGACAAGGGCCCACAGCCCAGCTCCCTAGATGGCCAGGTGGGGCTTGCTAGCTCTGGCAGAAGGTGTGTGATTCCTCAGCTGGAGTAAGCTCAGCCAGGTTAGGGTCGCAAGCCTCATCCAGCCCAGATGCTTCAATCAGCAGGCATAGTATAAAAGAGCGGCAGAGCTGAGGTGCTGTGTCTGCTCAGATGCCCATGGTGAAGGACCTTAACTTGAATGCTCGAGGATCTCTGCAGGACTGTGCTTTGATTTGGACTCTGGACATGTGGATTGACCCTAGACTAGGGGCTTGCCATACTGACTTGCTGCCAGGTAGGCCAGGGTTACAGGACATCACCTTTGCAGTGCATGGTGTATTATTGTAGTGTGCACATATCAACATATGTACACCCAGAGATAAGATGCATCAATACCAATCATTAGATCAATTGTAGAGACCCTAGGAAGGCGGCTAAGTCTGCAACCCTATGCACACTCACCTGTAAGGCCAACCAAACTTAGTGAAACTGACATCTGAGTAACATGCATAAGTTTCTGCTGTGAATCCTAAATATTGACTGACATGCAGCAACTGAGCAGAGCAACCACAGAAAGAAAAAATTATAAATTAGCACCCAGCAGGCAGAAAGATGTGTGTGTGTGTGTGTGTGTGTGTGTGTGTGTGTGTATATATATATATATATATATATATATTTTCTATACTGCCCTTCATCTGAGGATTACGAGGCAGTTTACAATATAAAAACAAAAATACGGTACACAACATAGTAAAAAATGAAAACAATAACTCTCTCCCCGGTTTAAAAAAGTCATAGATTGTTTAGTTAGCCAAAGGCCTGGGAAAAGAGGAATGTTTTCGCCTGGTACCTAAAGATAGGAAACAAAATGAAATTGAAATGCTTGTGCCACAGGCACCCCACCATGATTTATTATCTTGAAATATTTGTGCCATCGCCGGATCCCCAACATCAGGCACGAGACTGAAAAAATGAAATACTGTACATTCATAGAGCTTTCACATTATCTCATAAATCCTTACAACAGCCCTGCATAGGTCAGTACGGTATTTATTATTCCCTTATATATTGGTGGACTGATTGAGGTGAAATGCGGGGCATCTCGTGAGTTAATAGCTGAGGTGAGATATGATGCCGGTCATTTGGGGCTCAACTCACAGCAGACCACTTCCACACCACCATTGTATTGAAATAATAATAGTGATGGTTACAATAGACACTAATTATGATGGCAACAACATTTGTCAGCATGGGGCAATTAAATACATGAATCTCTGTGGACCCAGTGTGAAGGGGGACAACAAAAGCCTTTCCATTGGCCACTAGGAGAGCAGGATGATGGACTCGATGGGCCACTGGCCCAATTCAGCTGGATGATCCTTGTGTTATCACGGGACACCAATGATGCTCTATAAGGCTGTCCCAAGACATTTTTTCCCCTGAGGCAAAGCACTATATGGTGCCCACTTCTCATCGTGTACAGGTGGTATCCGGACTGACAACTGAATCTTACACTAGGGATGGGAGATAGAGTCCTCCACTGCTCCTGAGGCAGCAGGACAGATTTGTGAGGAGAGGGCGTCCAGGAAAGGTGGCACAGCAACCAAGTGGAACATCTGGAGGCTTAAAAAAGACTCTTGCCTCCGGGGGCCCCCTCAGCTGCTGCCCCAGCACCTGCCGCCTGGAGAGGGGTTTCCTCACTCCGTCTCATAGGAGCCAACCAATGAAACATTTGAGGCCAGACTCCCCCAAAGTTGATCGGAATTGCCCTTCGTATGGTGTGCATGTACCACGTCTTGTGATATATTACATTGGGTGGGGCTTACCTGCCCGCCCAATATCATATTCAAGTAGGCACCCCTGCCTTGCCCAAGGGTAGGGCCGGCCCTGAACATTGTTCAAAGGCAATGGTGTGGTCTAAAACAAGGCCTTTGCAGGATGCCTCTAGAAACCTCAGTAGGAAACCTGAGGGAAATATATGGCAAAGCTCAGAACTGTGTGCACAAGCACCACCTCAGCCTTGGCAGGCACAAGCACCACCTCAGCCTTGTGTGTTGGTTCTTTCGAGGTGAGCTGTGGGAAGCGTGAAGGGGGACGGACGACTGTGCGGTAGACACGCAGCCACCGCCCCGCCGTCGTCCAAGAGCGCGGGAAGAGAGACGCCGCCGTGAGGAGGAGAAGGAAGAGGCGGCGACGGCGGAGGAGGCGGCGCTGTCATCTCCCCATCTGTCCCTTTTTCCCGGCGGCTGGGAGGGGAGTGGAGGGAGGAGAGGCGGTTAAGCGGGAGAGAGAGAGAGGCAGGCGAGGCGAGGCGGCCTCAGGACGTGTCTGTCGGTAGCCTTTCTGGCTGCTCTGCTATGGTAATAAATTCATCCGCCCCGCTTCCCATTATTTGTTTCCTGGGGGGGGGGGGCAGGTGACCGATACGGCCAGGTCTGTTTTAATTGATATATTGATTTTCTCCAAACCCCTTCTCCCCCCACAGGCTGCAGCAGTAACGGCGGCGGCGGCGGCGGCGGCCGGGAGAGGGGGAGCAGGTGGAGAGTTGAGAGACTGCAGTGAAGCTACCCTGGAGACATGGCGGACCAATGCCTCTGAATAAGCAAAAAAAAAAAGGAAGGGAAAAAAGGGGGGTTAAAATAAACAAATAAATCCCCCTCTGCCTCCCTCTCCCGTCCCCTCCTCGGTCTCCAGGGCCAGCTATGATGCCGGGTTGAGGTAGCAAAACGAAGCCGAGGAGCCGAAGGACAAATGGTGCAGCAGCCTCGGGGGGGCTTTGAATTCCTCCTTTCCGCTCCTTCATGGTGCGCCGCATCGCCTCCCTTAGCCTTAAGCCGATGTAGCTGGCTGCTTCTCAGGAGGAGCCTCCCGGGGAGAATCGCCGGCTGCCCTGTGCCTCCTGCATCTTTCCATCCCTCCATCTGTCCGCCCGCCCCTCCTCCTCCTCCTCCTCCCTTTCCCCTTGCATCTCACTCTCGCCATCCATCCTTCTCTTTGCCTCCCCCACCCTTCCAACCTCCAAGGCTATGGCTGCGGAAGAGGTGTTGGAGACGGTGGATCACTACAAGTCCGAGATCGAGAGGCTGACCAAAGAGCTCACGGAAACAACCCACGAGAAGATCCAGGCTGCGGAATATGGGCTGGTGGTCTTGGAAGAAAAACTCACCCTCAAGCAGCAATATGATGAGCTGGAAGCGGAATATGATGTCCTTAAGCAGGAGCTTGAGCAGCTGAGAGAGGTGAGTTGGCTTTGAAGATTTGTGGTGTGTTTACCTACCCCCCCACCCCATCCTCCACTTTTTCACTCCATCCCTCACTACATTTCTTTTAAAAAAGGATGGAAAAGCAGCTCAGTATCTCTTCTGCTTAGAATTGTCCTCTGAACTGCTGGGTCTGATAAGGCTTTGTATTGTAGGCCGGATGATTATAGTTATCCTGGAGCTATGTTTGCTTGAGACTGAAATTGCAAGGTGTGATTTATCACAGGACTCAAGGATCAGCCCTGATCATAGAAGATGCTTAAGAATGGATTATGGATGTGATATTTTAAACCTACTACTGACTAAAATCCCAGCATTGCTTAAACTTGCATAGAAAAAACTTCTGGCTTTCAGATATTTTTATGCAAGCATTTTGATTTATTGCTGTAAGTGGGTGGCTTGGCTCTTATTCAGAAAAATGGTATGAACATTTAACCTTTAAAAAAACCCCACATATTTTTATAACAATATAAGCTACAGCAAACTGTGTGTGCTGACTTTATGTGTTGACAGACTTTGAGGTTATTGATATGTTTGCTGTAGTTTCACCTGTCAGTGGCATCCACCATCTTTCTTTCAAAATCTGTTTCTGTACCAGCACATAAAGATTTGCTTGATCTTAAGCAACCAAGCTTGTCTAACATAGGTAGACAACCACATACAACTCATATGTATAGCTAATCTTTGTGTTTCATTGGGTTCTTTATATTTTTCCCTATTTGTGTGTTTTGAGAAGAGATGCAACAAAGGCTTATATATAGTGCATTTAACTATTTCCAGAGGGTTCTGAATTCTTTTAAGTTCTATTAAGTTGATCAAGTTCAGAATTCTGATATATGTTCATTTTTTGTGTCCAGGAATCATGATATTTCACTTACACATGATAATAGGTATCAAGGGGTGAAGGAGTAAGGGGTATAGGAGTAAGCCTGATTGCATACAATATGACCTGTTTCCACATAAATATTCATAGGATCACATGGCACATAGACAACATCTTTATATAAAAGGTAAAGTATAATGGGCAGGATCTAATAAGATTCAGCACTTAATGCTTTAAATCTTCCCCTGAAATCAGTGTAACTTAAAAGTGTTTCTATTATGCTGGATTATGTTTGAGATGAATTCTGTAGACATGAGGAATCACTGTTTTATTTATTTTATAAAGCTATATTGCTACATATGTCATACTATAAATTAAACTTTATGTTGTTTTTTGCTTTTTTCAAAAGTTCCTGAGACATCTCACTCTGTTTAGTAAATGCAGTTTGCATTTGCTTGGGACACCTGAGTATATAAACTATTACTTTTTTGTTTATGTTTGTAAATATATGTGCCACAATATGATCAAAATCTCCACAGTAAATTTCAACTTTCTTGGTACAAAAAATTCCCAGAGAGTTTCCTGAACCACAACAACTGGTATTCTGTGTCAACTATAATGAAAGCTTGACTTGGTCTTGTTCCCCAAAACTTTCTGAATCTCAATATGTGAGAAAAATTGTTTGAGACAGGTATTACTTTTTAAAAAAAGATTTTTATTTTTATATAACAAATAAAAATCAACATAACCCCTCTGCCCTAAGCATATAAGGGAGGTACAAGTTATTGCTTAGAGACTTAGAGTAATGCCTTAAGCAATAGTAATTATTTGTAATAATTTTTAATTAAATTTTCAAAAGTTTAACATACAAATTTCAATGCATAATAAATTTAACTTTTCTCAATTTAAGCAATTGTCACTTGAAGTAATAGTCTTAATATTTGAGGTAGAGTTATTGCTGATGAATGTAAATGTTCAAGTAATATATTTGGGATACAGTCATAACGAGTTCAACAGGAGAGACGACTAGACAGGATTGTCATGAAGATGGCTGATACTTTCCATCAAGCAGGAAACTGAGCGAGAAACTATTTAAGATCTTGCCCAGTTACAAGTAGCAAGTGTTTTGAAGATTAGTGTGTTTATAGCTTGATGCACCAGTAATAAGATATCATAAAGAAGCTGCTAAATATATTGGGCCCTGACAGAAATATTCTGCCTGAATTATATTCTTATCTAAACTGTAATTGCTTCCCTCCAAAGGATTCTCCAGTAGATTGGTTTGGTTCATGATCAATTTAAAACAGTACTGAATTAAGTCTTGAGAAGCCTCATCAGAATTGGAAAATTATCTTGTAGTTCTGCCTACACTGGAAGGACATTGTTTAAACCCCCTTAAGAAAATGAAATTAATGCTATATAGAAATCTTGCATAGCTTTTATTTTGAGATGATTTTGATAGAATCCCATGACTCTATGTTGACTTCCAATATTAGATTTGTCAACTTTTTAGTGTCACTTAAAAAGAGCCATGTGACAGCTAGAAATTCAAGAGCAGCAGTTTTTGCAAGCATGAAAATATAGTGACGTATAAACCTTTACATATTGAATTTCTGCCTGATATGCAGCTATTAATAGCAAAGAAGCCTTGTGAGAAAAAGGTGGTAATGGATAGTGAAACAATTTAAAAGTGGTGGTTCATTTTTGGAGTTCTTAACATATCTACAGTGGAGAGAATACGTATTATATACAAGTTCCAGGTATTGTTATTTCTTTTTGGTTCCCCAGTGTGAATCATTTTTGTAATATAATATATATAATTTAATATAATTTACAGTATTCTATTCCAGGTATCTCATACATTTTTTGAAACCTTTGCCAAGCCACAGTTTCAAACTAGTTTTCAGCTCATCTTCTAAGTAGCGGATAGAAATCCATTTTCAGCATCTGTTCCCTATACAGTAGTACCTCGGGTTACATACGCTTCAGGTTTCATACGCTTCAGGTTACAGACTCCGCTAACCCAGAAATAGTACCTCGGGTTAAGAACTTTGCTTCAGGATGCAAACAGAAATCGTGCTCCGGCGGCGCGGCAGAAGCAGGAGGCCCCATTAGCTAAAGTGGTGCTTCAGGTTAAGAACAGTTTCAGGTTAAGAACAGACCTCCAGAACAAATTAAGTACTTAACCTGAGGTACCACTGTATGTAAAATGAAGGTGGAGATACAGTGGTACATCGGGTTGCAAACACTTCGGGTTACAGACTCCTCTAACCCGGAAGTAGTACCTCAGGTTAAGAACTTTGCCCCAGGATGAGAACAGAAATTGCACGGTGGCAGCGGGAGGCCCCAGTAGCTAAAGTGGTACCTTAGGTTAAGAACGGTTTCAGGTTAAGAACGGACCTCTGGAATGAATTAAGTTCGTAACCAGAGGTACCACTGTACAGATAAATGTACAGCATATAACTGTCATACTGATGAGCAATTAATCTTTTTTCTTTTTTGTAAAACCAGTTTGCAAAAAAATGCAAATACCAGTACATTACTGCAGCTCTAAGTGTCTCTAAATAGATAATGACATTGCCTGGGCAGCTCCCCTCTTCTGCAATGGAACCTCATCTAGACCTTGTGTTTACAGTAGATGAGATACAACCAGCAAGCGGTCTTAGGTAGTTCTTATAGTACTTACAGTCTGGGATAGTATTTACAGGATTATGCTGCAATCCAGTCAAAATTAATGAATGAGGATTACTTCAGATGCTACAGTGGATATTAGGTAAAGGTAAAGGTACCCCTGACCATTAGGTCCAGTCGCAGACGACTCTGGGGTTGCGGCGCTCATCTCACTCTATAGGCCGAGGAAGCCAGTGTTTGTCCACAGACAGCTTCCGAGTCATGTGGCCAGCATGACTAAGCCACTTCTGGCGAACCAGAGCAGCGCACGGAAACACTGTTTACCTTCCCACCAGAGCGGTACCTATTTATCTACTTGCACTTTGACGTGCTTTCGAACTGCTAAGTTGGCAGGAGCTGGGACCAAACAACTTGAGCTCACCCTGTTGCGGGGATTCGAACCGCTGACCTTCCAATCAGCAAGCCCTAGGCTCTGTGGTTTAGACCACAGCACCACCCTCATCCCAACAGTGGACATTACTCCATATTTATTACAGGATACATATAATTGTGTTCATCCAGCTTATTGTAACTTATTTACAATACTAGACAATATCATTACTGTCCTGCCAGCTTATAAGTGCTGTACATCCTTTCAGAAGAGCAAGGTTCATGCTGTGTTAATTCCAGCTATTTTTTATTTAACAGTATTGATAGACCACTTTTCTTTCCTCTTCCAGTCTTTGGTCTTCCTTTCCCCTTATTACTCTGGACTACTTCCTTAATTTTCTTTTCCCAGACACCATTTCTTTCTTTGGCCTGCAATCTCAGGCTCCTGCTTTTTTCCTTTTGGGTCCATCTCCCTATGACATACTCCTGATTTCTTGAGGCTATAATCCTATACCTGGGTTATATCCTATACCTGGGAGCAGACCCTATTGAACTCAGAGGGACTTCCTTTTGAATAGCCACAAGGCTCTTTCCCTTGCACTGAATCTCCCTAGGGTCAAAGGAGCACTGTCAATGGCAACCAGGGGCCAGAGTAGTACAATCCACAAATCCTTCATCTTGTTCCCTGGTTCGGTATTATTGTCACCACCACAAGCCACAGTGCATTAAAATATACATAATACTGAGATAGGAAAGTAAAAATGTAATGTAATTTAGGACATGATTGCCCTAAATATTTATTTCCATACTAATCATTTTAGACCATGCTCTGCTTGATGCAGATTGTGCATACCAATACGTTATGTTGGTATATTGGTATATTAGTTTGGGTTGTTTGTGTTAGTATTAGTTTTGTGTTTTGTGGACCTGATGTGATATGTGGTAGAGAAAAAGGAATATGGTAATCAATGATCTAATAAGGAATATGAATTCCAGTAAGCTAGGCAGGCATTATGTCTGCTACCTTGATCTAAGAGCATTCTTTGAAGAGTGAGGAATCATTCTATTGCATTTAGGTTTTCAAAGAACTGGACCAATTAGTAAGAGGGTGAAAAGACAGATACTGTTTTGCTGACTATACAGCTTTCAAGGTTGCAATGTGGATGCAGTAAGGCAGTTTTACAGCTTTAGGGAAGACTGAATGAAATGTTAAAAGGAATGCAAGTCTTTAGAAGCTGATAATAGTATGTGAGGAATGAAGTCCTTAAAGAGGAATGTTATTGTCCCATATCTTTCAAGTCTGTCCATTTGCCCTGTCCCCTTGGAGCACTTTGCTGGAATGAGTGGAATGTGTACTACTAGTGGTGCAGCAATAAAACTGTTAGCACATTTGCAAACCTATGCAGGCTCCAGTATGGTTTCAAATTGTATGAGAGACCATGTGTTGAAATTCCTACATTGCGGGGACTTGGACCAGATGACCCTTGGGATCCCTTCCAACTCTACAATTCTATGAAACTATGATTCTGTCTGAAAGCTGAGAAGGATTGGGCTATAATGTGATATGTTTGGGTCACCTGCAACCTTTGCTCTGGAAGGGAACACTCTTTTCCATCTCAGGACTGTCTGAGCCATGACACTATTGGGGTACCAGTAGACCTTTAGAAGTTGCTGGAATCAAAACTCCTGTTACCCCCAGTTAGTATGGCCAATGGTTAGAAATAATGTAAATTGTAGTTCCATGACTAGCAACCAATACACTTTCTTCTACATACTAAGGAAAGGCAAAAACATTGTTATACTAACAGCCTCAAAAACAACAGCTATTGTCTGAACCAAACTTGAATGACAATGCAAGAGTCTGGAAAGCTGTGACATGCTCTCAAATATGGGGCTAAGAATGCTGACTAACCTTTAAGGTTGTTATAATGGTAGTTCAGATTCTACTCAAAAAGTGCTCAGTACTGTGTAAAATTTCTGTTCTTGTTCATAAGGTAGTTTAGAGATTATGTTTTAGAGGATGACATACAAACTTAGTGGCAATCCTGTGATCAAGAGACAAAAATCCTGTTTGAGAAGACAACCCAGCCAGATGGGCAAGGTAGTAGTAATAGTAGCAGTAGTAGTAGTAGTAGTAATAGTAATAATAATAATAATATGCCAAATAGTTCAAAACTGTTGTGTGTGGGGGAGAGTCCATATTCAGATATTCACCATATTGCATTTGAAAGGAAAATTATTCAAGGTCATTCTAATCATGACTGGTGTGAGGTTGTATGTCAGAATAAAGTTTTCATGAACTGGGTACAAACATGTTGCTTATTGAAACATATTTAAAACTAAACTATTTTATTTGTCAGGCAGGTAAAGTGTGATTTCTGAATTCATTGTTTATTGTGTTGCATACAAATTGAATGCTTAACTGCAAGATTCAAGTTCAAAAATTATCTGTTGCTAACAGTGAAGTTTATTTATATTTCTTTTGATGACATGTAAACTGCTAAACGTTACAAAATTACATAGAGAAATAGAACAATAACACAAACATACAAGTAAAAGTAAGCAAAACAGTTGTAAAAGAGAGAGAAGGTGAAAGAAATCTGATCCTGCCCACAAGCCAACTCATCCTTCTGTGAAAGCTGCAAAAATAAAAATGTTTTTAGCACCTGACAAACTGTATAGAGTGTTGGAGCCTAACTTCAGTGCTCAGTATATTCCATGCTGGATTCTGCTGTACTGAAAGTCCTAGTCCAAAACCCCGTGGAATGAACCTCCAGCTCTTGTGGCATCACAAAGAGGACCCCCTCCCCCCAGATGACTGCAGCAAATGGGCAGTTATACAGGGGGAAATTCACCTTTCTGTGGTCCTTGAATATTACTATTGAGATTGCCTCTGCCAGGGAGGTTATTGGGTAGCAAGACAGGTAGTACACCAACAGTATCCCAAAACTGTCTCTGGCCTAGCATCAGATGCAGGCCCTTTAGCTCCACCCTAAGTTGAATAAGTCTTCTGGTAAATTCTTACGAACCATGGTGATTGCCCTCCTGGCTCCCCAGCATGTGCTGGTGCTGTACTGAGGGAACCTGGGTGAAGAAATCTGGGTCAAATCAACTCCGCCCAGTTCAGTAGTACATCAACTCCCTCATCCACAATTAAGGACTCAGCTATACAGATGCAAATAAAAGTTTTAAGTGTGTTTAAAGTGTGATATACAATGTGACACTAGATGGCAATGGTGAGCCTTATGGAAAATTCAATGTATTTTTAAAAACACTTTAAAAAAAGCATTTTCAAAATGGTTTTTATATGTTTGTTGATTCCACCCAAGTCATGGATCTATGAGGTCTTATTATGAAGCAGTCTGGAGTTTAGAAACAGCACCACCAGGCTAGAGGCAAGGGGAAAGAGAATCCAGGTATCTGCAATTTGGAAAGGGATGGAGAGCATGACAGTGTATAATGATCATCCCCTCCATCCTTAACCTACTTCCCTCTGCCTGATAGCACTGAAATGGGGACCCCTCCCACTTGTTGCCCAAAACTAACCTTGCACACAGACATTCTATGATACCCACTAAGCAGTCAAATACATTATCATTCACAGGCAGGCAGTAACTCCAAAAAGCAGATATCAGAGCAGCTGGTATCCTACCAGTCATACCCAGATTAAAATTTGCACCGGTTCTACTCCATTTCCCACATGGGGTAGTACGTACCATCCCACCCTCTCTTTCACAGGCTCTCGCCCTGCATGGTTTTCAGCAACTTTTATATCCTTCTACCTCACACTATTTACCATTGCTCAACAAAGAATTCAGGGGTTTACCCTTTGCTTGAGCGGCAACCTTGAAGGGGCAACCCAATTGTCACCCTGTCAGGGTGGCTCCTCTAGCACTGGTCCTATCGTCCACATCAGTGTCTCCTCTACTCCAGTTACAGGTAGGTAGCCGTGTTGGTCTGCCGTAGTCGAAACAAAATAACCCCCCCCCTTCCAGTAGCACCTTAGAGACCAACTAAGTTTGTTATTGGTATGAGCTTTCGTGTGCATGCACGCTTCTTCAGATACACTGAAACAGAAGTCACCAGACCTTTATATATAGAGGGGAATTACTCAGAAAGGTGGTGGGAATGGGTGATTGGCTGATGGGGTGATAAACCTGTTGACAACTGTTAACAACTTCAATTAGTCTTACAGGAAAAAGCAATGGGTGAGATGGCTAAAAATAGCTTTATCATGTATAATGAGATAAGAATCCAATGTCTTTATTCAGACCAGGTCTCTCCATGGTTTTAAGTTTGGTAATAAGTTGCAATTCAGCAACTTCTCTTTCCAGTATATTTCTGAATTTTTTTGGAATAAGATACCTACTTTGAGATCTTGTATAGAATGTCCTGGGAGATTGAAATGTTCTCCTACTGGTTTCTCACAAGACCAGTCTTATTACAAGCTGCTTATTACAAAATAATTTGTTTTAATGTATTTGTAATATTTTGTTGGAAGCCACCCAGAGTGGCTGGGGAATGAATGAATGAATAAATGAATAAATAAATAAATAAATAAATATTTCCTAGGCAGGTTCAAGAGTATACAAGTAGCAAAATCTACATTTCCCTGAATTCTATTGGAAGCCATGTTTGTTTCAGTGGAAATGTACTGTAGCCTTGAGCTTTTAAAAATGCAATATTGGATTAATTGTCTTCTATGCATGGATCACTGTCCCCCTCTCTTTCTCCATTCATTTTCTTGTTAACCACAGGGATATAGCCTCATCATTGTGATTCCAGTAAGATGCTGCTCCAGCAGCAAAATTATGTGAATTCTATGTGAATCCCATAGTAATTTCCATTGGCTCCATTGTAGATCGGTCAACAGAAGAACTGCTTTTAAAGATCTGCAGTTTATAGGTTTGTGGCAGGGAGTCATGCATGTTTTCGTAATCCTTCTGATTCACAGTTGTAGGTATGGGTATCATCCTCTATTAAATGAATTAAAAGGTACCCCTGCCCGTACGGGCCAGTCTTGCCAGACTCTAGGGTTGTGCGCTCATCTCACTCTATAGGCTGGGAGCCAGCGCTGTCCTCAGACACTTCCGGGTCACGTGGCCAGCGTGACGAAGCTGCTCTGGTGAGCCACAGCCGCACACGGAAGCGCCGTTTACCTTCCCGCTAGTAAGCGGTCCCTATTTATCTACTTGAACCCGGGGGTGCTTTCGAACTGCTAGGTTGGCAGGCGCTGGGACCAAGCAACGGGAGCGCACCCCACCGCGGGGATTCGAACCACCGACCTTTCGATCGGCAAGTCCTAGGCGCTGAGGTTTTACCCACAGCGCCACCCGCGTCCCTTAATGATTAATGATTAAATGAATTGGGAAAATGTAAATTGTGCATGTGTTGGGGTGGAGCAAGCATTTTAAAAGAAAACAGATGTTTCTACTTTTTATTTTTTTTAAAAAAACAAAACCTCTTAAAATAATGATAATTAGGAAAAACTGATTGTAGATGGATTAGAGAGACATGATTATATTTTTCTAGGTTTGTATGTACTATCTACTGTCATAGTGGCAAGTGGCTGTGAACCATAATTGTTTTCCTACCCCGAATGTATTTTGACACCGATCAGTTTTTGTACATTTGCTTCCAAAAGAAGCATGTAGCATTGTTCTGACAGTAACAACTGCAGCATGGCAAGGTTAAAAGGTTAAGAGCAACCCAGAGAAAAGGGAAGCCCAGTCTCAGTGTTTCGTCTCCAGTGTAACCATATCTGCAATTCTGTATGGAAGAGCATTGTGCAGAGTAGGGTTACAGTGAACTGGAGCTATATGGGAGACCAAAATGGAGTTTATATAATAAAAAAAATGAAATACGCAGATTACAGTGACAAAGATAAGTAATTTCTTTTACTGTTCTATTTATTTCTATCCTATATATAGACATCCAATATATAAAAAATTTAATACATTAACACAATAAATTGGACACATGTAATTAACACTTCTCAGAATTACTGGCAATTTTTAAAAAACCTGACATCACTAACACCAGCATTATTTGAAACTGCAGAGCATTTAAGTAACAGAAGTCAAATACTAAAAGGTTTCCAAAGATTATCTAAAGGTTAGAAGTGAGGAAGCTTCTTCAAATTCATTGAGGAGGGGATCCATAACTGGGGAGCTACCACTGAGAATGTCATATTGCTGGTACCCACCAGCTGATCATCCACCAGGGATGGACCAGAGAACCAGTCTCCTGAGGATTCAGACAGGTTCATCTATGCAAAGGTGTGCACTATCTTACTGTTTTCTAATGGAGGCAGAATTAACTCAATAGAAGAAACATCCTGGATTCTGTTACCTTTATACCAACATATTTAGTTGTGTCAATGTTCACATGTCATTTCACTTCCACTGGCCTGTGTTCAATGTCTTGAGTGTTTTATTGCACTGATTTAACATCACATCTTGTGGCACTGCAATGGTGTAAGGGTGGGGCAATTAACATGCACATTTTAAAATAAAATGTAAATAGTAGTCACAGGAATAAATAGCAGCAATTGAGGCTTGTCTCCAAAAAAACGTCTTCAGGGTTGAGAATTTTACTCAGAACATAGCATGGCAGGGAAGCTTTAAACTCTACTTCTCCACCACTTCAATCCAATTGCTCCTTGTGCACCTGCTATTTACATCTTTATAATTAAAAAAGTACATTAATTGTGTGAATGCAGTTAATGTGATTTATGTATTATGTCTTATAATGGCATTAATTGCATTCGCACAATTAATGTCAAGTTCAGTTTGGCCCTTTAATCCTTTTAAAACCCATAATTCCATCAAGGATAAATCTGACCCTTTCTCTTTATATCTCATATTATATTTAGAAAATGAGTTGCTATGTCTTCCACAATCTGGTATATAATTACTCCTTCATATTTCTGCTGTGTTCTCACTTCCCCATTTCCATCTTCCCAAATGGGAGAAATGTAATTAAAAACACACACAGACCTGGAAAATATTATTACTTGCAGCCAGATCTGGTTGTGAGGCCAAGGAATAAATACCTAGCTATGTATATGCAGCAAATAGCTCAATCTTGGGACTATCACAGTTGAATTTGTGTGCACACAAATATCTTTCCTAGCAACTTCAAAGCAGTTTTTCCACATTTATTCCTAACTATAGAAGCAGTTCAGCAGTATAACAAACTGCCCAGAGAACAGAATTGTTTTGGCCATTGAAGTGAATGGAGAGAACCTGGCTTGTACAGGAGTTCAATATATGTGAACCAAAGCCTTTGAACTGGTAGCCACAATATGTAAACAATTTTTTAAAAAATAAATGCAACTATTTTAGCTTTCTTTGTAATAAAGCCTTCTGTACTTTTGGGGTGATGCAGTTGGTATCTTGAGGGAGATATCTGTAGCTCTAAGAGTTAATAACTTTTTTGTTTTAGCAAAAAAGGCTGAGATTCATAGCTTTTTAGGAGCAAAACTTCAGTAGGCACACAAAAAAGCAGGAGACTTATGAGTGAGAGCAAAATAATGCAGTTATTCTGCCAATTTCAGTCAGATGAAATGGCCCCATTGTGAACCGCCTCTGTGTGATATTTTCAAAGCTATATTCGCAAGTTGGGTTGCATAGAAGGAAGGCAAGGGGGGAAAACATTTTTGAAAAGTTACACAAAAATCAGTATAGGGCACTTTTATATATGATACTAAATGCAATTTTAAACCTTTCTCATGGTACTGTATTTATGCCTTGTATGAATGCAAGAGAGAAAGTGAGAGGGTACCATTTTTAATTTTATTTTTTCCCAAATATATTAATGACATTGGCATCCTTGGAGAGATCACCTTATTAGAATGGGAGAAAGAGTATTTAAATAGGTCTTTGACAGCCAGTTCAGATGGAAATTGCCTTAATGGGGGATAACATCTATGCGATTTGAATGGGATTCAAGAATCTAAAAAACTGCCAGCGAAGACATTGGGGAATTAAAAGCTTCAACTGACTTGGCTTAATTGGGGTATAACAGTTTGTGACAGATAATGTGTTCGATTCTCTTACTTTTTTGTGTGGCTAGGGATGAAATCATTTCTTAGTGTGCATCAGTTTCCGGGAGCTGTCATAACTAGAAAGTGAGTTTCCTTTATTCCATAATTCTGCAAAAGGGGCACAATTTTTAAATTCCTTGAATCAGTCAGACTTCAGATTTTTATCCTGGTCAATAGCTTCTCCATGTTGCCTTTCTTTCTGTTAAATAAATCATGACATGGTGTAATATGAAGTTATATTTACTTAATTTTAAGACCACCTAAGGAACAGATGACTCTTTTTCCCATGACTGTAGCTGCACAAACTTGATCTATTCATTTTTTGCTGTGATTGTCTAAGGTACGTGCTTACCCCATTTTTCCAGAAATGTAGAGACTTTTCAAATGCAGCAGAAAATATGTGGTCAACCCATGGTAAAACTCCACCCCCCATGTGAAGCTACCCGATATTTCTGGTAAAGGTAAAGGGACCCCTGACCATTAGGTCCAGTCGTGGCCGACTCTGGGGTTGCGGTACTCATCTCGCTTTATTGGCCGAGGGAGCCGGAGTACAGCTTCCGGGTCATGTGGCCAGCATGACTAAGCCACTTCTGGCAAACCAGAGCAGCGCACGGAAACGCCGTTTACCTTCCCGCCGGAGCGGTATCTATTTATCTACTTGCACTTTGATGTGCTTTTGAACTGCTAGGTTGTCAGGGGCAGGGACCGAGCAACGGGAGCACATCTGATCGGCAAGTCCTAGGCTGTTGGATTGGAATAAACGACAGACGAGTAGCAAGTGCCATGTGGGAGGCACCTCCCGAGCAAGTCTCGGGGAGTCTCTTTTATTGCATATTACAGCATTGCCACATGTGCACTTGTTGCTGATTGGTTAACACAAGTACAAAGCAAAGGTAACATATAGGCATTGATCACCAATAGATTAAAGGCTGGGAAAGGGAGCACAGAACTAGACAGGCATGAAAACCTCCTAATAAAATTATAACTAGTGATTGATATAGCAGAACTTAGCGGAGCATATAAACTATTACTAATGATTGATATAACAAAACCTAACAGGGCATAACTATTGTATTCTATAGATGTGGTCCACCATTCATTAAGAACAGGTCAGGATATGATGTTTCATGAACTCATTGTGAACAGAACATTCTGGGATGGGTGAGAAAGGAATGCTTCAGCTTAGATGTTTGTACTCATGTGCAGAAGCAAATGTGTAGAAGCAAAGCTTCCTATCACTAGGCTCTGTGGTTTAACCCACAGCGCCACCCGTGTCCTGTAGATTTCTGGTAATTAACCCAAATGTCAAGTGTCCTAATCCCATGTTCAAGGGATGTTCCTGGAATTTCAGGGATACAGTGACTACATTGAAGGCTGGTTATGCTGCCTTTGATGTTTAGGTTCCTCAGGATAAATAGCACACTTAAATAGCAGTGTACTGTTCATCTGCAATGCATGCAGGAATCAGAAACGAGATAGTGTGAAATGCTTTAAATAACTGCAATTGATTCTGCCCTCCACCTCATGTCATTTGTAAAGAGAGGTAGTGCAGCTTTGCAAGTGACAGGAAGATTATGAATTTGAGAACATCTTGGGGAGTGAGGATGGGGAGCTGCAGCAGAGGAGGCTGGGAGAGAGCCAGGGAAGTGAGTCAGCATCACCTTGGCTCTTGCCAAAGCAGTGGCTAATGCATGCAGCCTGAACAGTGGATGACATCAGTAGGGATCTCAGACAGGAAAGGCATATAATGGTATAAAACTTTTCCTATTTAAAACACTCAATCGCACAGGCAGTAATAGACATGGCAGAATAGTCAACTTAGTAGATTTTGGAGTGGGAAGCAAATGGGATTCAATTTATGGTTAAAATAATTCCCTCTGGTAACAATGGAGCTCTCCTTCCCCTGTCAACTACCCTGGTGTTACAGCATTATGACAAGTTTAGAGACGTTATTTTAGCTTTCAACAGACACTTCTCTGCAGCATTTTTTTTTTGATATTTTGATTGTAGAGATGCCATGAAATACATCAGGGGCCCTTTTACAGATAAGTAACAGTATGTGTGGTGTGGTGGAATTGCCCTCCTGACACTGGCACCAATACTTCATATCTGCATATGAGGTTGTGGCAAGGGCGGGGTTATATGGGTGAATACCCACATGGCCCCAACCTCGCAGTCACCTGTCCAGGTAAATAGCAGAGATGCTAGTGTTGGGAAGGCAGCTTTGCCCCTCCCTACTCTGCTGCTGGTGCAGATTACTCTTTACCAATGATAATAAACAAATTCCGTCAAGGAATCCATCTTTGCCTCAGGGTTTGGGTCTTGTCTATATACAGGCAACTCCCCATTTATGCAGGGGTTGTGTTCTGAGGCACCATGCGTGTCAGCAGGATGCGCATAAGTCCACCATGTTCTGCCTCTTTTTGCCCCCTTGCAGTGCTGAAAACAGTGCATGTGTTGCACATGTGCTGATCGCATGCAAATGGGGAGTTGCCCACGCTGCAATCCTATATATATATTACCTTGGAGTGAGCTAGATGAACTCAGTTAAATTTGCTTCTGAATAGACATGCATATGATTCTGCTGTAAAAATCTAAAATTATTGATAATCATTTGGCACTTGTAGCGCAAAAGACAGGTCCTCTGCTGGTGTACATTATCATTGTCTAATTCCCCCCCCCTGCATTTATTTTAATCAACAACACAAGCAGATGTGCACTGCTTAAAAATACTTCACTAAAGTTCAAGTGACCTGTAATATGTTATAGCATCAATAGAGTGCTTGATTTTTGTAGTCAGGAAAAGAGCTATTAAATTTCTGCAGCATTAACAAGAGAAGTTCTGTTTAAATATTATTTTCTGCTTAGTGTAGTCAGGATAATTTTGTCCGGGCACGATTAATTATCTTAGTTTAAGGAAGTCACAGAGTATTTCATAAATTATTAACAGCCGTAGTCTAAATATTGAAACACCTTTCCTTTCTCCTTCCAACTGCAAATCAGGAATTTCCTTTTAAATCTATGCATATTCACCGAAATCACCATTACAGAGAGAGCTTTAGAAAAATTAAGGAAACAGCTCTTAGCTGTAGACTGTGAGGACATGGCCTGGCCTGTGAGGACATTCTTGAGAAACTACAATCATGAAATGTAGTACACAGTTTTTCCTTATTTTTTATTATTACATTTGCATCCCACCAGCAAGCTTAAGGCATTATACATGGGATTATCCCATGTTAACCTTACAACAGCTCTGCAAGGTAGGTTGAGATACCACAGGGGGGTAGACTGCTGTTCTGCTCAGATCCTACTGATGAATTTCCCACAGACATCTTGTTGGCCACAGTGAGAATAGGATGCTGGGCTAGATTGGCCATTCATCTGATCTAGCAGGCTTTTCTCATTTTAGTTTTTAATAATTTTTATTCAATTCTAACAACACAACAGTAATAATAATAATAATAATATAATAATAATTTATTATTTATACCCCGCCCATCTGGCTGGGTTTCCCCAGCCACTCTGGGCGGCTTCCAAAAGAATATTAAAATACTGTGATACATCAAACATTAAAAGCTTCCCTAAACAGGGCTGCCTTCAGATGTCTTCTAAAAGTCTGGTAGTTGTTGTTCTCTTTGACATCTGGTGGGAGGGCGTTCCACAGGGAGGGCGCCACTACCGAGAAGGCCCTCTGCCTGGTTCCCTGTAACTTGGCTTCTCGCAGTGAGGGAACCGCCAGAAGGCCCTCGGTGCTGGACCTCAGTGTCCGGGTAGAACGATGGAGGTGGAGACGCTCCTTCAGGTATACTGGACCAACACTTTGAATTGTGCTCGGAAACGTACTGGGAGCCAATGTAGGTCTTTCAAGACCGGTGTTATATGGTCTCGGCGGCCGTTCCCAGTCACCAGTCTGGCTGCTGCATTCTGGATTAGTTGTAGTTTCCGGGTCACCTTCAAAGGTAGCCCCACGTAGAGCGCATTGCAGTAGTCCAAGCGGGAGATAACCAGAGCATGCACCACTTTGGCGAGGCAGTCCGCAGGCAGATAGGGTCTCAGCCTACGTACCAGATGGAGCTGGTACACAGCTGCCCTGGACACGGATTTAACCTGTGCCTGCATGGACAGCTGTGAGTCCAAAATGACTCCCAGGCTGCGCACCTGGTCCTTCAGGGGCACGGTTACCCCATTCAGGACCAGGGAATCCTCCACACCTGCCCACCTCCTGTCCCCCAGAAACAGTACTTCTGTCTTGTCAGGATTCAATCTCAATCTGTTTGCTGCCATCCATCCTCCAACCACCTCCAGACACTCACACAGGACCGTCACTGCCTTCACTGGTTCTGATTTGAAAGAAAGGTAGAGCTGGGTATCATCTGCATACTGATGAACACCCAGCCCAAACCCCCTGATGATCTCTCCCAGCGGCTGCATGTAGATGTTGAAAAGCATAGGGGAGAGGACAGAACCCTGAGGCACCCCACAAGTGAGAGCCCAGGGGTCTGAACACTCATCCCCCACCACCACTTTCTGAACACGGCCCAGGAGGAAGGAGCGGAACCACTGTATGACAGTACCCCCAGCTCCCAGCCCCTCAAGACGGTCCAGAAGGATGTTATGGTCGATGGTATCAAATGCCGCTGAGAGATCCAGAAGAACTAGGAAACAGCTCTCACCTTTGTCCCTAGCCCGCCGGAGATCATCAACCAGTGCGACCAAGGCAGTTTCAGTCCCGTGATGAGGCCTGAATCCCGATTGGAAGGGATCCAAATGGTCCGCTTCTTCCAGGCGTGCCTGGAGTTGTTCAGCAACCACTCGCTCAATCACCTTGCCCAAGAATGGCCATCGTGGCCGCATCTAAAGATGGTTTTTTAAGAAGCGGTTTAATAACCGCCTCTTTCAACGGGTCTGGGAAGGCTCCCTCATGGAGGGAAGCATTCACCACCCCACGAAGCCCATCGCCCAGCCCTTCCCGGCTAGCTTTTATAAGCCAGGATGGGCAAGGATCCAGGAGACAGGTGGTTGGTTTCACTCGTCCAAGCAGCCTGTCCACATCCTCGGAGGTAACAGATTGGAATTGATCCCACGCAATTTGACTAGACAGGACTCTAGCACTCTCCCGCCCTGGCCCTGCTCCCACGGTGGCGTCTACCTCTTCCCGAATGAGCGACTTTATCTGCAAAAAACTTTGCAAAATCATTGCAGGAGATCATGTGGCCCGTACTGGGCCCCGATGTAGCAGGTGGTTCCGCTAAATTGCGGACCACCTGAAAAAGTCTCCTGCTGCTGTTTTCTGCAGATGCAATAGAGGCGGCGAAGAAAGCCTTCTTCACCGTCGCTACCGCCACTTGGTAGGCTCGACACTGAGCTCTAACCTGTGTCCGGTCAGCTTCAGAATGGGTCATCCGCCACCGGCGCTCTAGCCGTCTCAACAATTGTTTCATTGCCCTCAGATCCGTGGAAAACCACGGGGCTGTCCGGGCTCCATGCAATCGGAGAGGGCGCTTCGGAGCCAAACAGTCAATAGCCCTGGTTAACTCCACATTCCAGTGGGCCACCAGGGAATCAGCTGAAAGGCCATCAACATGGGATAAAGCATCCCCTACCACTCTCTGGAAGCCATTTGGATCCATTAAGTGGCGGGGGCGGACCATCCGAATCGGTCCCACCTCCCTGCAGAGGGGAAGGGTCGCAGAGAAGTCAAGTTGCACCAGGAAGTGGTCTGACCATGGCACTTCTTTTGTTTCGCTTTTATTTAGTGTCAGAACACCAACATCCATGGAGGTAAACACCAGGTCCAAGGCATGTCTGCGGCTATGGGTTGGGCCAAAGTTATTCAGGGACAGCCCCATGGAGGCCATGCTTTCCACGAAGTCCCGAGCGGCCCCTTGTAAGGTCGTGTCGGCATGGATATTAAAATCCCCTAGGACAACCAAACTAGGTGTCTCCAGGAGAACATCCGCCACGACCTGAAGCAGCTCGGGCCGTATAGTATAACTATTTGACAATGTGTGGCAGTTATATAATTTCTCTATGGAATATACCTAGCAAATAAGAAAAATGTCTGATTTAGATATTATAGCGGTCATCAGCAACAACAGCAAAAACAGAAAAGAGAAAACAAAATGGGAGGAAAGGGGGGAAAGGGAGGAAAAAAATAAGCACAAAAATCTATGAATGAGTTTTTTAAAAATAATGCAACATTTATTGGGTACATTTGCCAACATTATTTGAGGAGCAGTTATCATGTAATAAAAACTTGAAGAGTCCAGTAAGTTTGCAGCAGGGATGGTTATACAGATGTGAGTATGAATATGAAAATAATTATGAATATAATTATGACTGTGATGAGAGAAAGGGAACCTGGGGGCTCAAAACCTTTTCCTTTTATAGGATTGTTCTAGCCATATTGAGCTATATGTTGTTGGTGAGGGGGTTGATTATTATCGGGGAGATTTGTAAGCATAATAAAATTGCACCAAATCGTTGTGAAGCTGTCTTTTTGCGGCTGTTCCTTCAGGTATCATAGTTTTATTTGTTAGTTCACTGGAAAAGCAGACTCTTCATGTGTGCCTCTTGTGAACTCATGGCCACATTGCACGTAATGCGTAACCATGGTTTACTGCTACATGAAGGAGCCTAGCTGTCTGCTCCCCTTCCCTCCTCCCATGTAGCCAGGAAGAGGAATTCAGAAGCTTTCACTTTCACATAAACACAGCTTGTTCTTTTCACCTGAATGGTGGATTGTGGCTTTTACACTATCTGTGGTTAGTTTCTACAGGTTAGCTTCATAACCCATGATTTGAAGTTGACTTGTTTTTAAACTAACCATAGGTAGTTTTAAGCCACAACCCCCCCCCCATTCAGATGAAATGAAAAGCTGTGGTTAGGGGAAAGCAAAAGCTTTCACACTACTGTTCCTAGTTCCATGAGAGGGGAGGGGCAGTGCACAAGTCTGGGAGGACACTATGGTGACGTAACACTAAACCATGGTCTTGCATTGCATCAAACTCTGCCAGTGACTTCTCCCATGCCTTCTAGTGAACTTAAAGCCTGAATGGGAATTGACCCCATATGGAACTCACTCCCACAGGAGGCAGTGGTGGCCACCAACCTAGATAGCTGTGTAAGAGGCTTAGATAAATTCATGGAGGAGAGGAATATTAACTAGTACTAGCCATGGTGGCTATAGTCTGCCTCTACAGTTGTGACCAGCAATGCTTCAAATACCAGTTGCTGGAAAATAAAGATAGGGAGAGTGCTCTTGTGCTCAAATCCTGGTTGCCCATTGTGAAAACAGAGTCAATTGACAAATGTTTATATATATATATATATATATATATATATATATATATATATATATGAACAGCAAAAACAATAGTTTTCCTAATCAACTGCTTTTATACTTATGCTAATTTTGAAAGCTTGATTTGTCTCATTTGCAGCAGTGTATGATGTCCTTTACATCAACTGGAACTTTCCAAGTGCTGTTATTTTTGTGGCTGTTGCAGAAAACAAAATAGTGTCATTGGCAGTCCTAGGCCTTTGTTGCTGATGACAGTTTGAAGATGGCTTGAAGTGATGATGGGTGGCCAGTATAAGAACCTTTATTAGGCTGCAAGGTTAGCTCCTGAGTTTCGTAGCTGTAAAAGAAGTCTGGTTCCAAGCTAGAGTTTATTAAAGTCTGATATTTCTTGAACAGATATGAATTTTTCTCATGCAAAAACATGGGCAACCTCCCTCTTATTCAAGGGAGTTTCTTAGCCTGTGAGTCCTTAAAGTGGTACATTTGCATCTGTTTTATTCTATGTTACAACTTGTAGTGGGATATTACAGTGGTACCTCGGTTTAATAAGAACTGCCCTGTTTATGAAGTATTCGGTTTACGAACTCTGCAAAACAGGAAGTAGTGTCCCGGTTTGTGAAGTCTAAGAATGGAATCTGAATGGTGGAAGGGCGGGCACCGGTGGCGGGAGGCCTCATTAGGGAAAACGTGCCTCAGTTTAAGAACGGTTTCGGTTTAAGAACAGACTTCCGGAATGGTTTAAGTTCGTAAATCGAGGTACCACTGTATTGTTGAACTATTGCTAGGCTGGTTTAGTTGTTACGTTTTCTGTGTTCTTTTTGCTGCTGTATGTTATCCATAGACTATTTTTTAAATTAGGTAACTTATACAGTGGTACCTCATGTTACATACGCTTCAGGTTACATACTCTTCAGGTTACAGACTCCGCTAACCCAGAAATAGTGCTTCAGGTTAAGAACTTTGCTTCAGGATGAGAACAGAAATCGTGCTCCAGCAGCGCGGCGGCAGCAGGAGGCCCCATTAGCTAAAATGGTGCTTCAGGTTAAGAACAGTTTCAGGTTAAGAATGGACCTCTGGAACGAATTAAGTACTTAACCTGAGGTACCACTGTATATGGAAATACTAAGCAAACAAACCAGTTTTTTGTGTGTGACACTATTAGTGTAAAAATGAAGTCTTCTCAGCGGAGCCTGGTAACTGAGGAGGGGAAAGAAAGATGAACAGATATTTTGCACATGTATGTAAACTATCCAACATGGTGTTTATTCCAATTAATCATAAATATCAGTGGAGCTATACGGAGCAATAAAAACGGTCCCTACCCCAAGGTGGGGCAATGTGGAGGCAGCAGAGGGAGGACAGGAAGCTGGAGGGAAGGGTAAATGGGAAGGAATCCCATTGTTGTCTGGCTTGCAGACAAAATTAATGTGTTTGGGAAGAGAGTGCATTAGGGAGCATGGCCAGGGGGCTTTGAGCTGTGCCCATGTTTGCAACTTAGTATATTTTCCTCAAGGTACCCTTCCCTTTCACATATTGCTGTGAACTGAGCATCAAGGCCTCTCTGTCACGGCTGACTGAACACAGAGTAATCAATACCAAGCAGTGTGATGAAAACATATGACTGAAAAGTGTGAAAAAGACAAAGGGCCATCTGGGGGAAATAAAGGAAGGAAAGGATGCATATAAAACAAGTGTTATTATGTTGACTGTTCATTTCGTGGATTACTGTGAGCCATAATGTTAGTATTTAAAGAGGCCTTTTTCTTTGGTGGCCTTTACCTCCTGATTTATAAGAAATTAACAGGACTCAAATGGAGTCCTGCCGCATTACTTCTTATTGTGTCCTTAGATATACTGTTGCTTATAAGTAACTGGGTACAGAGCTCTGCTCCATGAGACAGGTGGTCTGAGAGCACAGGAACCAGGGAGCTGGAAGTGAGCTGCCTGTGCCTAGACAGGGTTACAGTTCTTACAAATGTTTGTTTTGTAAAGAACCCTTGTTGAAAATCAAAATGTTTCAGTTTCCTGATACAATATGAAACTCAGTTTTATATGAGGTCATAAAAACTGAGGTCATTCTTCAAATTAGCCTGGCTTATGCCAGAAATTCTCTACTAGGTCCACTGGATAAAAGGATGAGAGTCTTACCACTTCATTGGCTATTACCAAATGTTAGCTACATTCACATAACTTAATTTGCTCACATAACTTAATTTACATATGTTGAATAGTGCAGGAGGAAACAGGATTGTTTCCTTACACAACTGCAATGTGCTTGTATACCTACAGCTGCAAAAACAAGATGTATGCAAGAGGGACTTGTCACTGTGATTCTGCTTTTTCACCTTGTGTCTAAAATGTGTGTCTTATTTTCTCCATTCTTTAGTCACAAACTATTATTCTAGCATTTGCCATATATGTAGTCTTCCTGGCTATGAACTGTGGATCCAGGTTATGCGCTTATTTTTAAAGATAATGTAGCACCCTGCTTGTGGTTAACGCTTAGCTGGAATGAAATATTCAACGCAGCAATAGAAAAATTAAAATAATAATTTATTTGTCAAATATATGAGAGACACATTGGTATATGGTTACCAAAGCTCTGCCCACTCCAGCCCTTATGGCCAGCACTTATATTTCCTCAGCCCAGCCCCCTTGCTCCTCCTTTGGCTGCCTCTGTCCAATCAGCCTGGTTGAAATTCCTATTGGCTGTTTGCTAGAACCAATCATAAAAGATACACCCATTTCCTATTACCTTTTATGGGAGACAAAGAGCTATATTTCCTTCTATCTATAAATGGCAAACAAGTAGCCATATATCTTACATTTGCCTCAACAAGGCACCTTATTTACCAGATCAGCTTTTGCCCTTCTTGCCCTATTGCCCTCCAAAACAGATGGTTAAAACAGATGCTCATTCTGTCTTAAACAGAGATCAGAGATCTTGGGTTCACATTCTCACACACCATCAATGAAATAAGAATCTAACATAAGAATCTAACATTTCTTACTTTCTAAATCCTTTGCATAATTACATTTAAGCCAATATATTTCATACATAACATAGATAGATTTTTAGAAGGAAAGGCCTTTTCAAAGTAAGAAGGAACTTAGTAAAAGCTAAGTTCTCTAAGTTCTCTGAAGCTTCAAAGCAGCTTCAGAGAGAAGCCTCTTTCCCTAGCCAGCTGCTGTTTCTAAAAGCTCTTTGCCCTTTAACCTTAGGAAAATGTGGCTCAAGTCTCTAATGGGAGACACATGGTATTATATTTTGTTAAACAATGAATCCTACTATTTACCAACTCTTAATTAGTGCTTTTGCAGCTTGATTGTATTCTGTAGGGTCAGTAACCTAGTAACCTTTGCTCCCAGCCTGTAATTCCCTTTTTACAACTTTGAGAATTTTGGCTCCTGCTATAAATAAATCAGGGGGGGGCCTTTGTCCAGGAGGATAAACATCTGCCAAAGTCTTTTAGCCAGCTGGTCTTCTGCCTGGCATACAAACATTTGCAAATATATTTTTTAAGCTCATTTTAAAATGCAAGTCTTGATCAGATGCCTCAATAGCACAGTACAGTTGTACCTTGTTTTGCAACCGGGATCCGTTCCAGAGCCCTGGCTGCTAGCCAAAAAGGACGCAGGGCAAAGCGTCTGTGCACGTAGGTTTGCTGCGGACACTCTCGGGAACAGACGCTAGATGAGGCGGACGTTCATGGAGGTATTACTGTATATGCTCACAGACAACTACAGTGGTACCTCGGGTTAAGTAGTTAATTCGTTCCGGAGGTCCGTTCTTAACCTGAAACTGTTCTTAACCTGAAGCACCACTTTAGCTAATGGGGCCTCCTGCTGTTGCCGCGCCGTCAGAGCACGATTTCTGTTCTCATCCTGAAGCAAAGTTCTTAACCTGAAGCACTATTTCTGGGTTAGCGTAGTCTGTAATCTGAAGCGTATGTAACCTGAAGCATGTGTAACCCGAGGTACCACTGTACTTTCTTCTTTGTGCAGTCATCAAACATTGCTGTGCTAGGCAGGGGTGGGAAAAAGGACCCTAGGGCTTCCCATATGTCCGGGAAAACCTTGACATGTCCTCTTTTGGGGGACCAACTTGCCCACCTGGGCAGATTTTTACATTTTAAAGCAAATTTCCAGATTTTGGTGGGTTCAGCTTGGGCTCAGGCTGCTTGGGCTTGGCCTGCTCTGCATACACACTGCAGCTGCTGCCAGCCTGAGCCAGGGAAAGAGGTTTGTGAATGCGGTGGCCCCGCACACCTGTGCCTGTGTACCTCTTTCCCCAGCTCGGACTGGCAGCATCTTGGGCTGTCCTCTTTTTGCTCTTCAAGATATGGCAACCCTACCTTAGTCATACCTGAATTTCAAAATATACAAACTTGGCAAGGTCAGTAATTATCTCATCCCCCAGACCAAGAGAGATGAACAAAAATATATCTTGAAAAGTGGTTGGACATCACATTTTTTTAGAAAAGGAGAATATAAAGAGGAAAGTGGTATAATGGCTGGGATGAGAAGCACTGCAAATCAATATTTGTTTAAACATATTCCATCATGGAATCCTATGGAAGAAATATTGGATATAAATGAATTAATAATAATACATAAATATGTGGCAAGGGGCATGCTGCATTTGCTTCAAGGCTGTGAAACCATCTGTCTGATAAATTCCTTAATTGCTCTGGTCTTGCTGCATTTCAGAAAGGATGCAAAACTATCTTTTCCGAAAGTGTGGGCATTGCATCCCTGTCTTTTGCATACTGTGGATTATATTTTATTTATAGCTTACTAACAGCCTCGTACCCAGCGTTGCTTGGGAATTCTGAGAAACCAAAAAATCAGGTCAGTTTCGAAAGGTTCAGTCTGGCTTCTTGAATGGTGTCCAGTTGTATCCAAACATTGACAAAAACCTGCTCCTTGATCTCAGGAGCTATCATGCAAAATCTGGTCATGATATCTTAAGAGGTGTTCAAATGCATAGCAAACAGACAAACAACTTTCCAAAAATGCATAGTAGAATGTAATTTGTTTTTCTGGCCATTTTAATTGTTTTTATTGTTTGTTTTCTTTTGGAAGCCACCTCAAACCTTGAAGAGGTGGGATATAAATGTTTTAAATAATGCATTGTCTAGCCGACTCAAGCATTGCTTATTCAAATTGCTGCCACCCTGTGGATTTTTAATGGAATTAGTTTGGTGTAATTGAAATAGGATTTTTTCATCTGCGCATAAATCTGTTATGGCAGCGTAATCAAAAGTTCAGATTTTACAAGTGAGGTTTCTATTTTATATTGCTCTCTTACAAAACATAAGAGTGCCATACAGAAGGTAAGAGAACTGGTGCAACTTAAGAATATTATACAGTTGTAGGATAAGGAATTATAATTAAGTTATTCTTAGTATCTTAAATACACATGGGAGATTTTCAGAAAAGCTTTATTGTCTAGCAGGGTAAGGTTAAATGTAACTGTATAGTAATATATTAACTAAGAGTTTTAATATGTGTTAAATCAATTTTTTTAAAAAAAAATACACTGAAAAGGCAAAAACATAAGAAATTGAGACATCGCATTAATCAAAAGTAATAAATAATAGAGAAATCAAAGTGTGTGCTGTTTGGTTATCACTATTACTATTACTATTGCTACCGCTACTACTACTACTACTTCCATTGCAATAGATTGCTGGCAATTGCCAGCTAGGTTGGCTCAAGCTTAAATATTATTACTTGTATTTGTGAGAAAGTTAGTGCTTTGATATGCAGACCACCTATATTTCTTTTATGACCTGCTGTTCCTTTCTTTGAAGACCATAGACTATCAAATGATATTGCTACACATTTATCCTAAGGAACCTAATCTTCATATGTAAGAATAAATTTAAGGTTTGTAACGTTTCAGAGTGAATTGGTGCCTCTTCTGGAATCTGTCAAACTCCCCTCCCTCCTCCACACTCATTCCTTGCTTACATTCATTTTAGATGCATATATTTCTTTGTTTAGTTTGAGCTTCCTTTGGTAAGTGCCTTAAAACTGTCCCTGCCAACAGAACTTCCATCTTGTACACAAAAATTAAAAAGGATTTGTGTAAGACTCCAGTGGCTTCATACACCACAGAGCGAAGTCCAATTCTGACTTTTGTTTTTATGCACTTTGGTATTCCATGACTCCAGTGTCTGCAAATCATGGTGCCTAAAGTCAACTTCTGCTGCTTCATCAAAGATTGAACGAACATTTCCCAGGCTTGGTGGTAACTTTTCACTGTATGAGTGTGTTCATGTTGTCACAATAGCACAAGCAAATGACGATCATCTGTCCTTGGAGGGCATACTTTTAGGAAGGCTGTTCATCAGCTGGTAGTGATAAAACATTCTCTTCTAGCTACCTATGATTTCCTATCACTGAGGTATGTGTCAGCTTTAGGCGATGAGAAGTGCAGTCAACAAATACTCTCCCCAGAGTGTAACACATCACTACTAAATATGTTTGATTGGTTGCTGGAGTCGGTGACTCAGCTACTGTACATTAGCACAGTGGCTGAAAGGAAAGGGTAATCAGATTAACTCAGCATTACATACATCTACTGCAGTTGGCTCTGGACCACATTAAGGCAGACTTCTCTGCCTTCTCACTTGCTTGCCGTTCCACCTAGCCATGCCATAGAATTTGGCTGGCCTAATGCCAGCACCAGTAACTCCTTGCATGCTGGAAAGGGCCAGTGGATGTGTTGAAGGAGAGGTGTTTAGGAGAAAGTGGTATGACAGGTACTGAAGGAAACAAGAAAATAATATGATGATGATGATGATACACACACACACAAAAAATGGGAATAGAAAGGAAGAGGATGAGAGATGAAAGTTGCTTTGGAAGTGACTCTGACAGAATTTGGTAGGAGGAAAGAAAGAAACTGGCTGTTGGGGGTAGGCATATGGTACAAGCTGAATGTGAAAGGAGAATGGGAGAAGGAATTACTTAGCATTAAAAAGAGAACAGGCACCCAGGCAAAAAATACTTGGACAATCTCACCCACCATTGCACCCAGTTTGTTTTGACTATACATGATTTTGGTGTTAGGTTTTATCTCTGGAACGTAACCCTGATGTAAAAATTGGGGTTTAGCTTTTGCTGCCCAATTCCCCATGGAACTCTTGGGTCCCCTAAGTCTATGATCGGTCACAGAAGAATGGATGGAGGCAGGATCCAGTGGAAAGCAAGGCAGATACTTATTTTTCTGTTGCAACAGAGTTCCCTCTCCTCCTTCCAAGGAGGGAGAGACCCTGAACAAAAGTGGGCAAGAACCTTTAAAGACTTTTGACATTGCCCAACTTAGCTCCAGGCTAAGTGAGCCTTTGGCTGGATCCAGATGCAGCACTCTCCAGATGTCCTCAGCTTCCTATTCTTTTGCCCTAAGCAAGTTTCCAACCATTGTTCTACCTAGCTCAGTATTGCCTACACTGACTGGCAGCAGTTTCAGATAGGGATCTTTTTGTGCACTACAAATAAAATATGTGCAGTGTGCATAGGAATTCGTTCATATGTTTTTAAAACTATAGTCCGGCCCCCAACAGTGTGTGAGGGACAGTGAACTGGCCCCCTCTTTAAAAAGTTTGAGGGCCCTGTATTAGAAAGATCGAAAATAAATTATTAGGTAAGTTCTCCTAACTACAATTTGCTTATAAAACTTTCAATTTATATTATCTCAATTCAGTTTTTTTAACATTCCCAAATATGGTTGCTATTGAATTTTGCAGATTGATGTGGGGAGAACCTTTATGTATGCCTCTGAGAAGACCCGCCAGTGGCGGGGGTGGCTGCCAAGGTAGGGGCACTGTGACAGGGCCGGATCAGATGAACGCCCGCCTTGTTTGTTCATGAGCAAGCCCCTCAGAGGTTACCCTGGTTGCAAGCGCGTTTCAGAGCTTGTAATGGGGAAATGGGGCAGCAGTGATGCTGCTCCTCGTTCCCTTGGGAATAACGCGGTGGCGCTGGCTCTGCCCAGGTGGGCCAGGTTCAGGACCCTGGCAGGCCGGATCTGGCCCATGGACTGTAGTTTGAGGACCCCTGTTCTAATATATACCATTGCTCGCGTTCATTTTGTTTAGGATTGCAACTGTATTGATGTGGGGAATCGGATGATTATTTCAGGACTTGAATTTAGAAATCAATCTTAGCTCTGCTAAGAAAAATGATTATAGAAAACCTAATGCTCTTTCAAATGGGCTTAGCCCATTTAAGTTTCTTCATTGTTGGATATTACTTTTCGTTCAAATGAAGGGGGGCCACTAATTTGATAATCATTTTCAAATAACTTAAATGCTGAAAAATTCATGCAATTGAGATGCAATGTTTTCTTTTGTTAATTAAAAAATATGTAATACATGGGATTCAGTAGGTTCTCCATGGTATTTATTTAATGACAGAATCTTTCATTTGACAGCTATAATTATAATTGATTTATCCTGTCAGGAAGAACTCAAAATGGTAAACATTCTGTGCATGCTCACACAAATTATAGCAATGATCTTACAGCATTGCATACTAATGATGGATGTACTACTTCTTGCTATAACAGGAAATGAGTGAACTCCTTGGGGACTGACCCAGACTTTACCTGATTTGCTATTAACAGCAGCACCTAAAGCAGTGGTTCTCAACCTGTGGGTCCCCAGATGTTGTTGGACTACAACTCCCACCATCCCTGAGCTCTGGCCTTGCTAGCTAGGGGTGATGGGAGTTGTAATCCAACAACATCTGGGGACCCACAGGTTGAGAAAGGCTGACCTAAAGGGTCAGCCAGACCCTGAAGGGTTGGACAATGGCAGGAAGGAAGGAAGAAACACTGGTGGAGCAAGGGAAATAAATAGAGGGAGGAGTGACAGAAAGAGTTGGGATCCTTTACCCAGGATATAAGGGAAAAAAGATTCTGTGAAATGGGTGGAAGAAAAATAGGAAGGTGTTGGTGAGGTAGCAGGAGGGAAAGGAAGGTTGAGTAAGAAAAGAAATATATTTTCCTCACACCATGGGATGGGACTTTTTGAGGAGTGTCATGGTTGAAGCTAGCTGGGTCCAAGCCAGGAGTAGACACTGGTGAGAGAAATAAAGGCATGTGCAAGACTCTGGATGGATAAAAAGTTGATGCAAAATGAAACAAAGCAGAGGCTGAATGTCAACAAAATGGAGACCTTGTGGGTGGGTAGTTGCCAAACCTGCGAAATGAACAGAAATTGTTCTACAGGGGGCCACATGCCCTTTGGAAGAGCAGGTTTGTGGCTTTGGGGTGCTAACAGATCCATCACTGTCACTAGAGGCACAACAAAAAAAATTCCTTCCAGTAGCACCTTAAAGACCAACTAAGTTAGTTCTTGGTATGAGCTTTCGTGTGCATGCACACTTCTTCAGATACACTGAAACAGAAGTTGCCAGATCCTTCACAATGGATCCTTCACGAAGGATCTGGCAACTTCTGTTTCAGTGTATCTGAAGAAGTGTGCATGCACACAAAAGCTCATACCAAGAACTAACTTAGTTGGTCTTTAAGGTGCTACTGGAAGGAATTTTTTTTGTTTTGACTATGGCAGACCAACACGGCTACCTATCTGTAACTGGAACTAGAGGCACAAGTTGTCTTGATGAGCTGGACTGTTTTTCATCTGCTTTAGCTCATTCACCAGCTATAGCTTTTGGACAGAAAAAGCCTAGGCACTGTGCCCTTGTACTCTAGATTGGCTGCTTTTGAAGACTGTCTAGAAGTTGCAGCTCATATAAAATATGGCCACTTCGTTGTTGAGTAGATCTGCATATTTGGACCACATAACACTAGTCCTGAAAGAATTGCACCACCTGCTTTTATTCTGCAGGACAAGATTCCAGGTGTTTTTAATGGTTTTTAAAGCCCTAAATAACTTGGGAACTGAATACATGGAAGAGTGCCTTCTTCTATATCACCCTGCCCAGAAATTACAATCTGCAGGGGAAGCGCTTTTGCTTGTCCCGCAGTAGAATGAAATCACTTATGCTGTTATCAGTCAAAGGGCCTTCTTTGCTGTGGCACCTCAACTGTGGAATGCCCTCTTCTCCAAGGAACATCTAGTTTTGACTCTACTGCGTTGTTGTTGTTGTTTTTGCCATGAACTGAAAAACATATGTTTTCTCAGGAACATGGTGATGGTTAGTTTTGGTGGGTTAGTTTTATTCCTGTATTATTTCTGTCCTGGTGTTTCATATGCCTTTGTATTTAGATGGTTGGATTGTTTTGTATTCTACTCTGTTTTAATGTACCCTGCTCTGAGCTCATTGTCAAGGAAGGGCGGACTAAAGCATGCCTAAATAAGTAATTAAAATCAGAAAAAGTATTTACTCTCTATCCAGCATGCCACTGCATTTGTTTGACTAGACTAGCCATGATCGCCTACTGTGTGGAGCTGGTCCAGCCAACCCTAATATGATACCTACCTAAATGTTGAGAAGATACTTTTTTAGGATGTGGGGCTATAAAACTAGAGAAATAGCATAAGAAAATGAATTAATTATGCACCATTTACACAACAGCAATATTCAAGATGGAAATATGCATTGCCATTGTGTGCAGAGTGTGGGGCCCAATCCTACATTCTATGCCTCAGTTAATATATATTCTGATAGAGAAATAAGTCATTCGTAATATACTTCCTTATTGCAAAATAGGAATAATAGCGGTCGATTTGTTTCACAGGTTTGTTTTTGTAGCACCCTGCTTGTGGTTAACGCTTAGCTGGAATGAAATATTCAACACAGCAATAGAGAAATTAAAATAATAATTTATTTGTCAGACAAATAAATGAGAGACACAGTGGTATATAGTTACCAAAGCTCTGCCCACTCCAGCCCTGATAGCCAGCACTTATATTTCCTCAGCCCAGCCCCCTTGCTCCTCCTTTGGCTGCCTCTGTCCAATCAGCCTGGTTGAAATTCCTATTGGCTTTTTGCTAGAACCAATCATAAAAGATATACCCATTTCCTATTACCTTTTATGGGAGACAAAGAGCTATATTTCCTTCTATCTATAAATGGCAGACAAGTAGCCATATATCTTACATTTGCCTCGACAAGGCACCTTAATTAACATTTCACCTTTTGCCCTAGACAAGGTGCCTTAATTAACATTTCACCTTTTGCCCTATTGCCCTATTACCCCTTCACTCCAAAACAGATGGCTAAAACAGATGGCTCATGGCTCTATCTAAACAGAGATCTTGGGCTCATATTCTCACACACCATCAATGAAATAAGAATCTAACATAAGAATCTAACATTTCTTACTTTCTAAATTCTTTGCATAATCACATTTAAGCCAATATATTTCATACATTAACATATATAGCTTTTTAGAAGGAAAGGAACTTAGCTGTTGCTGCTTGTGTGAGTGCTGGGAAGACCGCTCCCTCTCCTGCCAACTCCATCTGGCCTAGGGGGCGGGGCCTGTACTACCACTACAGTTTAGAGGCCTGAGCAGCTACCGGCAGCAATGGACAAAATGGTTTTAAATGTTTTAATTGCTTTTAATTTGCAGCACTTTAAATGGTGGTGGTTGTTTTTTATAATATTATATTATTTCATTATTTTATTTTTGCTTGGGGTGGGGAAAGCATTTAGTCAGCGCTATTGTTTCTTGCTTTGTTTTGTTTTGTTTTTATTATTATTATTATTCTGTTAAATTATATAGTTTGTATTTTGCTTTTTAAAGGGAAGGGTCATGGCTGCCTGGGAGTGGGCCTCAGCCAATAGACTGGGTGGGGCAGGTTCCACAGGGGGGGATGTATTGGGACACCCGATCTCAGTGATCACGGGTAGGAGGAGGAGTTACGCTAAGACCAGACCATGTCATTACCGAGGAGGCAGGTTTAGTCATTGTCTGAGGACTATCCCTGCCTCCGGGTCTGGTCCTGACCGGAAGGATACTGGAATCAGCAAGGGAAACTCACATGACCTGCAAGTGTTGCTGTGCAATGCCAGGTCAATGATGAATAAAACCACTGCCATCCACAACCTGATTGTGGATGGAGGATTTGACCTGGCATGTGTGACAGAGACCTGGTTGGATGAAGCAGATGGGCCTGTTCTTGCCGCTGCTTGCCCACCAGGTTTCTCTTACGCACAGCAACCCAGGTCATGTGGGCGGGGAGGGGGGGTTGCAGTGATTTTTAGGAAGTCATTAGTCTGCACCAGGCGTCCTATTGGGAAGACCCAGTTCTCTGAGTGCATGTTCTAGAAGTTGGGCAATAGGGGCAGTACAGGATTCCTACTGGTGTACCGACCTCCCCGCTGCACCAAGGACTCCCTGCCCGAGCTGCTTCAGGTCGTGGCGGATATGCTCCTGGAGACACCTAGCTTGGTTGTCCTGGGGGATTTTAACATCCATGCCGACACGACCTTACAAGGGGCCGCTCGGGACTTTGTGGAAAGCATGGCCTCCATGGGGCTGTCCCTGAATAAGTTTGGCCCAACTCATAGCCGTGGACATGCCTTAGACTTTGTGTTCACCTCTATGGATGTTGGTGATCTGACACTTAACTAAAAGCGAAACAAAAGAAGTGCCATGGTCAGATCACTTCCTGGTGCAACTGGACTTCTCCGCAACCCTTCCCCTCTGCAGGGAGGTGGGACCGATTCGGATGGTCCGCCCCCGCCACTTAATGGATCCAATTGGCTTCCAGAGAGTGGTAGGGGATGCTTTATCCCAAGTTGATGGCCTTTCAGCTGATTCCCTGGTGGCACGCTGGAATGCAGAGTTAACCAGGGCTATTGACTGTCTGGCTCTGAAGCGCCCTCTCCGATTGCATGGAGCCTGGACAGCCCCGTGGTTTTCCCCGGAGCTGAGGGTGATGAAACAATCGTTGAGACGGCTAGAGCGCCGGTGGCGGAAAACTCATTCTGAATCAGACCGGACACGGCCTAGAGCTCAATGTCGAGCCTACCAAGTGGCAATGGCGACGGCGAAGAGGGCCTTCTTCGCCGCCTCCATTGCATCTGCAGAAAACAGCAGCAGGAGACATTTTCAGGTGGTTCACAATCTATCGGAACCACCTGTACCACCGGGGCCTGGTAGGGACCCCAAGATCTCTTGCAATGCTTTTGCAAAGTTTTTTGCAGATAAAATCGCTCAGATTCAGAAGGAGGTAGACTCCACCGTGGGAGCAGGGCCAGGGCGGGAGAGTGCTAGAGTTCTGTCTGGTCCTGTTACATGGGATCAATTCCAATCTGTTACCTCCGAGGATGTGGACAGGCTGCTTGGACAAGTGAAACCGACCACCTGTCTCCTTGATCCTTGCCCATCCTGGCTGATAAAAGCGAGCTGGGAAGGGCTGGGCGATGGGCTCTGTGGGGTGGTGAATGCTTCCCTCTGAGAGGGAGCATTCCCAGACCCGCTGAAAGAGGCGGTCATTAAACCGCTTCTTAAAAAAACATCTTTAGACCCGGCCAATTTGGCCAACTATCGCCCAGTCTCAAATCTGCCATTCTTGGGCAAGGTGATTGAGTGGGTGGTTGCTGAACAACTCCAAGCATGCCTGGAGGAAACGGACCATTTGGATCCCTTCCAATCGGGATTCAGGTCTCACCATGGGACTGAAACTGCCTTGGTCGCGCTGGTTGATGATCTCCGGCAGGCTAGGGACAAAGGTGAGAGCTGTTTCCTAGTTCTTCTGGATCTCTCAGTGGCCTTTGACACCATCGACCATAACATCCTTCTGGACCGTCTAGAGGGGCTGGGAGCTGGGGGCATTGTCATACAGTGGTTCCGCTCCTTCCTCCTGGGCCATGTCCAGAAAGTGGTGGTGGGGGATGAGTGTTCAGACCCCTGGGCTCTCACTTGTGGGGTGCCTCAGGGTTCTGTCCTCTCCCCCATGTTTTTTAATATCTATATGAAGCCGCTGGGAGAGATCATCAGGGGGTTTGGACTGGGTGTTCATCAGTATGCAGATGACACCCAGCTCTACCTCTCCTTTAAATCAGAACCAGTGAAGGCGGTGAAGGTCCTGTGTGAGTGCCTGGAGGCGGTTGGAGGATGGATGGCGGCTACCAGATTGAGGTTGAATCCTGACAAGACAGAAGTACTGTTTTTGGGGGACAGGGAGCGGGTTGGTGTGGGGGATTCCCTGGTCTTGAATGGGGTAACTGTGCCCCTGAAGGACCAGGTGCGCAGCCTGGGTGTCATTTTGGACTCACAGCTGTCCATGGAGGCGCAGGTTAACTCTGTGTCTAGTGCAGCTGTCTACCAGCTCCACCTGGTACGCAGGCTAAGACCCTACCTGCCCGCGAACTGTCTCGCCAGAGTGGTGCATGCTCTAGTTATCTCACGCTTGGACTACTGCAACGCGCTCTACGTGGGGCTACCTTTGAAGGTGACCCGGAAACTGCAATTAATCCAGAATGCGGCAGCTAGACTGGTGACTGGGAGTGGCCGCCGGGACCACTTAACACCGGTTCTGAGAGTTCTGCATTGGCTCCCAGTAGGTTTCCGAGCACGATTCAAAGTGTTGGTGCTGACCTTTAAAGCCCTAAACGGCCTCGGTCCTGTATACCTGAAGGAGCGTCTCCACCCCCATCGTTCAGCCCGGACACTGAGATCCAGCGCCGAGGGCCTTCTGGCGGTTCCCTCATTGTGAGAAGTGAGGCTACAGGGAACCAGGCAGAGGGCCTTCTCGGTAGTGGCGCCCGCCCTGTGGAACGCCCTCCCATCAGATGTCAAAGAGATAAATAATTACCTGACATTCAGAAGACATCTTAAGGCAGCCCTGTTCAGGGAAGTTTTTAATATTTATTATTATTATTATTATTATTATTATTATTATTATTATTATTATTAATTATAAAAACACTTTCCAAAAGCAACTTCAGAGAGAAGCCTCTTCGGTTTACAATCTCCTTTCTTAGCCAGCTGCTGTTCCCATTAGCTCTTGCCCTTTGACTTTAGGAAGATGTGGCTCTGGGAGGCACAATAATTCTTACTATTTACCAACTCTTAAGCTTGATTGTATTCTGTAATATGTATGGTCAGTATGACCTTTGCTCCCAGCCTGTAATTTCCTTTTACAACCCTGAGGTACTGTTTATAGATCAGAGGGGCCTCTGTTCAAGAGGATAACGAACAGCTGCCAGCTGCTTTATGCCTGGCATGAAACAAGCATCTGCAAATATATTTTTTAAGTTCAATTTAAAATACAGATATTGATCAGATGCCTCATAATACAGATCTTGTTCAGATGCCTCATTTTGAGGACAAGCAGGAAGACTACAGTACTAGGCATACTAGATGTGAAATATAATTTTTTAATAAACTCAGTTGTTTTGAGTGCTGAATACTGCTGACAAATTGTTCATAGATGACACCTTCCAGCCAGCTAAGTTTTGCTATCTAAAAAAGGGCTGTGAATCCAACATGAAAGAAGACTGTAAATCCTGCATGGGAAAATAACATGTCCAAGGGCAAAAGTAGACCCTTTCTTTGTAACTTCAGTTGTCCTATTAACTTTTTCATATCATGCTTTTGATCTGAATCCAGAACTTTTCTTTTAGTCCCTTGTAGAGAATCAAAGAACAAATCTGTTGTGTACAAACCTGGCTCTAAAAATGCTATTAGATAATAGTAGTTGTGGTGCAGGAGCTATTTTTAACCATAAGCACTGAATGGAATGTGAGGAAGGAAGGGATCACTTATAGTCTTATACAAACTGATCTGTTGGTAGAAGCACACAGTAGCAAGGACTCGTGGCACAGCTTCTAGTCCTTCAACAGGAGGATTGGGCCCTGTCCATTGCCCATGCCACAGTGTATCACAAAGGATTGTGGGAATGGAGGAGCAGAATCTAGGCAGCTCCCTCCTTAGTAAGGACAGTGCTTTTTTTCTGGGAGTACTCAAGGGTACGCAGTTCTAGCATCTTCCCCCCACCCCCCAAATGTTAAAAGTGTGGCACCTACTATAACAACTTCATGGTGAGTACAGGCACCTTTTTTTCTTAAAAAGACAACAAACCCACTAAGGATATGCATGTTTCTCATAAATTCTACCTCTATTGCCCGTATTTATCCCATTATACTCTGCCAGCTTCATTTGTAGTGTTGCTGGGAACCTGATAAAGCTTTAACTCCATCCCTCTGGAAAATGAATCTTGTGTAAAAAAAAAACCCCAACCATGTTGGTAACCTACCAACACTTCTTAATTAGCTGGTGTGATGATTGTGCTGCATGAGGTAATTCCGTTCTCTGGGGGTTGCTCTTTGTCATTTCAGTTCCTGATGAGCAATGGGTGCGTTTAATGTTGCTTCTCCATGGCAACGGTTCCCTGTGCGAGGGCTTTCATGGTTTTATTTTTATAGCAAACACCTTCCTTTATCAGTATGAAACATAACAGTTTGAGAGCTGGTGTAGTTCACAACACAGTTTTGGACTAGGATCTGAGAACTTTGATTCTGTAGCCCTTCCTCTTTCTGTGCATGTCTTCTGCTCTCTCAGCAAGAAATAGTATTCTGGCTAATGGAGCTGTTGTGAGGATGAATGAAATAAGAAGCTATATAGAAACTTGCACAATATGCAGCACAGCCCCATTCATTTCAAAGAGGCTCATTTCCAATCCAAGTAGGTAATTGGGAAATGTTAGATTATTCCTGAAGTAATTTTGATGTGTGTATACTTGTGAGAGAGAGACCCACAAAATTTACTAATAAGGCAATACATTTGTGAACAGAAGATGACTGATGGTTATAGAATTTTCTGGAAGCAGGATATGTGTACAGACTATTTCACTGAAATCTCAATATGTCCATTCAGTATTTAGAGGCAGTGACCTCAGAATTTAACCCATGAATGCAAAGTAATCTAATAAGGTTATGAATTAACTGGAGCTTCATTTGAAAGATACATGCTCATAGCTTCACACAAGCATATAATGAAGAAAAATAATAGAAACCTCTTAGATTCCAAGGATAGTGGGATTTTTAAAAAATGTGTTTCTCATTCTGCCTTGCCAGATGCAAGATGGTTCTTTCAAAATTAGGTTCAGAAGCAATACAAACACAAGTGAGTGAGAAGATTACAGATTTTATTCCAAACAGCAAGCAATATATACGTTACCAAGTAGCACTTCGATCTACCCCTGGGAAGCCCTGAAGAAGTGGCGAGGTGAACCCCAGGTATTCTCAGGTTTCACAAGCTTCTCTCAGTTGTGCCCAAAAACCATCTAATTTATAGATGGCTGTGCCTTGTTCCGTGCAGATACTGGCAGTGCAGGTTTAGCTATTAGCCACTCTGCTCTAAGTCAAAGATGATAAAAAGGCCCTCCACCAGACCGTACATCAAAGGCAGCCATAAAAGAATTTTTACAAGGGATAGAGAGGAAGTAAACAGAGGCCTGGAAGAGATAGATAAACAGAGGCCTGCAAGAGACGACCATGTCAGATTGAGGCATCTGATCAAGGCCTGTATATAATAATAATAATAATAATAATAATAATAATAATAATAATAATAATAATAATAATAATAATTTATTATTTGTACCCCGCCCATCTGGCTGGGTTTCCCCAGCCACTCTGGGCGGCTTCCAACAAAGATGAAAGATACACTAAAATGTCACATATTAAAAACTTCCCTGAACAGGGCTGCCTTCAGATGTCTTCTGAATGTCAGGTAGATGTTTATCGCTTTGACATCTGATGGGAGGGCGTTCCACAGGGCGGGCGCCACTACCGAGAAGGCCCTCTGCCTGGTTCCCTGTAACTTGGCCTCTCGCAGTGAGGGAACCGCCAGAAGGCCCTCGGAGCTGGACCTCAGTGTCCGGGCAGAACGATGGGGGAGGAGATGCTCCTTCAGATATACTGGACCAAATGAGCTTAAAGATATATTTGCAAATGTTTGTATGTTTCATGCCAGGCAGAAACCAGCTGGCTAAGTAACTTTGGCAGTTGTTTATCTTCCTGCTCTCCTGAACAAGGGCCTCCCTGATTTATAGCAGTAGCAGGAGGAATTAGAAAGTTGTAAAAGGGAATTACAGGCTGGGAGCAAATGTTACACTGACCCTACATATTACAGAATAAAATCAAGCTGCAAAAACACTAATTAAGAGTTGGTAAATAGTAAGATTTATTGTTTAACAGAAAATAATACAATGTGCCTCCCATCAGACTCTAGCCATATTTTCCTAAGGTTTAAGGTATACTGAGCGAGTTAAAGGGCAATAAATTTCGGGAATAGCTAATGGGGAAAGCAGCTGGCTTGGAAAGGGGGGTGTAAACTGAAGAGCCATCAGGGCTGGAGGGGGCAGAGCTTTGGTAACCATATACCACTGTGCCTATTATTTATTTGTCTGACAAATAAATTATTATTTTAATTTCTCTATTGCTGCGTTGAATATTTCATTCCAGCTAAGCGTTAACCACAAGCAGGGTGCTACAAGATCACTATCTCCTCAAAATCACAATTAATCTTCTGGAAAAGGTTGCCATTCCATGCCAGGGAACCTGATGTCTGTTGTAGGTATAGTTGTACTGAAATATACTGTTTTGGTGGTGGGCAAGAATCCCCTAAACTCTTGGGTGTCAGATCCTCCCAATAATTACTAGATTTAGTAAAAGTTGGAATTTATCAAGACCAGCTTATTAGAGCTAGTTGGAATAAAAAAGGGTGATGATGGCTGAGCCAACAACCTATTAAGAGATAGCAGATACAAAAGGTCAGAGTTTTAGGAGGAAGGAGCAGAATTGCAGTGGGTCTGTGTTCCCTTTAGGTAAGTGAACAGGATAAAGTATCCCTTTTGCAAGCTGGAGGGGGGGGGGCAGAATACAAAGTGATCCATCTGTTTTAGTCTGCAGAGAGGGTCAGATGTTATGTTTTGGGTCTCTTGGAAGCCAAGACTGTGGCAATGAAAGGAACAAGACCCTCTTGAGGGTGTGAATATACAACACAGGTTGTATATATGTATAAGTAAACCATATATCCTAAAGGGAACACAGACCCTGGTAAATGTACCTGCAACCCCTGGAATCTTGCACTGCTTATAGAAATTGGGGTGGTGTGTAACAAAACAAAGGATGATAACAATATTTGGGCACCCAAATTGTTTAAAGAAATGGTAGTTGGAACTTTAAGATACTCTGTTTGCCAGTGCGTAGCATGATTGATTTTGAATATTTGTTTTGTCTCTGTTTAGGAACTAGCTTAAAAGTTAAGCTGCCAAGTGACCATATCAGACTCTTTCTTGGTGATGGGGAACCAAGGAACCTTTTTAATTGTATTCATAGCTCACTAGCCTATCAGGCTCCAACCTTCCCTTTTCCTCTACTTCTTCAGGTTTGAAATACACTTAAGTTCTTGAAACATTACAGCTCATTATTGCTAGTGACCTGAAAGCTGGAACCTCCAATGACTTTTCTCAATGACTTGCTTGGCATCATTGCTGTATTTCAGAAACACAACAACATGCTGAACATAAAAGCTAACAGAATGCCAAAGTAAAGGATGAATGGAGAGGTCATCATGGTTGGTCTAGCAGCAAAGTCTGGCAAGCAGTATCAGGGCCAGCATAATCTTGTCTCAAATGTGCCAAAACTGAAAGTACATGCAAACAACAAATGACAAACATGGAAAAGCAAGTTGAACACACAAAATACACTACATCTGTGTACTATATTACATTTCTACCATTTAAAATGATATTACTTCCCTTTTACGGGTGCGGAACACTGAGGTACAGCGATAAGTAGCTGGCCACAGATCAGTTAGTGAATCCATTACACAGATTCTTACATAGTTAAGGAACAACAGTTAAGAAATAAAGAGAGTGCCTCTGAGTATATGTTGAGTGTCCCCACTCCCCTCTGAGCAACTGAAGCCTCTCCCTTTCTCTCTCCCCCCGCCTTATGATTAAGAAGCAGGACCTACTGTATGGTTGGGGAATCTGTGTCTCCCTGGAAGTTGCTGGACTACAATTTGCATCATTCTTGACCAGTGTTCATGCTGGCTGGGGCTGATGGGAGTTTGACTCCAGCAACATTTGGAGGACCTCTCTGGCCTCCACTAGTGACCACAAAGTGGTTGCACATCTTCCATACAGATTAAAATCCCACCACCTATCTCTTTCTGTGGCTCCTCCCTCATTTTTTATTCAGCAACTATTCATAAAAACCTATACCTATTTTCTGTTCTCAGTTCCAGTGCAGAGCGACTTTTCCTCAACACCAAATAACTGCAGCAGTCTCTGGCCTTCTCACATATGTAGAATCAGACTTTGTAGTACAAGCGGAGAGCCTATGGTCTTTTCCCTCGGCAAATAAATCATCTCCTGGATTTTTCTTCTTCCTGCACTTGTTGCACTCATTCTATCAGGCAGAATCCAGAGCAGGTTTCTCTTGCATTTCATGTATTTGATGAAGTAGAAGTCCATGAAAACTTATACCATTATAATTATTCCTTTAAAATGCCATAACAGATTAACATGGCTATTCACTCCGGAAATTAGATATGTAAGTGATAGGAAGACAGGATATAACTATTCTATTAAACAATTGGTAAACGGTATCAAAACATTTTCCTCTCACCTCCATATTGTGTTTTCACCTATTCAGAACTCTGCAGTAAGATAAGCTAACTCATCATTCAGACCATGTGATTCTGTTTTTAAAATAAGGGAGTGGAAGGAAGGTTGAAAGGTATCTACTGTTAGATCTTTGAGTTATCCGGAATAGGTCAACAAGGGTTCTGACTACCAAATGTTTAATAATAACAATGACAAAGGAGCTACTCCCTGCTTCTAAATTAGGCATTTGAGAGGATGAAAGCATGGGATGAAGAATCAGGAATGGATTTGCGTGACATGACTGTGAGCTCCGTTCTGGCACTGAGAACATTGTTCCTTAATTCTATGAGTATAGTCATACCTTGACTCCCGAGTGCCTTGGGAGTTGAATGTTCCGGCTCCCAAATGATCAAAAGCTGGAAGTGAGTGTTCCGGTTTTCAAACATTCTTTTGGAAGCCAAATGTCCAATGGGGCTTCCTGCAGCCAATCAGAAGCCGCGCTTTGGAAGTCGAACAGATTCCAGAATGGATTCTGCTTGATTTCTGAGGTACAACTGTACTTTGTGCTTCTTCTCTGCCACTATTTTACAGCTGGCTCTGGTTGGTAGATCTTGCAAGTTTGAAGTCTGCCCACCCCTACCTTTAATCTTGTCCACTTTAATATCTAGCACAAACTTATTGTTCTTATTACTGATCTTTACCACCTTATCCGTTTTTGTCAAATTCCAGTTTATCCAAGCTTTTGCTCTTGCAGACCAACCACCCTGAACTGTCCAAAGAGTTCCTCCAATAGACGACTCTGGCCATCCTCTTTGTTGCCTCTTATACCTAATATGCGGGGACGCGGGTGGCGCTGTGGGTTAAACCACAGAGCCTAGGACTTACTGATCAGAAGGTCGGTGGTTCGAATCCCCACGATGGGCTGAGCTCCCGTTGCTCGGTCCCTGCTCCTGCCAACCTAGCAGTTCAAAAGCATGTCAAAGTGCAAGTAGATAAATAGGTGGGAAGGTAAACGGCGTTTCCGTGCGCTGCTCTGGTTCGCCAGAAGCGGCTTAGTCATGCTGGCCACATGACCCGGAAGCTGTACACTGGCTCCCTCGGCCAATAAAGTGAGATGAGCGCCGCAACCCCAGAGTCGGTCACGACTGGACCTAATGGTCAGGGGTCCCTTTACCTTTATGCCTGCTAGAAGACCTGTGTTAGGTTGTCAAGCCTGTTGGCCTTCAAATGTTGTTAGACTCCAGCTCCCATCAGTCCCAGTCAGCATAGTTAGGGGTAATGGGAATTGTATTTTAGTAACACCTGAATGTTAGCCACATCTGACCAATGTGGCCTTCCTCTCATCCTTCTGATGCCTCCTACCTCTTCCACAAAGTCCTTGGTTCAGCCCCTCGTTATCATTCCCTCGTTATTCTGGCATTCCCTCCTCTCTCCCTGTTATATCCTTCTCTATTGAACTTTGGGGCAGCTGCTTAGGGCAGGGCCTGGATATCTTTTATGGTACTCTATGCAGTGTCATGTGCATTTATGGTGCATTAATAAAAATTAACAGTAACAAAATAATAATGTCCTTTCCAGCATTCATTGAGCAGCTGTTAAGAGTAGATACGGATTACTTTTCCCTTCTGGGATATATGCCTTTCACAATATTAGTAAGTACTTCTGAATACAAAACGGAGAACAAATTTTCTTACTGAATTACAACGAACAGTTACGTTGAGTGTTACCTTGTGTGAACTGAAGTACTGCATAACAAACAAGGATATTATGCTCTCAGATGACAGGATGAAAGGACATTAGTGAAATCAATATTCCATTAGAGATGCAGAGTCCATTAACAGTATGTCAATATGACAGATTATTTTCCATCAATGCTGACATCACAGTCCTATATACATTTTCCTGGATCTCCATGAGATAACTGTTCCCCTCACTTAGACCTGTTATTATGGTGTCTCTTGGAGAGGTGCACCACGCATTCCATGGATAGTTACCGTATTTTTCGCTCTATAACACGCACCCAACCATAACACGCACATAGTTTTTAGAGGAGGAAAATCCGTAGGCATGCCACCCGTAGGCATTCCCTCCATAACACGCACAGACATTTCCCCTTACTTTTTAGGAGGAAAAAAGTGAGTGTTATGGTGCAAAAAATACGGTAATCTTTTTCAGTCTGAGGGCTGCACTGAAAGTTAACCACCTTCCAAAGGTTAAATTCCAGAGGTGGGAATGGCCAATACACTCCCAATGCAAACAAACCCACACATGCTGTCTACACACTCACCACACATGCAGAAATAGTTCTCTCACTCACATACTCATTTTAGCTTTCCCTCTCTCTCTGAAGAGCCATGGGAGGAAGATGAAATGCTTGGTAGTTTATTGTTTAACTCTTATGAATAAACCATGTCCTTTGATTTGAACAACACACTAAGCCAAACCATAAGTTAGTGCAGTGCAGTGCAGCAACAAAACTCGCTACAATATGCTCACAAACAAAGCGGCTGAAATACGTTCACATGCTCACTCTATCCCGTGGTTTGGCATAGTGTGATATGTGAACCAGACCATAGTCTGACCTGGAATAAGACAGAGACCTATCTTCTCTTTACTGAAAGAAACAGAAGCTTTCTTACATGATCACACTGCTCCCCCCCCACAGAAGCTTTCTTACATGATCACACTGCTGTCATCAGGCCCCCACTCACTACAACCAGACAACGCTGCCATGACCAGTCACTGCCCTGTGCTAAATGTGTTACTCAACACTCAGCTTACATCCATGTTGCCGTTCTTGATTCCACACAATGCAATGTTGTCTGCTCCGGATGGGAGCCAAGTAGCACATAGACTACTGTGCAAAAGTGTTTGATGCAGCACTTTTATTTATCTACTGTGCAAAAGTGCTGCTTGATGAGGCACTTTTATTGATCTGTGCACACAAATATTTAGCTTATTTCTGCACACAAAGAGGAATGCACTGCAAGTTATACCACACCATACTCTGAAGGAGCAGAGGAAGTACAGTTACAGATTCACATACACAGAAAGATTTAAAACAACCAATCATGGCTTTCCATGGCATACACGGCCTTTTATGGCACATTACATTACCCAACTTCTTGGGCATGTGTATTGTCTTCAGGCAGTCTTCAGCCTAATCTTTGTGGGGTAAGCATGGACAACTGTTTGTATATTAATCCTTATGTCAAGAGAATCCAGTCAAGCAGTTTGTTTCTCTGTTAGGGATCCTGAATAAAAACAATACTAAGAAATACAAAGCAAAGCTCTTCTTTTAGCAATCAGACAGTTTTACCACAAACCATGGCCTTTTCCTGTTACTTTCTTCATACATACTGTCCCAGCGAAAACAAGCTAAAGAGCAATTCACAATAAAATTGATTCTTCTTCAACTTAAAAATTCTCACTAGCAGGAAGTACCTGGTGCTGCCTGGGAATAAAAAAAGGGGGGGTAATTTTTATATGAATTTTATATGGCTGTTGTAATGTGTTAGTTTTAGGGCTCTGCATGTACACACATGCACACACACACACAAACTGAGGGCTCCAACCTGACCTGTGGGACACCTGATCTTGTTCTGAATCAATTTGGGAGGGAGGCTGTTAAAGTTAAATTATGGTTTATTTGGTCCACCATCTTGATTCAACATAGTGTCTGACATCCAAACATGCACAAAAACTGCTTCGTCCACCTCAGGAACCTTCATTCTGAGCTGGTTGACAATATCTTCAGAGCATCTAAATTGGCACTGATTGGAAACGTTTCCCCAATTTTGGCATAGCTATGTCAAAGTGGGTGATGATATCCTCAGATTTATCCTAATCAGTGCTGTTTGGATGCTTAACACCGACTTGGATGAAGTCACACTGAAGTCATGTTTCAGTCCACCATCTTGATTCAAAATGGCACCTGGTATCCAAATGTAGATGAAGATTGCCACATCACCTTTGGGAGCCCTTGTGCTGGCACAGGTTGGAACCATCATGCCAGATTGGGATGGTTCTTTAGAGCCATACAAATTGGTACAATTTGGTTCCGTCACAACAAATTTGGCCCAGTCCCACCAAATGAGGTGATGATATCTTCAGAGGCATCCAAGTTGGACCCACCATGTCAAAAATTGGGCAAAGTCATGCCAAAGTCACATTTTGAACTGCCATCTTTATTCAAAATGGCAGCCGGCATCACAACATTGATGAAACTACTGCCTCCACCTCAGGAACTTTCATGCCAAGTTTAGTGATGATAAGAGAGGGATCTGAATGCAAAGACAGCAGACAGAAAGACAGACAAACCATTTGCCAAAATATAAAGATTAGAAAAATGAACATATATGTTAACGTGATGCATAATGTCAACCCATGATGTACTTGCAGGTGCACAACCCCCTTTTTTTTTTTTTTTGCCATTTGGTCTCAGGCTGTTCCATTTTATCTGTTTGCTTACATATAGACAGATGGCTTTTCTAACCTTCTCACTGGGATTCAGCTCATTAATTCATCCCATTTCTGTTGATTTGCTTTGTTAATAAAACAAGCAATAAGCACTAAGTTCAGACTCCTTGGTTCTGCCATGATTCTCATCAAATTCCTCCCTTAGGACTGCTCTGTCTACTGCCCAGATACTGCATTTCCATAGAGAGCAATTGCCCTTGCCTGTATATCCCAGTGCAGTACAGTGTCACCAGTTTTAGCAATTCAGCAGAACAATCTTAACCCTTTCCCAACTGAAATTAACATTTTTTTCCAAGATTGTTTCCTATATAAGAGGTCTAAAGTGGCATTTCTAGCTGAGGTTTAGCCTTTATCTGGCTTGCTTTGGAGATTTATTTTGTTTTCAAAACTATGGTGTAAGTTAACAAAACGTTTACATATGCTATTTACCAAAATTTAACAAAAGGGGAAAAAAACCCAAAATGTTTACATATGTAACATGTATTTCTGTATAAAAGTCATCACTCCCTGCATATTATATGACCTTTAAAAATGGTAATTGCTATGTGGCAATACACATGTTATGATTCATGTGGAGCAATTTCCCACATCAGTCTTGATATTTCTCTGTCTTTCAAACACAGGATATACAGCAATAATTCAGCTATATGAACAATCTATCCAGTAATATTCAACCTTTATAGAAGCAGGATGCACTTCCAATTACACCATGTAACATGGAACTACTTTTACTGTTTTAAACTTACATGTATATTTTAGAGCCTAGAGACAAAAAGGGCTCCTGTCGTGGGTGGAGCAGAGGGGGGCAGCTGACTCCCCAGAACAAGTAATACTTAACTAACTGACCAATCACGTTGGTTCTGTCCCCCTAACAAAAGTCCTGGTTAAGCCCACGTCTCCTGTATATTTTAGAAGTTACATAGAAGAAACATCTTGGCATTTCTCCTTGAAGTGAAAAGTGGTATATTAATTTCTTTAAGAATAAAAACAAGAATAATAATCTGTTGTGCAGGGCCAGGGGCAGTGCATCCTGTTTTGCCATTTTCTTAAAAGAAGAAACTTCATTAATTTTTGAAACAAGGACAAAATATGAACAACATGAAAGATGCTGTTACAAGGGGGGATAGAATGGATTAGAGGGAAGGGAAGAAAATAACATCCTAAATTCATGTAATACATCTTTTATAATCACAATCTGAGGCATCCAGAAATCAGTTTAGCCTAATCTTCTAAAATACATCCTCTCCAAGCTTCCCCCCTCACTCCCCTTCCCCAATGCTGCAGCGGCTGTCTGTCTCCCAAGTTGGCCTAAGAAGGGGCTCCTGCCTTTGCCATGGCTGTCGGCACCACAAACCTGCCTTCTTTTTTGCTTTACACCTAGTGATGCAGGGATACATTTTTTTATTTATACATACATTTACATATTCTTTTTGTGCATATATATAGGGAGAAAGAGAGATCAAGAACAAGAGAGCTAGAGGGACAGCATCTTTATTTAAATGTTCTACTTTTTTATGTCATCTCTCGCTATATTTGGAGTAGATTCTATTTTTAAGTATATGCCGTTGGAACCCATCCCTTACTTCTGCGAGGAAACACTTCAGATCAGAAATCTTTTGAACGCACAGTAGAAGTGTTCTGCCAAAAGTAGGGTTTCTTTTCCAGATCCGTACACAATTAACACGGATGTGGTGAAGGATAAAGATTTTATGCAACAGCTAAGAGAAACTATAGAGCAAGATTAATTATGCTTATGTCCCTTCTGTTTTTTTGAGAACCCCTCAGAGAATGACAACAGACAGACCCTTAAAGATGGAGCTCACTGATACGCAACAGCTTTGGTCTGTGATAAGGTTCTGTCTTATATACTATTATGTTCACATTGATCACACCTGCTATATGGATTATACTTCAGTGACCCTGACATACCACATTCAAACATTCTTGCAAGCGTGAAGGATTGCTTTATATATGGCAAGTGGCCAACAAAGATAACTTCTAAAACTATCCAGATATCCTCTACCAGGTGATACCATGAGACACAAGCTGTACCATTTCAGCATGTAGCTAGCTAACTTTTAGAGAATAATATGCGATAAAAACATAATTAACTACTATTAATAAATAAGATACAATATTCATAAGTTGAATAGCTCGTTCACTGCTAGCACTCTTTCATCAGGTACTGATGAGATGGCAGCAGGGGGAGAATTTCCTTTGAGGTCCAAACTCCCTTACTTGAGTACTGTTACTTTTAGGAGTCCAACAGTATCTGTTGCAGGAGGCTGTTAGCTAGTTTTAACTTACTTTTTTTTAATTGATCACACTTACTTATTGATTAAAACTTGTGGTCATGATAGCATTTTCTCCCAAGATACTTGTTAAAGAAGTTATAGTGTAAATCATTTACAAGAAAATCCAGCTCCTAAAAAGTCAGAGTTGTTTTCAGCATAGCACTACGTTGAGCATTCCATCAGAACATGGATTTCTCACAGCAGAACATTCTTCTCATCTCCCTCTCTGCCTTCCTGGTCTGTTCTGGGCTTTCTCCAGAAGTATGCAAGGCTCACTTGGGGGGAGGAGGTGGGGATGAATCCCCTTGTGCTACCACAAAAAATAATTAAATACTGCCCTCAGTTTTTCATTGACAAACAAAAAGCTGCTTTGGTGTGATGTGCTTTGTTAGTCAGTGTACAGTGGCAGGTAGTTTCGCTGGTTACAGTCCCATGCCTAGAAAGCATGGGTCTGAGCAGTTTTCCCCTTGACCTGCACTTTCTAGGCTTGATCCATGCGGTTTTGCCCTTGCTCTGCTCCTTTCTAAGGGAAAACCCGCTCTTTAGCTCTAAATTGGAACAAATCACAGTCCACAGAAAAGCTGAATCCTCCTTCCATCGAACACTGGTGGGCGGTAAGGAAATTTTACCATCAAGAAAGGTTGACTACCCCTGGTCTACAGTATATTCTTGGTTCTATGATTAAGGCTAAAATGAGACTGAAAATTAATATGTTCAGGAATATTAGAGGATCACATCTGACCTGTTTACAAGGCTTTGGGACGTGGTAAAAGGCATTGTAAAGCAATGAAGATTATCTTTGCCCATGGAATTAAAACATAATAATTCATTTCTATGCCCCAAGAAGCTGAGATAGATAAATCCTAAGCATCACTACATAAAGGATGCTGGTTGTCTGTTCTTAGACTAATCCTGACAAATGTCTGTTGGCTGAAGTAGTGAGGGAAAGCTTTTTATTTGCGCAGTAGATTAAAACAGAAGCCCCTTTGTCAAGAACCAAATTGTTTTGAGTGTCTTGAAATATAACAAATACCTCCCCCTGAACTGGGGGAGCTGATGTGTCTTCAAGTGTTCCCTTGAGCTGGGACAAGTCCACATTCATTTAATGCTTTGCTGCTGGTACTTCCTCTCCCCTCATCCCTGTCTGGCGCATCTGATGCCACAGAATGGCTGTTGAAAGCTCTGTTGAGAATGGGAAGGTGTCTCTTGCTTCTTTGAGTAAAATAATCGGAAGCTTTCATGCTGGTATCTTGTGTTTCTGGTAAGTCAGAGTTGCACTGACATTAGTAGGTGGCAGGGAGGGTTCAGTATATGCTGTCATACAAATATCATGGAAGGGCTGTAGCTCAGTGAGTGGTAGAGCATCTGTCTTGCAAGCAGAAGGTCTCGGATTCATTCCTTGCCATCTCCAGGTAAGGCTGGTAAAGACTCCTATATGAAATCCTGGGAAGATGGTGGCAGTCAGCGTAGGCAATACTGAGCTACACAATCCAATAGTCTGGCTTGATATAAGACTGCTTTTTATGTACACTGGGGCAGCTTTGTGCAAGTTGTTTATTCTAGTTATTGTGCAGTTCAGAGTGAGCGATGGGGTCCCAGATAATGGACATGCTTAGCCTAGATCAGGAATTTCCAAACTGTATGCGGGGCACACTAGTGCGCTATGGGAAGACTGATACTGTACAAGAAGAAATAAGTTTAATTATTGATAGTCAACATTCATCAAAGATGTTCCTGTTGGCTCTTTCTAAAAAATAAATAAATCTATCAGCAAATTGTCCTGCCACATCTCTGTATCAGCTGCGATTGGATCATTCATTCACTTCTGATATGAATTTGCAGTAGAATTATCTGCCTCAGAGGTAGAGAAAGTGGTGAAATTGTGCTTCTCTTGTCAGCTGTTTGGCCTTCCCCATCATGTTGTCAACTCTAGCTGTTCATAAATGATAGGTTAATAATGATGTTGTCATACATTAAAGTGTCACTTATAAAGAATGTGATCTGTATAGGCTGTAAGGGCATGTAGTGAATGCTGATCTCTGCCATGTTTGACTGTGGAAACGTACCAAAGAATCAGCATAGACTCCAGTTCATTAAGCAATTTAGCAGAGGAAGCACTTAAGATTGAGGCTACTAGTTGGGTGCTTTAATTCTCACCCGAAGATAACTGAAATACTAAGCCTTTGTATCAGCTTTTTATTTCTAGTAGTGACTGCAAAAGTAGAACAATCAAGATTGTTGGGTTGAAATAAACGACAGACGAGTAGCAAGTGTCATCTGGGAGGCACTTCTCGAGCAAGTCTCAAGGAGTCTCTTTTATTTAATATTACAGCATTGCCACGTATGCACTGGTTGCTGATTGGTTAACACAAATACAAAGCAAAGGTTACATATAGGCATTAATCACCAATAGATTAAAGGCTGGGAAAGGGAGCACAGAACTAGACAGGCATGAAAACCTCCTAATTAAAGTATAACTAGTGATTAATATATCAAGACTTAAACAATTACATTCCAGTAGATGTAGATGCATTAAGAACAGGTCAGAGTATAATGTTTTCATGAACTCAAACTGAACTGAACATTCTGGGATGATGAGGGAATGTCTTAGTATAAGAACGGTTTGTGCAGCATCATGTACAGAAGCAAAGCTTCCCATCATGCCACAGTCATGTGCAGAAGCAAATATTCCTATCACAAGATTATAAAAAAGCTTCACAGAGGTGTCAGTAAATGTGCACTGGCTGCCTTGAGTAAGATAAAATAAAGGTAAATGATCCCTGGACAGTTGAGTCCAGTCAAAGGCAACTGGGGTGCGGTGTGCATCTCGCTTCAGGCCGAGGGAGCCGGCATTTCTCCACAGACAGCTTTCTGGGTCATGTGGCCAGTAGGGAGGTATGACCCAACACAGATCCTTTGTAGTTGCATCTGGTGATATATAGGGCCAGCAGTGAAGATTTGTAATGCACACAATGAACAGGTATTTGAGTTCATGTGTAAAGCATATAATATGTGAAGAACCTATTGTTTTATAGCACATTTAGTCACGTTAAATAACTGTTGTTTACAGGTCTAGTTTACAGCTGATGGGTATCAAACCGTCCTTGAGTTAGGAACTTCCCCTGCATGCGAAGCCCACAGTAGCTTGGATTTGTTTTTCTTTTCTCCTTTTGTTTTCTATAATACATGCTCTTATTAAAAGACCCCAGGATTAAGGAACTCACAAATAACCTTCTGGCCAGGTTTCCGGAAACTGGTAATGAAAGACTGCTGGCATAGGTAATGCTAGATATGACATATGAGACTATTAAATTTTATAAATAATTAAACACAAAGCTTGTTACATGCAGTAATAAATAAAAAACGAAACATGAAGGTAGGATGTGTTATGACAAGGAAAGTGAGGAAGGAAGAAGATCTGTTTTTGGTCTTTCTTTTAATTGCCACATCACTATTCTTTAAATAGCATGTGCCTTAGCTTGATACTATTTAGCTTGATTTTATTTATCAATCAGGAATGAGTATTGCATTAGGAAAAATAAGTAATAAAAATGGTTTTGATACATACTGATAATAGAAAAGCATGCACAGAGCGAGAAGCACAAAATTAGTGCTTCCATTTCTAAAATTGTCTGGAACATAGACAATTTAGTAGTGGAGATTCTAAATTAATTTAGTAGTGGAGTTTCTAAATTAATTGCACAGTTCTTACAGAAGCAGAAAACCAATGGTAAGCAGAAAAACGTGTTTTCTAGGTGCTCAGCATATGTTGATGAAGGGAAGTTTTCTCTCTATGCATAACTGTGGCATTCTGGGAAATCTTGCTATAAGAAGTACTGCTTCTTTTCTCTAGCATTCTGGGAAGCCTCGCTTATAATCCCCTCTCTTTGCTTATAATCTTTTCTCTCCTTGCTGCAAACTGTGCGAACCTGTTCCAGGCACCAAGACATTCCAAATACCAAAGATGTTCCCTCATGTGCTCAGTTCATCTGAAGTTCATGCTTACATGTTCTCAATTATATTCTTTCATGTTATGATCAATCATTAGTAATTCCTTTAGTCAATCTTTAGTTATAATTTGATTAGGAGCTTTCATACCTGTCTAGCTCTAGCTCGTTTCTCAGCCTTTGATGTGTTGGAGATTAATGTACTTATGTAATCCCGCCTTGTACTTATGCTACCCAATCAGCAATGAGTTTCTTTGTCTTTGTATCAACCAATCAGCCACCAGCACACCTGTCGCAATGCTTGTTAATACTCAATAAAAGAGAGACGCCTGGGGTTGCCCAGACAGAGACGCCTATCAGGACATCTACTACTCGTCTGTCTGACTCTCATTCCTACATGTTGCTATGTTAGCATTTTAGTTTTTAATAAAAGAGCATTGCTTGGTGGGCTGTTTTCAAAATAAAGCCTATGTAGCAAATTTGCACGAGCTTCAGATGGATTCCAAAATGTACATGGACTGGATTTTGCATGTACCATCTCTTCCATTTTACTTGCTGGTCATCTGAGGGATAATGGGCAGGGATTCACTCCCAGAATTTTTGGGGGGGATTGGGGCGAATCAAAAATGTTTCAAAAATAATTTGAAAGCTTGAATACTTTTACCAGGAGAGTAAAGCCCAATAAGTGCTGCATGTATACATATCAGTGGTATACAGCTAACATTGGGCAAATGTTGTCCCAAAAGTGGGGAAAAGGAAGACCCAGGTAACTACTGACCGATGAACTTAATATCGTTATCAGGGAAGGTCCTAGAACAGATAATTCAACAGTGAGCATTTAAGAAAGGATGCTATAATTACTAAGACCCAGCATGGGTTTCTCAAAAATAAGTCATGTCAGAATAATCTGATTTCTTTTTTTGATGGAATGACAAACTTGGTGGATCAGGGAAATGCTGTGGACATAGTGTATCCTGATTTCAGTAAAGCTTTTGACAAAGTCCCCCATGATACTCTTATGCACATTAAGTGATGTGTGAACATGGCCAGTGTCTACTACCATTTCAACTTTCCAGTTCAATTATTTTCTAAAATAAATTTTCTTGCTATATTTTCTTGCTATATCAAGAAGACAGTGTTTTATGCACCATTTTTTTCCAAAGTAAAAAAAAGGTTAAAATGAAAATGCAGCAAATCAACATATGCAGCTAATCAGTAAGTGTGAGAGAGTGTGCTTCATGTTTGTAGTGGTGCCAGTTTCAAATAAGCTTTTTTGAAGATAAGGAATATTTTAAGTAGCATTTTTCCATTACTAATTTTATGCACTTGAAAATAGTATTTAGAATTCCGCTCCACCCACCCAATATCCCACAGCTGCTTTGAATAAATGGACTGCTGCCATGGGCGGGAGACATCCAAGATTGTGTAGTTATGTGGCAACTATTACAAATAAGCTTGCTAAAGTTAAATTTGTATTCAGAGCTGCTGATTTTTATATGCAAAATGCTCGTCAGATTGACAGGTGGGAAGAGGACCCATATAACACCTGGCATAAACCTCTTTTTCCCCTGCCCAGCACAGGAGGAAAGTGAGCAAGCTGAGCAGGGAGAAAGTACCGTAGTCTCTCTGCCTATGGTCTGGCATCTGTCTGTATTGCTGTGCTGAAACAGAAGAAAGAAAAACCATCCCCCCCCCTAATTTATAGAATAGTCACGATGGTTTCAGTGTTTGTTTGGTTTGGTTTTTTTAATAGGAATTATATAGATTCCTAAAGGAGTAACCATGTTAGAATTTTTCAGGAAAAGACTCCCTCTTCCCTAAAATATACACTTGTACATGAGAATATTTAATGTATGCATTTAATGATGAGGAGCAGATGGGGTTCATCAAGCTGGGAAGGCAGCCCATCTAGGAGAAGAAAAACTCTGATCTGAAACCTCCACTACATTGCAGAATATTTTTGGGAAAAGAAAAGACTAAGGAGTAAATCCTACACAAATCCAGAGTGGAGTCCCTAAGATGGTTGAATGGCGCCTTGTACGTCTCCTTCCAGCAACTCCTGCAGCCAAGCTGTTTTGCTCTGCTTTCCTTTGGACCACATCAGCGAGGCCAAGGGCATCTGGGCAACTCAGGATACACCGGGCTTGTACCCAGGGAGGTCACTTTGGTGCTGCTAATGCAGCAATTTGACTTCATCCTCAGAGGCACACTGCATTGTCTATCAAGACAAACAGATGCCAACAACAAGAAGCAACTGATGAAGTGGACTGTCCCGTTCGCAAAAGCCTATGCCATAATAAATGGGCTCATGGTTTGCCTACTACTTTTTGCTAAGTTATAGAACAAAGCTTGGCTAGAGCTTGCAGTTTGTCTGAAGGAAGACAAGCCAGGAGCCAGGGTCTGACAACAAGTGGCACTTAAAAGCACCACAAGGGGCTCTTGCAAGCTGCGTGTGATGCTTTGAAGTCCTGACGTCACTGTGTCAGATTTGACACCACTGTGTCAGATTTGACATCATTGTGTCAAAGCCCCACTTCCTGTCAAATTTGGTTCATGGGAGATAATGACCTGCTGGCTAGATCATATTTCCTACTTCTGCAATAAGCCATGATTTGACCTATTGTTGCATACAAACCAGGTCATTGAGAAGCTCATTGTTGGATATGAGCATTATCTGGTGAGCAGCTTGAATGGCTTTTCTGTGCTTTGTTAAAGTTTGCATTTATCATGTTATGTTGTATTTGTAGTCCAACCATCTATTTCTCTTACATACTAGCAGTGGCATAGCGTGGGGGGTGCAGGGGGTGCCGGCCGCACCGGGCGCAACATCTGGGGTTAGGGCAAATCCACAGGTTAGGGGGCGCAAATCCACGGGTTAGGGGGCGCAAATCCACGGGTTAGGGGGCGCAAATTACTTGCCTTGCCCCGGGTGCTGACAACCCACGCTATGCCACTGCATACTAGGAGGATATTTTGCTATGAAAAGAAAATCTATAACTCATCTTGGACTAATAGATTTGTTCCCAGCAGAATATAAGAATTTCTGTTTGTCACAAAGGTAGATACTTTCTTTCCCTTAACAGGAAAGAAAGTATCTACCTGGAATAACAAGTATCTGCTGGAATAACAGCCATTCTGGGAAGCCAGATATGTCATTCAAATGCTTCCCATGCTTTTTAGAATATATTGGCATGAATCCCAGATAGAGTTATCTGTTATAGTTTTGGTAACCTGCGTTGGTAAGCTCAAGACTGGAATACTGCTATGCTCTCTATGTGACACTTGCCTTGGGGCTGCTCTGGGCATTCCAGATTGTGCTGAATTCAGAGAGTAGACTTCTGATGGGGGGCAGATGACTGACAGCTTGTGACACCTTTGCTGCCCATATGCTGCTGGACCAAGTTTAAAGCTCTTGTGTTGATATGAAAAGCCCCAAACAATTTGGATCCAGTATACTTTAAGGATTGCCTGAGTCCTAGTATCCCAACTCAGTCACCGAGGTCATCCAGAGCACTAGTGCTAGTTTCCCCCCACGTTAGAGGCCAACTATGTCAATGGTCCCATACTGTGGCGTACTCTTCCATCAGACATGCTCGCTTTTGACATTCACATGTCCTTTGAATTAATTTTTATGCCAAAAGGCCTGGCCAGTTCTTGATTGTCCATTTATTTTAAAGATTATTTTGTACTGTGTTTTAATAGCGTATTATGTTTTATTGCATGCTTATTGTTCTGTACTGCCTTGCTGTTTTATGATATGGTGGTATACACTTTGGATAAACAAACCATGGTCTAGCATGTTGTGTGATCCATGGCAATGTGACATTTTGAACAGAGGTCTACTTTGAGACAATATTGAAATGTGAACAGTGAAGATTTATATGTTGGACTTTCAAATAAAGAGCAATTTTACTTTATTCATAATATTTAGAAACATTAATGTTATTTTTGTAGCCTTCTTTCCTCTGCCAATTCTCTTTTCTAACTTTCACATAAAACTTCCTTTAGCGATTTGATCATAAATGTAAGGACATGTTTCCCCATTAAACCTTTGCATGCTAATAGTTAATGGTTTAACTGTTTGGCAAAAATCCAGCTCTTTTGCATGAATATTGTTATGCTCTCAGAATATGGATATTTCTTATACCCTTGATATGTGTGCATGCATAATCTCTAGCATTATTGAGAGGTATTTGGCAGACACGAAGAAAAAGCCACTCTAGCAGTTCAGTGGTACTCTAGTAGTTACATATTCAAAAGGCAATATGCATTAAAACTAGTGTTTAAAGGAAAAATGATATATTCACTTTCATTTCTCTTTAACTCATCCTTCATACAGTTTTCATTATGCTATATATCAAGCAGCAGGAAAAAGTACAGGGATATTTTTTTAAGCACGTGTAACAGGAACTCACTAAGTTGTGACTTGAATGTATTTTTTTTGTGAAACAGTAAAATCATTTATTATTCATAGCTGTCAACCAGTTAAATCCATCCGGTCACTCAGTTGTTGTACTTAGGCTAGAAAGCTGGTGACTATGGTACCAGCACATTGCTGGAGAACATGCTGCAACAGCACCATTGCAGGGACAACCCAGCAGCCTGGGAGGTAGATATAGTAGCTTAATTATATTGATTAAAATTAAGAGAATTACTCAGCATATTGTCTGTAAACCTACTCATATGAGCTACTGCACCATTAAATAAATGTAGGGTAAGATGCTGTGGTGGTGTTCTGCGGTATCTTACTTGTGTCACAAGCCTTATTAGGACTTTGCACTCGTGTTGGCACTGCTACAGAAGCGACAGCTACTATTGCTGGCAGACAGGCATCATGCAAAGCTATCAGACGATACAGAACTGGGATGTCACCACAGTGTGTCTAGGGATTAATTAACTGAGGTGCATCTTAACAGTGTTTCGGTCAATAAAGACCCAGCTCTGTACCTGATATTAAGGTGCCCAGTTACAAACATTCATAGTTGTTGACATCCATCTGTCTGGGAGACAATGGAGGAGTTCGCCTTTGGAGGTGAAGTCAAACAGTTGGGAGGATACAGTGCCTGCTGTGGCTGTAGAGACCAATATGGGAGATACTGTTGCAGCTGGGGCAGATGAAGGTATTCTCCCATGGATCATTCTGTCCTGTCTGCTCAATAATTACCCCGGTCAGGAGCAACCACTAAGCATCAGGTTCTTTCGATTCTCAGTAAATGGAGGACAACAAACCTTTAAATAGCAGAAGCAAACTTTATTAATTACTAAAATAATAAGCACAGAAACAGGTGCTGATATACAAAGTAAAGATAATTAAAGGATATAACGGAATACTTAAAGATAAAATTGCAAAGCTAGCTCAGCCATGCGTCATTCCTGCCATGGGGGACCCCATCTACAACGGCTGATGGCACCCCTTATCAGGCCAGTGTGAGGTGCCAGATGCTCCTGGAAAGCCCATGGCCGAAGTACCATTGAATTGCTGGAGCTGGGGCCTTATATAGTGTCTGCAGAAGCCCTCTGGCAATATTACATAGTCTTCGATACAAATGTTAATGATGTCATGCAGAGTTCAGCCAACAGCTGTCTTTGAATGAGCTAGTTCCTTTGTTCTCATGCTTCTTATCTCTGCCTTACTTTATGCTGGCTATGCATAGATCATAGCATATAAGATTAATGCCTAAGAATAACAGTTAAGTTTAAACAGGAGCACCACCATCTGATGCCTCTTCCCTGGCACTACACATTCTTCCTCTGGTCACTGCTATGGATGAACAACTTGAAATCAACATTAAAAGTCCCAGTTGTGTTGAAATTTAACAATTTTAGTAAGTTAGTTTTAACACTCAAGTGTCTTCTGGAAATACCAACAGCAGACCCACCAAGTGTCCCTATTTTCCAGGGACACCCCTAATTTAGAGAAGCAGTCGCAGTTTCTGATTTGATCCCAGAATGTCCCGCTTTTCCTTAGGATGCTCCTATTTTCATTGGAGAAATGTTGGAGATTATGGAGTTATCCAACCCTTGAGCTGTCTGAAAGCAATCCTGTATAGGGAAGTTTTTTAAATGTTTAATGTTTACTACTACTATTACAACATTGCTTTCCACCCATCACATATGTAGGTGAAAAACATATTTATGAATGTGTGTGTGTGTGTGTGTGTGTGTGTGTTTTCAAACCATATGATGTTTGTAAATGTTGTAGAGGGGCATGTTTCAAAGAGAATCGACCTGATTTTTGTAAGATATCCAGAACTTAGTTTCCATCTTGGTGTAATCTAGTTCTGCAACTGTGATAGATTTTAATTGTTTTCATTGTTATTATTGTTTATGAAAAATCTGTTTTGCAGTTATTCAGTTAATAGTGTTTGCTTGGGGAATCTCTTACACCTGTTTAAGAAACATACATATTTTCAATCTGTAATTAATTGATCACACTGATTTGTATGGGATATCTTTTGCTTAGCTTCTGCTATTGATCATTTATGTGGTTTATGTCTTACCCTTCCTTACAAGGTGCTCAAGGTGGGAGATAGGCTAGGCTAAGAGATAGGGACTAGGCCAGTGTTATCAAGTGAGCTTCATAGCTGAGTGCAGATTTGAACCTGAGTCTGACCAGCACTAATCCAGCATTCTAACTTCTACGAATATTCAGATTTTTTTCTTATTTCTAATGACAGTAGCATTTTATATAGTGACAGTTAGTCTCTCAAATTATACAGCACATCCCTAATGACATATTTATATTTTTTCATTTCAATAGTCCTTTTTTTTACTCTTGCAGGCATTTGGACAGTCATTCTCCGTACACCGCAAAGTAGCTGAAGATGGTGAGACACGTGAGGAGACACTCCTCCAGGAGTCTGCATCCAAGGAAGCCTATTACCTAGGGAAGATTTTGGAAATGCAGAATGAATTGAAACAAAGTAGGGCTGTTGTTACCAACGTTCAGGCAGAGAATGAACGACTGACGGCGATTGTGCACGACTTAAAAGAGGTAAATCCGGTTAAAAAGTGGTGTGAGATGTAGACTGGATTCTAATTACAGTTTGTTTAAAATGTAGCATTGTATTTCCATTTTTAGGCCAATTAAAAGTAGTCACAGGTTTGTTTAGATTCCATCTGAATGAAGACAATGCTATGCCAAACTAGATCAATTCATGACTTAATCTCTTTAAGCAGAATACCACAACATTTTAGCAATAAGCAGATAGGTAAAGGTAAAGGACCCTTGGATGGTTAAGTCCAGTCAAAGGCGACTATGGGGTGCAGCGCTCATCTCACTTTTCAGGCCGAGAGTGCCGGCATTTGTCCACAGACAGCTTTCCGGGTCATGTGGCCAGCATGACTAAACTGTTTCTGGCACAACGGGACACTGTGACGAGTGGCTGAGCGCACAGAAACATCGTTTTACCTTTCCATCGCAGCAATACCTATTTATCTACTTGCACTGGAGTGCTTTCAAACTGCTGGGTTGGCAGAAGCTGGGACAGAGCAATGGACCACCATTGAGCGGATTCAAAATACCAACCTTCTGATCAGCAAGCCCAAGAGGCTCAGTGGTTTGGACCACAGTGCCACCTGTGTCCCTGTTAATAAGCAGATAATAAAAGCGCACACAAAGGATTTCCCCTCTCCCCTATGTTGGTCATGTGCTGTCCCTCTGGTTTAGACAGGTGGTCAGTCCCTTTACCCTAGTGGAAGAGAACAAAGATGAATCAAGTCTCCAGACAATCAAGGCCATGTCTGCTGTTTGGTTTTGCAGAGAGCAGAGTCAAATACTCATGCTGGTACTTGCAGGTTTTCTTTATGCTTTCTGTGTGTGCTTGTCCACTTCCTTGGTGCTCTGATCTGGCTCCAGTCCAGGCTCATTTTTATGGGCAACCCATCACACACATTGACCAGTATAAAGGTGTATAAAGCTCAGCAGCAATTTCCTCTAGCAGCAGTTCTCACAAGTGTCTTTGTACATGAAGTGGCTGTGTAGGTGTGGCCAACCTGGATGCCCGAGACATGACAATAGACACACTTTTTCATTTTCCATGTTACAACAAGCATACAAATTATTTGCACAATAGCTAAATCATCCAAGTTGTGGTTAGTTCCCTCTTTTCCAAGATGTATTAGACTTCTGCTTCATCATAGCTTTGATCTAAATCCCAGCCTTGCAGGTGTTTTTTGAGAAATAAATAGATGCTGGAAATTCCAGTCATGAAACATCTAGTTTGGTCCTCAAAAAATGGTTGAGATTGTTACGGCTAAATCTGGGTGCGGGGCTACTCTGCCACCCAGCTCGTCGGACTAAGTAAGTCCGCGGGTCCCTGCGGAAGAAAATGAGCTCAGCCAGACAGGAGCAAACTGCAGAAGATCCAAGTTTATTGCGCAACAGGTTCAAGACGAGATTGAACAGCGAGAAAGGGGTGACATGGACTTTTGAAACTCCCTCCATGTCCCAGAATACAGTGCAAAATACATCCCAGTTACGTCATGAATACATTAAGGAAAGGTTGGGTTACACAGATTACATCATGAATACATTAAGGAGAGGTTGGGTTACACCGGATTAACATATGGAGGAGGGAGGGGGGAATATGCAGAGCTGGAGATATGCGCAGATAAGCGCTTCCTGAGTGCCGGTGATGGGAAGACAATGGTCCATGTATGCATAGTCTGTCACCTGGCATTGCCCGGAGAAAAGGTTTGGCAGAGTGATTTGACAGTATATTGTAGCGAAGAAGGTGAAGAAGACATGCCCCCCCCCCTTCCGTAACAAGATCAAGTCCATTTTTATGTTATGCTAGCCCTTGCATTGAGAGCAAAATCAGAACCTGTGGCCTATCACTCGAGTCACCGCTTATGCTCCCACAATTGGAAGCATTTCAGACAATCAAGTGCAGAATCCTAGATGTTGAATTCCAAACCCTTTGCAGTGCAGCCAACAAAACCTGTTCCCTATTGGGGTTGGGAATTCCACCCTCATTTGGCCAGGACACTCCATATTTACACCAGCTTTATGCTCCCCACCTACACAGAGCTCTTTCCCTCACAATATTTAATGTTTTACCACCTGCAGTTTTGCAAGGTAGATTCTTGAAAATCCCATAATCTGAAAGATACTGCCGTTGTGGCACAAAACAGGTCAAAACCATCACACACGTTTTATTTTATTGTCCATTTTATGCAAAAATATATTTTTGGCCCTCTTATTGAAGGATGGGATTTATTGCACTGATTCTTCCAGAGTGTCTCATCTGCTGAACAATTGTAGTAATGACATTGTGGAGAATGTGACAAGACTTTTGAGCGATGCTATGAAATTTCCTCATGATGTCTGGCCAGTTTTATCCTAAAGTATCTCCTATGTTTTGTTAACTGTGCTTTGTTCTGATCCATGTATATGATGCACTTTTTTATACCAATAAAGGAGGTTGGTTGGTTGGTTGGTTGGTTGGTTGGTTGGTTATGCTAGCCCCTGTTCTTTCTCAGATCAGAATTCTTCTATAGTCAAATGTTTATTTTCTTCAGAAATATTTTTTTCACCAGAAAATTCAGTGCCTCATCTGCATTGAGTGTTTTTCACTGTTTCTCAAAGTGCCTTAAGCAGTTAGTTCTTTAACATATTGGTTGCATCATTTCTTGCAGTTGAGGAAGCTGCCTTTTCTCCCTCAAAGGTCAATTAACTTAGCTGGAAGCCTTCCTGCCTACTTGCTTTTAATGAATGATCCTTTGTTTATTGGCTCTTTATTGCCAGAAGTAATCCTTGGGATTTTCTGTAGATTGGTGAGTTGAGATTGCCTATGTATGCTAAGCAAAGAGGGTGCAGATTTTTATCATGGCACACACAGGGGGCTCTGTATCTCAAGAGCTTACACTGTTTTCACATGAGATCCTAAAGAAAGTGCCTTTTAGTGTTTTTGCTCTGCTGTTTGTAAATATTGTGAATGCAGGGCACACTGCAGAAAGTAAATTAAATGGGCATTCTTAGTAATTCAGACTTTCCATTCTCATTATAGATAAACTATGGAAATCTGCCATTTTGTGCAGATACCAGAGATGTGCTGGTGCAAAAACTACTGCATTCAAACCCTGTTTGGAGACAGGTGGCAGGGGCTTACGCAGGTAAAAATTACCTGTGGCCACAAACACATGCCAACACACTATCTACCATGCACATACACCCTGCCTCACACGTGCATGGCTAGTCGCCAACATACACATGCACAGCAAACATATTGAGGCATCTGATCATAGCCTGCATTTTAATCAAGGCTTATATTTTGATCAGATTCCTGTATTCTAAAAATGAGCTTAAATTCACAAATGTTTCTTTTGAGGCAGGAAACCAGCAGGCAGCTGGCAAGCTCTTGGGCAGAGGGCCCCTCTGGTTTATTGCGGTCATAAAAAGGCTGAGAGCAAAAGGTCACTGACCCTACATATTAATAATCTAATTAAGCTGTAATAAAAGCTGCTAAATTAAGACTTGGTAAATAGTAAGGTTTATTGTTTAACAGAAAATAATGCCATTTGGCCTCTCATCAGATATAGAGCCAAAAGGTCAAAGCATCTGGCTGGCAAGAGGGGGAGTAAAGAGCCATTTTTTAAGCTGTTCCTTGTTCCTTTTAAACTTGAGACTTTTCACTCTGCAAAGGTCTTTTCCTTTTAAAAAGTTATTTATCTTATGTTATGTATGATATTTTGTTGTCTGAATGCAGTAAGCATCTAGAAAGTGAGAAATGTTAGATTCTTATGTTAGATTATTATTTCATTGATGCTGTGTGTGAGAAGGTGAACTCAAGATCTTTGTTTAAGATAAAATTAGCCACCATCTGTTTTAGCCATCTGCTCTACTTTAGAATTAAGGGGGCAAAGGTGATCTGGTAATTAAGGTGCCTTGTCGAGGTTAATGGCTACTTGTTTGCCAATTATAAATAGAAGGAAATATAGCTCTTTGTCTCCCATAAAAGGTAATAGGAAATGGGTGTATCTTTTATGATTGGTTCTAGCAAACAGCCAATAGGAATTTCAACCAGGCTGATTGGACAGAGGCAGCCAAAGGAGGAGCAAGGGGGCTGGGCTGAGGGAATATAAGTGCTGGCCATCAGGGCTGGAGTGGGCAGAGCTTTGGTAACCATATACCACTGTGTCTCTCATTTATTTGTCTGACAAATAAATTATTATTTTAATTTCTCTATTGCTGCGTTGAATATTTCATTCCAGCTAAGCGTTAACCACAAGCAGGGTGCTACAATATCCCAGTGCAACACTGTAAACAAATGCACATGGACATGTTGGCACTCCAAGGGCATGCTGATTGCAGTTCTCACACATACCTTGTACTCACTGGCAGCATGGTAGAGCAATGCCAAGGTGTATAGCCCACTGCTCCTGGTATGTGTTTGGAATCTCTCTTTTTAGGTTTTATACCCAGCCCCAATAACATGTTACTTACCAGAGCATGTGGTGACCTAGCAATATTCCCTCATAGCCACCTAGAATAGTGTTGTAAACAAAACCTGCCCTTATTCCCTTATGGGGTATACAAGAGCCCTTATAGAGTCCTTTGTATGTTCTCCATCGGTCGGAGAAAATAACAGAGGAGAACCAGAGAATACTGAGAAGCAAAGCAGCTTGTAAGCCTGATCTTTATTGAACTGTTGCAACAGGGTGCTCCCCTCACACGCAGGACAGGAGGAGGACCCAGAACAAAGGTGTGCCTCCCCTTATATAGACATTTTGAAATTCCCTGCCCTGGAGCTCAAGACCACCCCCAGAAACATCATACATACAGAAGGGGTGTAGCCGAAGACCACCCCCCAGATACATCATCCCCACATCATAGAAAAGGCGGTCCACAACAGAAATCTGAGTGCTTTGTTTATCTCCTGTCTGCCAGGTTATTTGATAATGCCTTATCTGATTGCCTTTCCTTGGTAGTCTGGCCATTCCTTTGAGATGGTAATCACTTAATTCCTGAGACAATAGGAAGGTTCCCTCACCCTCTCCCTCCTTGCAGAGGAACATTTGGTCAGTTTGGGAGTCAAAATGGTTTCAGGACTGTATTCCTTTGCTGCTCCAGACATGTGGTTTATATATTTATGTACGTGTTTGCTTGGTACATTTATGAACATTTGTTACATATCTAAGACCTTAAAATTCTTATAACAATAGTTAGAACCAGTGTGATTTGATACTTAAGGTTCTCTCAAAGACCCCCCAATGGGAAAATGGACCATTTACATCTCCTCCAGCTTTCTGCTCTCCCACTTGACAACCATCTTTTGTTCATAAATCCTTGCCCAGTTGCCTAGTGTGAGTATAAATCACTTCCAGGTGACCAGGCAAGAAAATTTTTCTATATTGGTAGAAAGTTGCTTATTTTTCTTTATGTTTTTAATGTTTAATATTTATTTTTGTTTTTGTATATGCTGGAAGCCACCCAGAGAGGCTGGGGCAACCCAGTCAGATGGGCAAGGTACAAATAAAATAATCATCACCATCATCATCATCCTCTAATCCTTAGAGTTTGCTGTAATCATATTTGTTGGCAAGTAAGTTAATTTAGTGTTTTTGTGATATAGTAATTGCAGGATAATTTTTGTTGCAAAGTTGCAGTCGTAGGAGACCTGCAGCAAATGCTGGTAAATCATGGGTTGTAAATCAGAGCCAAGCCTGCCCTGCTGTTTATCAAGAACCTACATCAGGCTGCAAAGTTTGCAAAAAGTGTCTCTTCAGCTGTTAATAGCAAGTACAAAAGCTGCCAGTAATTGACTTATCCACCTCAGTGTTTGAGCAGTCTGGAATTGACCTAAGTTATTTTTAACCAGCAAATCAATACACAAAAAGGCGGATCAGCACTCATGTTTCTCAGTATTGCTCTCTCATCTGTATAAATCTAGATGGTTCAGTCATTAGTTATTACATCGGGTGAATTCTAGTAACTTTAAGATGAAAGTTTGTGAGTCGGAGTGTGCTGTGAAGTTAGGTAAATTATTCTGTGCTCAAAGCAACATTGGAAGCACAAGCAAGACATAAATTGTGAAGGATTTCTCTCATTTGACTGAATCTCCACCCATAAAGCTATTTTTGATTGAGCAACTTGCCACACCAGTCACATACTAAGAGCATATAGTATAAACCATAAGTGGGGTAGAGCACCTAATTTTAAGTTATGACATTATTATATCTTGGTTTTTTTCATTTATTCGTTGAATTGGTCCATTGTTTTTTCCTTGTGTTAACTGTACTTCTTGACATGCATCTTTAATAAATCTGTCTTATTATTTTTTAAAAAAACCACACATTGTGACTGTTATTAGAAAAAACTGCTCCTTTTTCCCTTATGGGGTATCCAAGAGCCCATATAGAGTCCCTATGTAGGTTCTCTATCAGGAGAAAATAACAGAGGCCAACCAGAGAGTATTGAGAAGCAAAGCAGCTAGTAAGCATGATTTTTATTAAACTATTGTAACAGGGTCCCCCACTCCTCCCACACAGGGAGAGAGGAGAGGAACCCAGAACATCAGTGTGCAAGCTCTTATATAGACTTTTGAAATTGCCTACCCTGTAATTCACGTCCACCCCCAAAAACATCATACATACATCACAGAAAGAGGTGGTCCCCAGCAGAAATTTGAGTGTGTTGCTTCCCTCCTGTCTGCCAGGATACCTGATAATTCCTTATCTGATTGCCTTTTCTGGGTAGCCTGGCCATTCCTTTGAGATGGTAAATACTTAGTTCCTGAATCTCTTACGCATATTGATAGTGTGCTCAGTGTTAAGTTGTGGGTGAACATATCAGATGATGCAGCGATTTCTCCAAAGCAGCTCTTTATTTGTAAGCTGGAACTGAACTGAACTGAACTGAACTGAACAGCAAGCAGCTCAGTCAGCCTGCTTTTATAGGCAGCCGGCTGTCAACATTGTAACAACAACAACCCAGGGTTTCTTGCCTAAATTAACTGACATGCACCTGAGTGAAAACTATATACACGATACTCCTGGTGGCCAGGGTGAGAACTTTAATACATAACACTCAGCTTAACAGATACTTGCCAGACTGTACAGTGGTGCCCCGCAAGACGAATGCCTCGCAAGACGGAAAACCCGCAAGACGAAAGGGTTTTCCATTTGTGAGTTGCTTCGCAAGACGAATTCCCCTATGGGCTTGCTTCGCAAGAAGAAAGCCCATAGGGAAATCTCTGGGGACCTCTTTTAAATGCTGGCGGTGGGGAGCAAAGCCTTTCCCCCCCTCCGGCCTTCAGAAGAGGTCCAGGAAGGCCGGCAGGGGCCGAAAGGCTTTGCTCCCCACCACCAGCATTTTAAAAGCGGTCCGGGATAGCAGGGAAGCGCTTCCCGCTATCCCGGACGGCTTTTGAAGGCAGGCGGGGGGAGCAAAGACTTTTGCCCCCTGCCGGCCTTCAGCAGAGGTCCTGGACCTCTTCTGAAGGCCGACAGGGGTTGCCCCCCCCCGCCTGCCTTCCTGGGGGCTTTTAAATCGCCCCGGGACAGCGGAGAAGTCTCCGCTGTCTCGGGGTTTTTTAAAATGCTGGGGGTGGGAAGAAAAGCCCTTGTCCCCCCCCCCCAGCCTTCAGAAGAGGTCGGGGGACAGACTGTCCCCGGACCTCGTCTGAAGGTGGTTTCCATAGGAACGCATTGATTGATTTTCAATGCATTCCTATGGGAAACCATGCTTCGCAAGACGAAAAACTCGCAAGAAGAAAAAACTTGCGGAACGAATTAATTTCGTCTTGCGAGGTACCATTGTATTTACAGGGAGGTGTAAACCCCTACAGTCCAAAGACAAATTGAAAGCTTTCCCCATTTCCTTCCTCCTCTCAGATAAATATTTGAGATCAATTTGGGAGAGTCAAAATGGCTTCAGGATTGTTCTTCTGTACTATTTCAGACACGCTTGTATGCTTATGTATGTGTTTGCCTTGTACATTTATGAACATTTATTTTATATATATAAGGCCTTAGAATTCCCATAACAATGACAATATAAAACATGTCCAATTGTCTGTATTTCTTGGTATTTTAGAAAGCTGTTTTGAGCTTGTGATATAGTATATAGTGCTAAGACTCTTTTTCCTTTTTCTTCACTCCCTTGTTTGATTTCATCATCCAATATCCTGTTGGATTGCAGACCTCAGAAATATAACTTGTCTCAGAGAAGCTAATTGGACTGTTTGATCCCTAGAGGTTATTTTGAATCCTTTATTTCTTGATTAGTTGGTCCCCCATTTCTGGCTTGTGATAGAAGCGAGGAACATATTAATGAGTAATTTAGATGTTGCTGTTTTGTTAAGTTTTAGAGCTTGAGGAGGTAATGCATTCATTGAAATATGAAAAGGATGGAAGATGAACAGCTGTATGTTGTTAATCTGAAATGTTGATTTGCAAACATCCAGATGTCATTGTGTCCATGTTTTGGGAATACTTACAATTTGAGGCAAACTACTGAAGGGACAGGTTATGAATCCAGCGTCGTAAGTTTGTATACGTAAGCTTACATCCTTGAGCACGAACAGATATTCCTGTTTCTGCACTCTTATCTTGGGGTAGAAAGGTCACCCCACTATAGGAGTACTCCTGGTCCCATCTCTGGGTGCGTGGGCTGACAGCCTGTCTTGCAAGGTCTTTGCGTCAGCGGGGTCAGGATATTTACAGTCTATAAGATCTGCCATGAATCCTTGAAGAAAGAATTTGGGAAGTTTGGGCCCCTGCTCGGGTGGCTGCACTTTAGGTTTGGGTAACCTGCCCCTTCATTACCCAATGCTTTTACATCTAATGTGATGGGGGGGGGGGGAGTGCTAGGTTTTTTTTTTACCAGACCAGAATAATAATTATGTTACAGTGCTGTTTTAATAAAATGTTCCAAATGAAGGAGTGAAATGTTGCCTAACATTTGGGAGCCAAACTAGATGTGGGACAGGAGATCTATGAATAGAATCACTCGCTTTTTTAAAAAATAACAACAAAAAATGGTAACTAAAGGAGGGAGTAGTTTGGAATCACGCTACACTACTGGGGGAAGTAGGATAACTCTTTCGCCCTGCACCAGTTTTCCAACTGAACTTTGCCTCAAAGTTGCAATTGAGTGGTCTTGACTACTCCAGATTAAGACTAAAAGCTGTACCCTGGTAACTATGAATAATTTACACCAAATTAAGAGGAAAGTATGTTAATCTTCTAATTCAGTTGCTAGCTTATTTTGATTTAACCTTTATTTTAATTGCTATAACATTGGTAGGAATATTTTAACCACAGAATTATTAATTTAGGTTTGGATGACTGGTAGCCTTTGGAGGGTTATGTTCATTTCCTTCCTTGTAATATCATTATATCTTTCTTTATTGAACAGTAGTAGAGAAAAATAACTTTATAACTATGATTTTTAAACTATTGTTTATGTAATCAATTATCTTTCTTTAGTTTATCTTTGATTTGTTACTTGTGTGCTTTGAAGTTTCAGTAAAGTTGTTAAATGGCTAAATTGGTCTTATTTCTGGGAAATGGGCACAGATTCCATTCTAAAAGCAGAAGATTATTGGTGGCCCATTGTGCCCATACAACAGATCAGTTCAGATCGCCAAAATTAGCTGTGAAAGAGAAAAGTAGATTTTGAACTATGCAAAGAGATATCCATTCTACTTGGAATCTCTTTCCTCATGTGAAATACCCATTCTTCCACTTCCTGTTTGGAGCTGCAGTAAGCCCAGTTGCTCAACTATCCTATAATTGTTGCTGAATAAAGTCTTATAGAAGAGCAAAACACATACTGTGTAGAAGACAGATCCTCTGACCTCCTTCCCCTTCAATCTTATATCTTGAAAACCAGGTGTATAGTGTTAGTTGAACTAATTAACATTCCTATCATGGAAGATTTTCTGTTCATTAATTCTGTCTTCTAACCTGCAGGCACACCAGAATCTCCAGTGGCTGCTCTTTTTTTATTTTTTGCAAGCCCAGCAGCTGTTGTACAGTTATCTGCCCAGATCAGAAAAGTTTTAACGCATTGTCTACCATGCTTCACAAATCTGGATGGCTTCTAAAGTACCCACTGTTCCTGTGTTTTGCTGGGGGTTTTATCCCTCTTTTGTTTGTTATGTATTTGACACAGAGCACCCCCTGCACCAACCCCCTCCCATAGCAACTTCAGTGTACAGCAGCGGCGGAAAAGCTTTGCCCATGTTGTGAGCTGGCTTTATGCATCTGCTGAAAAAGTTACATTTGTATAGATGAGACAAAATCCACATGCTGTGCATGACTGCAAGAACGCATAACTGACTCGCTACGAGGTGACCTTACTCAGACAAAGTGTTTTCCTGTGTGGCTAACAGACACTGTGAGAACAAGCTTTCATTCTTACTTTATCATAATGCAATTTTCTTTATCATAATGCAGTTTCTTACTTTATCTTATTTGGTACATTAGAGTGAAAACAGGTTTTTACCAATTACCAACAAAGCAAGTGAAGCATTCATTGCTGCAGCCTCTGCAAAACTATGTACAACAAGAATAGAGTATGATGAAAATCAGTGTTTTACTTCAGCACTTTACAGCTCTTACAGCAGCTCTTACATAGTTTCCTTATAGTGTCCACTAAAATGAGACCTTCTTCGTAAACCATTTCTGTGAATGGCATCCATGAAAAACATCCTTTGTGTTGGTTCCCACTGAACAAACACCACTTTGGCTTCTAGTTTGTTACTATTATACAACTCGCATAGTTTTTCATGAAACAGAAATAAAAATAAAGACTTTGCCTGTTTTTCTGGGACAGTTATGACAATATACCAAAGAGAAAATGATGTCCTAATGATAAAGGCAAAAGAGACAATGCTATGCATTACAATGTGTGCTTGGATTCCATTCTCCATGAAGATTATGCTTTATGCCTTAATTCTCTCTTTGACTGAAACCCTAAAACTCTTTATCAATTTGGCACTTTCATGATACTGCAAATAGGTTCTTGGCTCTTATCATCCAATCTAATAGTTTGTTCTGTGATTTCTCTCAGCACCCCTAAGTGAAAAATGGCAGTGATGAAAATGGCAGGAAGGTGGATAGTGAGAAACCCATGCACTCCACTTTAATGACTTTTTAAATGTATGATTCTGTGCCAGGCAAGCTGTTTACTTTTAGCCATTCTCAACAGCCAAATCCAGTCAGCATCCAGGAAGAGGACACAGGGTCATTCGGAGGTCAGACAGTGGTCTCACTCTTTCATTGTAATGGTCAAATCCACTGCTAAGCTTCAGGATTCAATGAGGTATTGGGTGACAAATGCTTCAGATATATATAGCTGCCTTTTGCAGCTTCCCTATTTGCTGGGTTGTTTTTTATAGAAAAACGAAGGTGACAATATTGTCATTGACATTGTTAAATTATTGTTTATCATATTTTAGTATGGTGCACCAACTTCTTGTATAGATGGATGGCATCCAATATTAGCTAGAATAGACTCTTTGAAATAATTGATTTAAATGGGTGTATTCTGACTAATGTTGAATATCACCTACTTTCTGTTAGGCAATATCTTCCCAATCTTCTGACCCAAATAGATTAATTCCTGTTTCCACTAAAACACCAAAAGGGGTTCTCTAATGATTAATAATAATAATAATAATAATAATAATAATAATAATAATAAATGTCAGCAATAATTTTTCTCAAACATAACAACTTGGTCTCCAACAACTTCAGCAACCATTCCTTCATATTAAACAATAATATGTCTTTCCATCTTTGTCCACACAAGAGTCTTTTGAAAATTTATCCTGATTTTTAACTGGATAGTGTCTAACAAGTTGGTGTCTAACAAGTTCAATACTTTGGGTCCATTGCTACTTTTGCCCCAAAAGTGATAATGAAGCCTCGTTTCCACAGTTGACCAGTAGCCTGCCAAATTCTGAAGGCATATTTGCTATCTGTGTAGATGTTAATGTCTTTGCATGCCTTTGTTAGGGCGTTCAGTTCAGCTATCTGTGCACTACACCCAAGGTCCTGTGGTTCGGCTTTTAGAACTTTAAATTGGCCACAGTATATCAAGATTTACTCATTCCATTTATAATTCTGGAGGACCCATTGACAAAAGGATTAGTTTTGGGTTATGTAGGACCACATCAGTAGATCTTGTCTGGGTTTGTCCTGGAATTGTTCTATCTGGATCCCCCCCCCCCCGCCCTTCCATCCTAAGTAGAGGGAAACAAAGTTGCGGGATTAAGGCTTGTGCATCATTAAATAGATAAATTTTAGGCAGCTAACAAAATGGATCCACATTTTTTCAGTCTTTTTGCTGAAAAACCATGAGTGTGGTTTTGTAACAAGAAGACTATTACAATGTGGGACACTTTAAATGGGTGGCCCAAAACTTTGTTTGCCATTTCCACCAACTAGGCAGTGGCCTCTACAGCTCGCAGGCAGCCCCCTGCTCCTTTTGCTTCTGGGTCCATTTGGGCAGGAAAATATGCTATATAGGGTATTTTGAAGGATCCAGGGGTTGAGTTAATATATCAGACCCTACTCTCCTGTCTTTCAAGGACAAAAAGAGTGAATATTTTAGGAAAAAATGGTAGGCTCCAACCAGGGGCTGTGGAAAGAGCAATTTTAAGAGCCTTGAAAGCTGTTTCATCCTCTTTGTTTCATGAAACAGGTTCAGGAGAATCCTTTACAGCGAGTGTCACTCATGGCTTGGCTAATTCACCATATGTTGGTCTTGTTATAGGAAAATCCTTGGGCTCACTTGGATTGCCAAACAATCCAAGCCAGGAGTATAGGAGCAAAACAGCAGCCTGTAGGCCTGATCTTTGTTCAAAAACTGTTGCAACAGGTCTTCCATCCACCCCATAGAAAAAGCACCCCTGAACAAAGGGGTGCTCCCTCATTTATTGTTGTTGTTTAGTCATTTAGTCGTGTCCGACTCTTCGTGACCCCATGGACCAGAGCACGCCAGGCACTCCTGTCTTCCACTGCCTCCCGCAGTTTGGTCAAACTCATGCTGGTAGCTTCGAAAACACTGTCCAACCATCTCGTCCTCTGTTGTCCCCTTCTCCTTGTGCCCTCCATCTTTCCCAACATCAGGGTCTTTTCCAGGGAGTCTTCTCTTCTCATGAGGTGACCAAAGTATTGGAGCCTCAGCTTCACGATCTGTCCTTCCAGTGAGCACTCAGGGCTGATTTCCTTAAGAATGGATAGGTTTGATCTTCTTGCAGTCCATGGGACTCTCAAGAGTCTCCTCCAGCACCATAATTCAAAAGCATCAATTCTTCAGTGATCAGCCTTCTTTATGGTCCAGCTGTCCTTCACATATGCAGTCCATCATTTGATGCTACAGCCAATCAGTTATGAACATGCATGGCTGAACCAGTATTCAGTCTGAGCAATGAAAAGCAAGGGGCAACAAATGCAAAGCACTTGTATCTGGAATATAAGGAAAGCTAATTTGTAGTAGTCTGAATAGCTACATACCATAGATGCACACTCTAAATATTTTGATAATAGCAATTTAACTTGAGCATTTCTTCAGCACTGGAGATTGATGTGCACATTTTATGATTAAATGCAAAATCCAGCAGAAACAAAACAAACCTTCCAACCCTTTCAAAAAACCCACCCCCTCTTTCTCAATGCCAATATTTAATTGGTTTAATTATAACCATTCCAACTTTCTCTCCTGGTGATTGGAATTGCAAAATACTCAAGGCATCAAAATAAATACTTGTATAATTTTAGCTCCACCTAATGGGTTATGTTGGTGTTGACAGACACAGACAATCTCCACTATAATATCTAAAAAATGTTTTGCCAATGTATTTTGAAAAATGTCTGGCTGTTGGATATGAGAAATTAAGCTCACTAACACTCTGGAAATGCAGTTCCTCTTGGATTAAAAAAAAATGACTGGTCAACTGAATCTAGTCCTTTCCATTTTCCCTTCCTGTACTATGGCTAACAACGCTCCATCCCTGCTTCTATTATTCTTGTGGCACTTTTTCTTTAGCTGCAGCAATCCCTGAAATGCAGGACAGTCTTTGTCCTCCATCTTGGCAGTGAGATTCTAACATGTACATCTCCACGCTCCCTAATGATATCTTGCCTAGCAGCCAGAAGCCATATTCCCTGTTTTCATTTTTAAGACACTTGTGATTGGACGTTCATAGCCTGATTCTGTGTATGTTGTTTTTTTTTTGGAAGGAAGGCTCAGTGAATCCAGTGGGACTTACTCCCAAGTAAGTCTGCATAGGAGCTCAACATACAATATTGTTACTACTAGTGCTACAAGAGAATATGACATTTTCAGGACACTAGTCTGGTCAAAACATTTAAAGGGCTAAATAGCAAAATCGAATTCCTCAAGGCTGTCACAGTTGCTTGTGTTTGGGGAACGTAAGTTGCTTTCACATGAGGATATGATAGACTCATGTTTGTAGCTTCGAGAACACTGTCAAACCATCTCATCCTCTGTCGTCCCCTTCTCCTTGTACCTTCAATCTTTCCCAACATCAGGGTCTTTTCCAGGGAGTCTTCTCTTCTCATGAGGTGGCCAAAGTATTGGAGCCTCAGTTTCACGATCTGTCCTTCCAGTGAGCACTCAGGGCTAATTTCCTTAAGAATGGATGCGTTTGATCTTCTTGCAGTCCATGGGACTCTCAAGAGTCTCCTCCAGCACCATAATTCAAAAGCATCAATTCTTCGGCGATCAGCCTTCTTTATGGTCCAGCTCTCACTTCCATACATCACTACTGGGAAAACCATAGTTTTTACTATACGGACCTTTGTTGGCAAGGTGATGTCTCTGCTTTTTAAGATGCTGTCTTAAAGGTTTGTCATCGCTTTTCTCCCAAGATCTGCAAATCTGCCCATTTGACTTCACTCTCCAGGATGTCTGGCTCAAGGTCAGCAACTACACTACCTGGGGTGTACGAGCCATCCATACCTTTCTGGTATAATTCCTCTGTGTATTCTTGCCACCTCTTCTTGATGTCTTCTGCTTCTGTTAGGTCCTTACCACTTTTGTCCTTTATTATGGTAATCTTTGTACGAAATGTCCCTTTCATATCTCCAATTTTCTTGAACGGATCTCTGGTTCTTCCCATTCTGTTGTTTTCCTCTATTTCTTTGCATTGCTCGTTTAAGAAGGCCTTCTTGTCTCTCCTTGCTATTTTTTGGAAATCTGCATTCAATTTCCTGTATCTTTCACTATCTCCCTCGCATTTTGCTTGCCTTCTCTCCTCCGCTATTTGTAAGGCCTCATTGGACAGCCACTTTGCTTTCTTGCATTTCTTTTTCATTGGGATGGTTTTCGTTGCTGCCTCCTGTATAATGTTGCAAGCCTCCATCCATAGTTCTTCAGGCACTCTGTCCACCAAATCTAAATCCTTAAACCTGTTCCTCACTTCCACTGTGTATTCATAAGGGATTTGACTTAGATTGTATCTTACCGGCCCAGTGGTTTTTCCTACTTTCTTCAGTTTAAGCTTGAATTTTGCTATAAGAAGCTGATGATCTGAGCCACATTCCGCTCCAGGTCTTGTTTTTGCTGACTGTATAGAGCGTCTCCATCTCTGGCTGCAGAGAATATAATCAATCTGATTTTGATGCTGCCCATCTGGTGATGTCCATGTGTAGAGTCATCTCTTGTGTTGTTGGAAAAGAGTGTTTGTGATGACCAGCTTGTTCTCTTGGCAGAACTCTATTAGCCTTTGCCCTGCTTCGTTTTGAACTCCAAGGCCAAACTTGCCAGTTGTTCCTTTTATCTCTTGACTCCCTACTTTAGCATTCCAATCCCCTATAATGACTCCCTACTTTAGCATTCCAATCCCCTATAATGAGAAGAACATCCTTCTTTGGTGTCAATTCTATAAGGTGTTGTAAGTCTTCATAGAATTGGTCAATTTCGGTTTCTTCAGCACCAGTGGTTGGTGCATAAACTTGGATTACTGTGATGTTAAAAGGTCTGCCTTGGATTCGTATTGCGATCATTCTATCATTTTTGAGATTGCATCCCAATACAGCTTTTGCCACTCTTTTGTTGACTATGAGGGCCACTCCATTTCTTTTACGGGATTCTTGCCCACAGTAGTATAGACATTTTAAATTGCCCACCTTGGAGTCCAAGAACACCCCCAGATACATCATATCTACATCACAGAAAGGGCGGGCTAAAGCAGAAATCTGAGTGGGTTCTTTACCTCATAATCTGAGTGGGTTGTTTACCTCCTGTCTGGCAAGTTACCTGTTAATGTTTACTGGATTGATACCCTGGGGAGCCTAGCCAGTCTTTTGTAATGATAAGTACTTAGTTCCTGAGCCAGGTCACAGGCTCACCCTATTCATACACAGACATACCCTTAAGACAGGATTTGTGAAGGAAAAGACAATGGGGAAGCTCCTCCATTTGACCTTGCAGAGAAAACACCTGGTCAGCCTGGGAGTCAAAATGGCTTCATGGCTGCTCTCCTGTGCAGCTTCAGACATGTGGTTTATATATTTATGTACGTGTTTGCTTGGTACATTTATGAACCTTTATTATATACATAAGACCTTAATTTATTTATTTCACTATTATTTTGTATCATTTTTTTCTTTTCATAATAATAATTGCATAAATCAAAACAAGAGAATAGACTCTGTCCTCAGGGATGAGACATGCAAGGGAAGGGAGTAGAGAGGGGGAAATGTAAATTGTTTTAATATCATATTTTAAATTGCTGTAAAGTGCCCTGAGACCTTATGGTGAAGGGTGGTTAATAAATCATATTATTATGAATATATGAATAAGAGATGAGAGTTTTAGAATGTCAGACTGATGGGTGAGATTTTAGCAAGTATTTAAATCTGTTTAAGACCAAACTGATACAGCACTGGTGTTTCAACTGATTAGAAATTGTGCAAACTGGCAGCATCTTTTGGTGTCCGCCTGCTGTCTAATTTTAGTTTGTAAACTCATTGGGGCAGGGACCTTTCTGCTACACTCTAAGAGCCTCCATGTGTATGGACTTCACACATGACACTTAAAACATGTTGCTATTTATATGAGTCATCTGTGAACTGCCTTGATGATGTATCTAAGTTACTTTGAGCCCAGAAATCCACATCCATAATAATTCAGTCTGAAACAATAACATAATTACTGCAGGGTAGTGGAAACATTCAGATTTGAAGCAATTAATGTGATAATGATTTATCAGCATGAAACCATGAACATGCTTAATCCTAATGCCCTAATAAGTAGTTCCCAATGGGTGGTCTGCAGACCACAAGGCTCTGTGGCACCAGTCACATAACAAAAACTACTATAGAGATTTTCAAAAGTAGGGGGTCCATGGCTTGGCATTTGAAAAATAGTGTCCACAGTGTTTAGCTAATTGAGAACCACTTCCCTAATTCATTCACATCCTTTAAAGACTAAAAATATTGGGGTCTTCTAAAAGGGTGTAAGGTTCACAAAGTTAAAAAGATTTAAAGATATATTTATTGTTTTAAAAGCTTAAACATTCAATCAGGATGGACCATCAGATTACCATTCTTTTTACAAGGTGTGCTTGATGTTACCTTTCTTGTTTATTCCGGAAACCTGGGGTAAAGGGGTTAGAAGTGTCATAAATCCCTAGCTTAATTTACACCACAATAACATCTCTGTCTGACAGGAGGAAATCTGCTCCTTTAGGGCAAGTTAAGTTTTCATGGGAGGGTTTTCACAAGGTCAACCTCTGTAATGCCAATCGCTATCAATTATTGCAGCCCAGGAGTCAGGAAGTCTGATATTTAAATTCATGTCACAAAGAAGAGTAGGCCAAAGAGAGCTTGATCCCACTGTGCTAGACTCCCAAATCCAGTTGTGAACAAAAGAAAAGGGTGCAATGTCCTGTCATGCTTACATCACTCTGGACAGCATTGGTGATACTTTGGAGCAGCAATATTTTGGCCTTTGAAAAATAGTTTATGCCCTTGCTGTCTTTGGAGTCTTCTTGTAGTCTTCCCTGGACAGTGTCCTACTTGCTGTTGTTGGCTGTTTGCATGAAGCAAGAATGCATTTTTCTGTTGAGAAATCGGCCCACATATATCATTAGAAAAGAAGTAAGTTTTCTTCCAGTGTTTGTGCTTGATATTTTGCAAGAGGCTTTTACTTTTACACTGGGACACAAATTGCTGGGCTCTGGAACTTGCATTCCTTTGTCAAGGTTGTTAGTAGTTATCTCTGCAGGACAGACTTCATTGCTCATTGTTCTGCTTTAAACTCTTAGAGGAGTGAAAGAACACTTAGTAATTGTATTTGATTCCATCCTTTATTCAGTAAATGAAAGTAATGAGATTCTAAAAACTGTGAGAAGGGGGAGGAGGTGATTTTTTCAGCTCAAAAGAAAAGTTTAATCAGGGCTATATTGCTTGTTTTTCCTTCCACCTTTACCTATTTGTGGAGTTTGAGTGGCATTATAAATAGCAGGCATGTCTGGTTGAACAGATTTTTATGTATATGTTAAGTTTACCATTACTGTTTTGCTGGTGTTGTAAGAAAACAACTTTTCCCTTTTCCCTTATGGGTTGCTCAAGAGCCCATATAGAGTCTTTTTGTAGGTTCTCTATCAGTAGGAGAAAATAACAGAGGCCAGCCAGAGAATATTGAGAAGCAAAGCAGCTAGTAAGCCTGATCTTTATTAATTGTTGCAACAGAGTGCTCACAACCACACGCAGGAAGCAGGAGGGACCCAGAACAGTGGTGTGCAAACTCTTATATAGATATTTGAAATTGCCTCGCTCAAGACACCCCCCCAATACATCATACATACATCACAGAAGGGGCGGTCTACAGCAGAAATCTGAATGTGTTGTTTTTCTCCTGTCTGCCAAGCTACCTGATAATGGATCACTGATTGCATTACCTGGGCCATTTGGCCGCTTTTTTGTGATGATAACTACTTAATTACTGAATCCAGATCACAGGCTCACCCTATTCATACACAAACACACCCTTAAGACAGGATTTGTGAACAAAGAGACAATGTGTATTCCTCGCAGAGAAATATTTGAGGTGGCTGAAAGAGTCAAAATGGCTTTAGGACTGTTTTCCTGTACTGTTTCCAGACATGTGGTTTATATATTTATGTATGTGTTTGCCTTGTACAGTTATGAACATTTATTTTATATATATAAGACATTAAAATTTCTATAACACTGGAAATGAAACAATGACAATATATTTCATTTCTTTCTCCTTTTCAGAGCAATGAAATGGCAGAGCTGCAGAGAATTCGGATGAAAGATGAGATAAGAGAATACAAGTTCAGAGAGGCAAGACTCCTTCAGGACTATACAGAACTTGAAGAAGAAAACATTACATTGCAAAAGTTGGTTTCCACGCTGAAACAGAACCAGGTGAGCACTAACTAGATTTTCAGAAACAGGTTGCAAAAGGAACAACACCAAGATCTGAATTACATACCATTTTTGAATACAGTATACATTCATTACCAGATAATGGGAGCAAGCAACAGAACACACTGTTGAAGGAGGTTTGCCAGAAAACATGCTTTGCATGCAGAGGGTTCCAAGTTCAGTGCCTGGCATCTCTTGGTTTAAAAGGGCATTTATATAGTTGGGCTGGAAGCAACTTTATTTCTTAATTTTATTACCATACATTTGTATGGTTATAGTGCTGCTGCAAACCCACATTTGGCCAGCCTGCAACTCAGCGGTAAGTTCTGACCCGCCAGCTGAAGACCAGTAACTTAGTTGACCAGTGCCACAAAATATTGTTAATGGTTTAAAATATGGAATAAAATGTACTGTAAGTGGTGGATGCTGAACCCACAGAAAAGAGTAATCTGATTACTCCACATGATTAGATTGCAGTCTATCATGTGACAGCTCTGCTCCATTAAGAGATTTTAAAATGCCATGAGTTGTGAGCTGGGTGTATAGTTTGGCTAAATGTTTTGATGTCAATTTAGCAGTTGCTAGCTCCAGCCCACCACCACCCCTTTGTGAAGCATTATTAAGCCTTAGGGTCAGGCTCTGAAGATGGGTGGGGAGTTGGCTGCCAAGCCAATTGGGCCAGAAGCTTATGCAGGGTCCAAAGAAGGAAGCAGTTGTTTGTGAGAGAACATTTCCAAAACTGAAGGGAGTCTCAGAAGCAATCTGTGATATTGCATGCTTGTGGGTATGATGTTCAAAGCAATAAAGTCAAAATCCCATTGGGGACTCGCAAGCACTTACACTTGCCTAAAATAGCTCTTTGGAACCCAGACTATATTTAGAAGTAATTGCTATCCAACATTATTCTACCCTATAAACACAAATAGCAGATTGTAAGCAGAGGCTGTGTTTCATTTTCTTTCTTTCTTTTTGTAAAAATGGACAATTTCTAATCACTTTTGTTTTTTTGTTATGCAGAAAATTGCTCCCATTTTCAGCAAAAAAAATTCGCTGCTAATTATACCATAGATAAAGAGCTGATTAACTTCTGAGATTGCTCATTATATAGTAATTGTGTTACTTGAATAGTATATAAATATATGCTGTATCTTTAACAAAGGAATTAACTTATGTTTCTGCTGCTTGCAAAGAGCCAACTGTCTCTCATTATAAATGAATATTGATCAGCTTGACTAGTGATTTTGGACATGTAGTTTCCAGGGAACATTTATATATTTCTATGCCATCTTTCAAACCTTTACCTTCTCACAATTTTATTTTGCTGTGTCTGCTTTTATTCATAACATTTTATTTAACCAATTTTTTATTTAATCATTCTTAACATACACAAAAAGATGATTGACAAAATAAGTCATATGTATGTCTCAATTAGTATTTTCATTAAAACCTTTTGCTCAGTTGCTTTTGTTACACCATTTTCCTTAAAAAAACAACAACTTACCTGATGTGTTTTTGAGCAATTTTCTCTCTCAGTGTTCCCTGAATTCATGTTTTTATGTAGTGAACATATATTTTTCATTTGTGTCTTTAAAGTTTTTTTTAAAAAATGGTTATAGAGTCATAGTATCATAGAATTGTAGAGATGGAAGGGACTATGGCGGTCATCCAGTCCAACCCCCAGCAATGCAGGAATCGTTTTGCCCAACGTTGGGCTGAAACCCACAAATCTGAGATTAAGAGTCTCATGCTCTACAGATTTGAGTTAATACATTTTTCCATATATGTCTGTAAGCCTTGGGCTAAGCAATATGTATAAGCACCTGAAACATCTTGGGTTTTCTGTTAAATTACAAAAAAATACTTTGTCACATTTGATGGTACAAAATCAATACATTTTAGTTAAGAGGTAAATTTCATGAAATATGCCTGATAATATTTATTCTGAAAAACTGTTAACCTCCCCCTGACTTGGTTTGCACTACATAATCATCATTATGAAAGATGTAACATATAACAAACTAACGATAGAATTACAATGGTTTCAGGGCATCTTTCTACTGACCAGTTTATATAGTCAGTAGAATCTGAGTCCTTTCTCCATCCAACAATTTTAAGTACGTATGTTCAGTCTTTCTTTTCTCTCTCTCTCTCTCTCTCTCTCTCTCTCTCTCTCTCTCTCTTTGGTACCTTAGTTTAACAGATGCAGCAAATGGCAGGTTGTTTGTAAATCCAACTTTTAGTATTTTGAATGTTCTTTATCTTACCTAATTCAGGTTGAATATGAAGGCCTGAAACACGAGATAAAACGATTTGAGGAAGAAACTGTATTGCTTAATAGCCAGCTAGAAGATGCCATCCGGTTAAAGGAGATTGCGGAGCATCAACTAGAGGAAGCCCTGGAGACGTTAAAGAATGAGAGAGAGCAAAAGAACAATCTGAGGAAGGAACTCTCCCAGTATATCAATCTAAATGATAGCATGTATAATAACCATATTAATATCTCGGTAGATGGATTAAAGTTTGGAGAGGATGGGAACGAACCTAATAATGATGACAAAATGAATGGACACATTCATGGACCCCACATGAAAATGAATGGTGACTTTCGGACTCCCACAGTTAGGAAAGCAGAATCACTGCACCCAGTCTCAGATCTCTTCAGTGAGCTCAACATCTCTGAAATGCAAAAACTGAAACAGCAGCTCATGCAGGTAACATTTGACATGGACCATTAAAAAGGGAGTTTCATATAATGTACCAGATATTGGGCCCAACTACATTTTGCATCCACACGGTGGGAGGGTGCTTTGTAGTTCTGGTAACCGCATAGGAGAAAGAATTCCACCAGATGTGCTTTTTCCCATTATAGTGACAGAAAAAATGACAGATGCAGAATTTTATGTTCTGTGCTGCTTTGACAAGCCTATGCCTCCCTGTTTTATCTTGCCTTCCTTTTTATTCTCCTCTCCTGTGCCCTGTGCCTAAGTTTTCTTCAACTATATATACTATATGTACCTCTGCATCTACAGTTTCCTCCTATGCTGCATCTACTGTTTCCTCCTAAAGGTAAAGGTAAAGGTACCCCTGCCCGTACGGGCCAGTCTTGACAGACTCTAGGGTTGTGCGCTCATCTCACTCTAGAGGCCGGGAGCCAGCGCTGTCCTCAGACACTTCCGGGTCACGTGGCCAGCGTGACGAAGCTGCTCCGGCGAACCGGCACCAGAGCAGCACACGGAACGCCGTTTACCTTCCCACTAGAAAGCGGTACCTATTTATCTACTTGCACTTAATTGTGCTTTCGAACTGCTAGGTGGGCAGGAGCTGGGACCGAACGACGGGAGCTCACCCCGCCGCGGGGATTCGAACCGCCGACCATGCGATCGGCGAGTCCTAGGCGCTGAGGTTTTACCCACAGCGCCACCCACGTCCCTCACTGTTTCCTCCTATGTGCATACAATTCCTTACTTCCTTTAACTATCCTGATCCTCAGGCAGCCTCCCTGGATTCTTCTCCTGTGCAATCCTGTCCCTCCACTCCACCTACTTATAGCCCAACATTGCAGATACATATATTTATAGAGTTAGGATAAAGTTTGCTTTTTTACATACAGTTTAAATTATTTTTCCATAGAAGCAGATGAGTTTCAAGTTATAAGTTTATGGGTGCTAGACACTCTTAAATTTCCAGTGTTACAACTGGGAAATAGCTAGACCAGCCAGACCAGTGTGTATTAGAGTTACTGGTATTTGTATTAGGACACACCTGTGTGTATTAAGCTGTAGGACATCTAATTTCTGTAATAGCTAATTAAGCTAGACTTAATTCCTCTGGAATTAGCTAATTAAGCAAGGCTAACTTCCTCAAGGGACGCGGGTGGCGCTATGGTCTAAACCACAGAGCCTAGGGCTTGCCGACCAGATGGTCGGTGGTTCGAATCCCTGTGGCGGGGTTAGCTCCCTAGCAGTTCGAAAGCATGTCAAAGTGCAAGTAGATAAAATTGGTACTGCTCCAGCAAGAAGGTAAATGGCATTTCCGTGCGCTGCTCTGGTTTGCCAGAAGCGGCTTAGTCATGCTGGCCACATGACCCGGAAGCTGTCTGCGGACAAACGCCAGCTCCCTCATCCTATAGAGTGAGATGTGCGCCAAAACCCCAGAGTCGTCCTCGACTGAACCTAATGGTCAGGGGTACCTTACCTTTACCTTTAACTTCCTCATAAGGTGATAGCCAACAGAGCATCCAAATAACTTTGAGATTGGGGGTGGCATGGAACAAGATAGATTACTATTTTATAGTAGATTGTTTGTCAGTACAAGGCCTATATAGCTTGTGTATGACAACAGTAGTACAGATGTATTACCTATCAAGATTATTGCCTAGAGCCAGGAACACTGTTCCTAATTATCTCTCTTCCTAATTATATATTCACCTAACATTTCCATAAATTACTATCCTTTATGTGTCATGGGATTTGAAATAATAATGGCCACCATCTACTAAACTAATTAGGTTTGCTTTTATTACATCTCATCAAACAAGTTGCACCACTCACACTTGATAGAGCTCATTTGCTGCTGTTCTTTTCTTTAAAAAAAAAAATAATACACTGCTAGTCTAATGGCATTTCCCCCTCAAATTGCTATTAAAATATATATAAAGTATTTGGAATGGTGTGCATATCTCAACTAAAATTATCCAGGTTTGGTGGGAAATATTGTTGCCTATGACTGGTGACACAAATATTGCATGCCCCATTAAACCATAATTGGAAACAAACTATGGTTTCACATGAACGAGCAGCATGCAAATGCACACTGCCCAGAAAGGGTCTCATGCTGCTCCCTTTCTGGTGGACAAAGCAAGCTGCAGGCCAACATGTTGTGTCATCCAAATCTGGGCTCAAGAAACTGGAAGCAGTTAATAAGGAGGATATAAAGCACAAGCCTGGATTCAGACAACATAAGCCAGATTCTTGCTTATTTTGTCCATGGTGCAACTGCAGCAAGAGTGAGAGAGGAGCATTGTGGCAGCTTTTGAGTAGTGAGCGCCAGCAGTGCTGCTTGCTCACGTAGCTATAGTTTAATATGATGCCTTAACTGGGCCCATGAACACAGAACATGAGAAGAAATTGTTTATTTACTTTTGCTAGCACAATACCAATTGCTTTATAAATAACAGGAGCGAGAAAAACCACCATCACCACCATAATAACCAGCAAAGGTACAGGTTAAGACATTGTTTCTCTGGCATTTTAAATGAAATTATTTTTTAGGTCTGATTGACAAGGAAGCTATATTTTAAGCACTGAAGCGAAGTCATCCATTTTGCTGTCTTAATTGACTTTGAAGTTGTGATGTATCTGGAAGGTGCTTTTCTTGTTTTTTAACTTGTGCTTTTTTGTTGTGCTATTATTTTAGTGTATTTTTTTATTGTGAACTGACCTAGGATGTATTTTTATGAAGGGCACCATACAAATGCCTTAAATAAATAAATTGCAACTTTCTTGCAAAATTTAAGATACTGTGTGATTTCTTAGGAGGAGGAACTTTCTGACCTCAGCAGTAGCTGAGGTGCCAGTTCCTAGGCTCAGTCTTTTTAAGATACCGTTGGGTACTGAGCAGTTATTTTTGCACCCAGGTTCTTTTTTGAGACGTTAATATTTTTCTCGCTGGGTTATTGCAGGTGGAGCGCGAGAAAGCTATTCTCCTGGCTAATCTTCAGGAGTCACAGACCCAGCTGGAACACACAAAGGGGGCACTTACTGAGCAACATGAACGGGTCCACAGGCTCACTGAGCATGTCAACGCTATGAGGGGTTTACAAAGCAACAAAGAATTGAAGGAGCTAGATTTTGAGAAAGGCCGGGATTCTGGGGAAGAAACCCATGACTATGAAGTGGACATCAATGGCTTGGAGATTCTAGAGTGCAAATACAAAGTAGCTGTCACGGAGGTGATTGACCTCAAAGCTGAAATAAAGGCCTTGAAGGAGAAATACAATAAATGTGTTGAAAACTACACCGAAGAAAAGGCGAAGTATGAGAGCAGGATCCAGATATATGATGAGCAGGTGACAAACCTGGAAAAGTCAACTAAGGATAGCCACGAGAAAATGATGCAGATGGAAAAAGACTTGCAAAGAATTACAGGTGTTGCAAATGAGAACCACAATACACTCAACACAGCCCAGGATGAGCTGGTGACTTTCAGTGAGGAGCTGGCTCAGCTCTATCACCATGTGTGTTTGTGTAACAACGAAACTCCTAATAGGGTTATGCTAGATTATTACAGGCAAAGCAGAGTTACTAGAAGTGGGAGCCTCAAGGGACCTGATGATCCAAGGGGGCTTCTGTCCCCACGGCTGGCTAGGAGAGGGATGGCATCTCCAATAGAAGTGAGGACACCGACTGAGCAGATTTCAAGGGAGAGTGCAGAAGCCAACAAAGAGCAAAGTCCAACCAAGACACCCACAATTTCTCCAGTCATCACAGCCCCCCCTTCCTCCCCAGTTTCCGACACTAGTGACATTCGCAAAGAACCGATGAATATTTACAACCTGAATGCCATAATAAGGGACCAAATCAAGCACTTGCAGAAGGCTGTAGATCGGTCGCTGCAGCTGTCCCGGCAGCGTGCAGCAGCCCGTGAACTAGTACCTATGATTGATAAGGACAAGGAGGCCTTAATGGAAGAAATACTGAAATTGAAGTCCCTGCTGAGTACGAAACGAGAGCAGATAGCGACCCTAAGGGCTGTGTTGAAAGCCAACAAGCAGGTAAGCTGTTAACTGCCCATCTGCCATTAGAATGGTTGTTGTTGTTGTTGTTGTTGTTTAGTCGTTTAGTTGTGTCCGACTCTTCGTGACCCCATGGACCAGAGCACGCCAGGCACTCCTGTCTTCCACTTCCTTTCGCAGTTGTTCAAACTCATGCTCTCTCACATAATTTATTTTATTTTAGGTACTCTTAACCCAAAATTACTTTAAAAGAACAGTTTAATTAATTTATTGCAACAGTGAACTTATTTCACTTAGTTTTTATTGAACAAATTTGAGCATTCTACATAATAATAAATGTGGCATACACTCAAGTTTGCATTGAATCCCAGAGGCCTAGGGAACCAATCATATTTTGCTTTTACATGGGGTCAGCTCAGACCTTCTCAAAACTTCAAACAAGCTCCTTTTTCTCTGTCCCTCATCTTTCATGTAATCCCAATTCCTTTCCTCCTTGTCTTGTTCTAGCAAACAATAGTTTGACATTATATGCAAGTTTGGGATTGGAAGTTGCTTCAAACAAACTATAGTGAGGCTTGAATGTAATAGCAAACTATAAACGAGGAGACAAAGGAAGGAAATGGAGCTTATGAGTGGAGGAGGCTGCTTGAACCTGTGGCATACTCCTGTTCAGAGCATTAAATCCGAACCAACTCATAGTGTCCAAAAATTGATAACTAACGCACTTTACAAGAATGTGTATTATGGAATCATAGAAATAGTTAATTATTCAGAGTTCGTAAAGACCTGAGTGGATACACAAACATGTTAAAAAAGACTAGTGTGGATTTGACTTGAGCTACTTTTTTTGCTGCAGTAGAACATGGGTAGAGCAGTCCTATGGGAAGGGAGAAATCTAGGTAGATGTATTTTCCTTTGCCCAGGAGGCTTGAGCTGGGAGGACAGAAGGTGAGGGCAGTTAAACACAAATGTATAATACATATCAGGGGGGGGAAACAACCAGTTGAAAGTCTGTTTTGGCTAATCAGTTTCTTTCAGTTCCATCCATTTGTATATGAAATGCACATGAAGTAATGCATGTGAACGTTGTGGATATGTTTCTTCAGGAGTGTGGTATTATCAAACTTCCCCTGGATGCTAGATTAAATAGATGGGATTGAAAAAGACTGATTACACATATACCAACCTTTTGGTCTGCTGATAGTAAAATACTAAAATACGAGGTGCAAACCAGCTAATTACGCTACCATAAAGCAATAAAAACAAACAAACCATAAACCAGCTAGGAAGGAATGTTTCTTCTCATCTTTTAATTGTGCTAGCTAGCAATTAACTTAGCTTAAAAAAATTGTATAGACAGCCTACCCAGAAAGTTGAGGTAATTTTAATCTATTTTAGTATTTTAACTTTGGTACTGTATATTTTAAAATAGGGGTGTAATTCTTCTTGATTTTCTTGTTTTATCTTTTTTATAAACTGCTTTGACTTTTTTACAATCAAGTGGTATATACTTTTTATGAAATGAACAAACGTTAATAAGGGTGCGTGTAATAAGAAATTCCGATACATATCAAAATGTGCAAAATGCATAAAAAACACCACTTTTTGAACCAGTCAGGAGCTCTCTGCCCGAGTTGCTCCCACACCTTGCTTACGCGAAGATAGATAAGCGGCTCTGAAGATCATGCCTCAGCTCTGCACAACCTTGTTTTGGTAGTGTTGTTTATATGCTATAATGTCATGTGCTACCAGCCTCATGTTATTCTATATTCTGTACCTCTGAATTATTCTTGCAAGTGTTGCAAGGAGATCAGGAATACCTGTTACCCGTTCAAGATATGCTCAATAGACACAGTAATGGAGAAAAAGAAAGTAAAAATTTATTACTGAGCAATAGTGACCCAGAGGAATGATTTCCAGAGCCTGGGCCCTGGGGACTTTGGGTTTATATACAGTGGTACCTCAGGTTACATACGCTTCAGGTTACAGACTCTGCTAACCCAGAAATAGTACCTTGGGTTAAGAACTCTGCTTCAGGATGAGAACAGAAATCATGCTCCGGCGGCGCGGCGGCAGCAGGAGGCCCCATTAGCTATAGTGGTGCTTCAGGTTAAGAACAGTTTTAGGTTAAGAACGGACCTCCAGAACGAATTAATTACTTAACCCGAGGTACCACTGTACCTTATTCCAAACTGCATTAAACATTACATATTCATATATTTCAGCAAAATCAAACCAATGAACAGGGGCAAAGCCCTTCCTATGTCCATGTAAAGATTGCTTCTGCTTTTCCATGTAAGTTCATAAGAAATCACCAACACCTTTACCCTATTTTCAGCAAATAAAGCATAAAGAGTAAAAAGAAACCCCTTTGGCAGTTGAAGCCAAAATCCCCCTTTTCTGTTATCAGGCAGATACATTACGTTATGTGGCAAAAAACCAATTTCTTGTTTCTCAGGTCAGGATGTCCGTCTCATGCTTTTTTCATGAGCCTGAGAAACAGTCTGAGGAATGTTCCTTACAGAAAGAATGCAGATGTAGCTAAATATATATTTGCTTTCTGCAAGCACAGCAACAGGGCAGAGAGAGACTTTGGGTCTTAAGATTTTAGGCATGTTTAGCGTTAACAATTAAGCATTATTAGGATACATGGTTATGCATAAAGCATAAGGTTATACATAAGGTAAAACTCTTCCAAAAATATGATCAATCCTAAATACAGCTACAACAAACGCAAGTGGTCTAATTGCCAAAACTTTAGTCATTGATCCAACTCTGTCACCCCCCCCCCCGTTTTTCCTGTAAAGGGATGTGGGTGACGCTGTGGTCTAAACCACTGAGCCCCTTGGGCTTTCCGATCAGAAGGTTGGTGGTTCAAATCCTTGTGATGGGTTGAGCTCCCATTGCTCTGTCCCAGCATCTGCCAACCCAGCAGTTTGGAAGCACGCCAGTGCAAGTAGATAAATAGGTACCACTGCAGCGGGAAGGTAAATGGTGTTTCCATACACTCTGGTTTCCAGCATGGTGTTCTGTTTCTCCAGAAGCGGTTTAGTCATGCTGGTCACATGACTCAGAAAGCTGTCTGTGAACATACACTGGCTTTCTCAGCCTGAAGCCAGATGAGTGCCGCAACCCACAGTCGCCTTTGACCGGACTTAATTGTCCTAGGGTCATTTACCTTAACTTTTTACCTTTCCTATATGTAACAACACTAGACAGCGCAGTGCAGTCAGTATATTTACTGACAGGTAGTTCACTAAAAAAGTACAACAGAGTTTCTACCTCTGACTGCCTTCTTGTTCTAGGCAGACAGCTTACAAATAGAAGGCAGCAAATGTTCTCCCAGCAGAAATTCAACACAGTTGATTTCCAGCCAGCCACACTACCAACACCTTGTTACAAATTCAGGGCTACTTATACTCTACTTTGTGCTGAATCATTGGCATCTGGCTCTGACTCATGCCTTACATGTTGTTAAAGTTTGTGGGTCGTAATTCCTTTGACCAACTGAGTCTGCTGCAATGGCCCTGCAATAAATTTGACTTATTGCCACTCTGTCAAACTCCAATGGCGCCCACACGCTTCCACTCCACACACTGCCACTCTTCTCAGTTGCCGGATAATAGCAGAGTTCACACACAGCATGAAATGGCTTGTTTGTGTCGACGTGGTGTCTTCAATAACTCAGCTCAACACCAGTGCTTCTAATCTAGAACTCGTTATTTAGAAGCATAACAAACAGAAAAGAAAAACCTACAGAATTTACTGCACGCTTGCAGCTTTCTGCCTCTAACAAAAATGAAACTACCTTGCTCACATTCTCAGACAGACTGCTCTCCAGAGAGAGCTCAGCCCCACAGAGCACAGATCAAAGGAAAATGCCCGGGTCATGTGGGCAGTGTACCCAGTTAATAAGAACACTTCTGGAGTGTTAACTCTTAATTATCCAGAACCACAACCCATGTTCCTTGATTCACACCTAACAAGCTGCAGGTACAAGAACAGTGTATTCAGATTAACCCTGTCTTGACTTTTATCTGCAAGCATAACTTATTCCAACAGGATCGTTTAATTTTGCTGTTGCAAGCTGCCATGTTCAGTGACAGTTACAGGGAATGCACATACAGCAGGTTAAAATCTAGCTTTTCCAGGTGATAGGGCTGGAATTTTGTGCTAGGATTAAAGATGTTGAAAAGAGGCCCGGGTCCTTTATCTGTTGTGATAGCTGCCTTAGCTCCAGTTTTTAGAAGGCTGTGGGGGACGTGTTTTAGTTACTGAAGGCCCTCTTACCTTTTCTTTTACAACTGAGGCACTGGAACAATCACCCCGTGTATTTGCTACTACGGTGGCACATGGAATCAAGCAATGAGACATTAGTTGGACACCAATAAAGGATGCTGTAATAGTGTTTTTTCTAGCATCAGCAGGTATTGGCTTGTAGTTGACATTGGAGGCCCCTTCCAACTCTATGATTCAAACTGTTTTGATAGCATTCTTCTAAAGAGTTGAGATTGGATGTAGGCACTAGTATTTCAGAGATTTGAAGGCAGTTTGAAAGAGTGTCATGTGTACACTCATCCCACTTGGCTTCCAGTAAATGGGGTTTGCAGATATTTGTATTGTTTCAAAACATTTGACTGGAGTTGACAGTGGGGCAAAAGAACATTATACAGTGGTACCTTGGGTTACAAACACTGCAGGTTACAGACCCTGCTAACCCGGGAGTAGTATATTGGGTTAAGAACTTTGCCCCAGGATGAGAACAGAAATCACGCAGGAGGCCCCATTAGCTAAAGTGGTACTTCAGGTAAAGAACAGTTTTAGGTTAAGAACAGACATCCGGAAAGAATTAAGTTCGTAACCAGAGGTACCACTGCACCATCGGGATAAAGTATCCCTCAGACTGCTTCCACCTTTTTTCAGCCAAAGAAAACTTTTGCCTCATATGTTTGAAATGCAGTGTGTTCCAGTTGTATTGTATAAGCCAGACAGAAATAAATTTGCACTAATGACATGCTGTGTAAATGTGAGTATATTGTCTCAGCTGTGTAAATGTGAGTATATTGTCTCATATTACAGTTGTTGAGCTAAACATAGCATCTTCGCTTCTGTTTCTTGTAGTTTCTGTTCCATCCGGCCTACCTTTACTGTCACAATCGGTATGCTTCTCAATCTCGTTTGCTGGAAACCACAGGAGGGGACAGTGCTGATGTGCTCAGGTCCTGCTTGCAGGTTTCCCAAAAGGGGCATCTGGTTGGCCACTGTGAGAACAGGATGCTGGGCTAGGTGGGCCACTGGCCTGATTCAGCAGACTCTTCTTATTTTGTGTTCTTAAATATACATACATATATAATGGCTGTGTCTTTGCTTCAGACAGCTGAAGTGGCCCTGGCTAATCTGAAGAATAAGTATGAGAATGAGAAGGCCATGGTGACAGAAACCATGACTAAACTACGTAATGAGTTAAAGGCTTTGAAAGAAGATGCAGCAACCTTCTCATCCTTGAGAGCCATGTTCGCAACCAGGTACCAAAATACTTTTATAAAAAAAATAAAAATAAATTTAATTTCGTTATCATATATACCTTGACATAAAGCAATCTAAATAATAAAGAAAGATAGTACATTGGGATAATGCAAGTGATTTTAAAGAATACAGTGGAACCTTGTTTCCCGAACACCTCTGTTATTGTACATTTCGGCTCCCAAACGCCAAAAACCCAGAAGTACTGTACTTTTCTGCATATAAGACGAGCTCTGTTTACTTTATAATAATGTTTTAAAACTGGGGGCGTCTTATACATGGGTAGTGGGTATGGGTGATGGGTGTTTGGTTCCATCCCCCCCAAAAGCTCAACAACTCTGTGCAATCCTCCCCTCAAAAAGCCCAACAACTTAAACACAGGGGCGTGTTATACGGTAAATGCTTCCATTTTTGAACATTTTGCAGAACCCGAACATGCTCTTGCAACCAGTGGGAAGCCGCGCCTCGGTTTTCAAACATTTTGGAAGCCGAACAAACTTCCAGAACGGATTTCTTTGAAGAACTGAAGTACCACTGTAGTCCATTTATTTCTTTTTCTCATTAAGAGTTCTCAAAGTTCATTCTTGCTTAGCAGGCAGATAGTTAATGCTTACTATCTTATAGTGCAGTGCAGCCCAGCTGACTTAAATAGGGCTTACTGGTACTCTCAGGTAAGTGTGGTTGGGATTGCAGCCCAAGTCAAACACCTCAACTTCACAAGTCCATTCCCCCATCAGTCTCTACAGTAGTCTCTATTATCAACTGTGATAAAATGCAGATCCCTGTTATGACGTCTTGTGTTTCCAGCAATCACACTCTTTCGGAAATATGGCCTTCTTTCCCAAGAGAAAATAAGACAAACACGTAGTTACTTATGTCATAAGGGCACAGGTTCATTTCAGTTGGGATATGAGGTTATCAGTTATTACAAGCTGAATATGGCCAAGATTCTTTTTATAATGTATTCGAATTACTTTTAAAGGAAACCAAAAAAAAAAAGAAAGGCACAAAATTCAAACTTATAATCTTAAAAAAGGGGAGAAACAGGCTTATGAAGCAGTAATATCAAAAGAGATTTGGGTATACTTAACAGTACTTTGAATTAAATTAAGAGGAAAAATTGATACTTTAGTATGGAGAGGTATTAGGCATATAAATAATAAAAGTTTTCAAATTCCCTAAATCTTTCCCATTTTTCCTGCAGAATTTCTGATGAGCTTATACTTTAGTAAAATTTGGGAGTTACTTAATTTGATCGTTCTTTCTTTCTGAGCTTCACTGGAGAGTTTCAATTCTTTTCAAATGCAGTCCATGTAGCAGTTAATATATAAAGCAGTGGTTCTTTTATATTAACAAATTTGCCATTAATAAAGCATTTAGACAGTTGGGAACAAAAAACAAATCAGTTATTGATAAGCATCAAAGTCCACTTAAGTGCAGAACATTGTGACTTTTTGAGTGCTTGGCTTGTACTGAAAGAGAGTTCCTGTAAGCAAAGAAGCTCTGCTTTCAGTATAATTAAATATGCTTCCCTCCAGCTGATTACTAATACTATGACATAATGTCTTGGCTCTGTTAGGAATATTTCTACTTGAAACGTCCTGGGGTCATGTCCATTTTTAATTTATATTGCAATATAGATTACATTTAATTTAATTTAATTTAATTTAATTTAATTTAATTTCCTTAAGCAAGTCCCGCCACACCTTCCACCTTTCCAGCAGATCAGATAAATGTTAGTAGCACCATATATAAGTTTCAGAGCAAGTAAGAGATGGGAAACTGAGGAAATAGTGTTCTTCAATGTCTTAGGTCTATCCACACTTGTGCTTGTTGCATGATTTCAAGTCACGGGACTGAGAGGGTTTTTCACTCAAATTGGTTTTGTTCAGTGGGTTTCTTGGAGCCTTTTGCTTGGCTGACCATTTTTGATTGCATATTGTTTTGTTTTTCTCTCTCATTGAATTGAGAATAATTCAGGGCAGGTCCATGTTAGAAATGTCTTATGGCCCATTGACTCAGGCAAATTTAGTACCTTTTTCTGTCATGGAAAAGCATTAAATTCACCCAGACTGCACATAATTATAGCCAGCAGGCAGCAACATCGGTTACTTTAGGCATAGTTTTTCCAGCTGCCATGATAACAGGTGATGGATACTTTCTTTATATGTAGCTGGTTCTTGCTGACATTTCTCCATGAGGGACATTCACATAATCTGAAAGACACTCCCTCTGTCTCTCTCCTCAGGTGTGATGAATACGTAACACAGTTGGATGAGATGCAGAGGCAATTGGCAGCTGCAGAGGATGAGAAGAAGACCTTAAACTCTTTGCTGCGGATGGCTATCCAGCAAAAGCTCGCCCTCACCCAGCGTCTGGAAGACTTAGAGTTTGATCACGAGCAGTCCCGGCGGAGCAAAGGCAAACTTGGAAAGAGCAAGATCGGCAGCCCTAAAGTAAGTGAGGAGGCATCAGCCACCGTGCCAACCATAGACACTTTCCTCCTGCATAGTCAGGGCCCACAGCAACCAAACATACTGGTCAGCAGTGGCACTCAGAGGAAAAGGTATGCATGCAGTCGTCTTTATAGTACAGTGCAGTGGCCTGACTTGAATTAAGGTCATTCACTGAATTGCAAATAATGAATATATTTTGGCTGGGGTCGTTGAGAGATGGGGCTGTGTGAAGAAGCGACTTTTCAAAATGTGAAGCCTGGCTAGTAATTCCATCTGCCCATAATATTTTTTTCTTCCTTTTGATATAGTCATAGATCATATTCTGTCAGCATTTCAGCATATTCTGTATGTTTTGAATGTATCTGCTTAATACATAGCAAAAATATACCTCTTGATGGGGCGGGGTGAAGTGGAGGGGCATGTCTAAGAGGCATATCCACATCCAGAGGGAAATGATCCTCTGATAAACTAAGGTGCTTATAAACTTTCCCTTTTCTCTTCATTATTGAAATGTGGGCAAGGAATGTGATTACCCTGATGTGCTTCTCAACACCTGTGTTAAAATGAATAAATGTTCAATAGCAGATGACTTTTATTCAAACCCAGAAACAAATGCTAGTGGTTTGCAGAGTTGCATATAGTTCTGTGGCAGTCCCACCAACAGGGGGAGGAAGGTCAAGGAGAAGATGGTGGACAAAAGATCCCCCCACTTTGTGGGAACAACTTCCACGAACAGTATCTAAACAAGATTCCCCCTGTTCAGAGACTTTTAGGGCAAACTTTCATTGTCTGTGTACTACATGTTCAGCATAAATGTTAAATACAGATATTATAAATGAAATGGAAAATATGCATGATGCCTAAATAATAATTAAAAACCTATATTGGGGGATGAGAATTGGATGTGGGGGCCTGCACAAGATGTAACCCACCAAGCCACACCACCACCATGTATTATGGCCTCAAATTCGTGACAACACTGAAGAAGAGCCCCAAGCAAGCAGCAAAAAACAGATTTTATTGACCCTATGGTGGGCCATTGTACATGGCAGGTGATCTATACTCAGCTTGATGGGTCACGTTGAGCAGCTTGTATTTTCTCTTTCTAAATTTTATAAGTAAAGCTTCCCTTTATAGGAAATAGGTTTTCCTGTGGGGTGGCAGCAATGATAGGGGTGGTGACAACATGCTGGTTTGCTTTGTGGAGGGTGGTGGTGGGGAAAGGAATGTGCTAATGTCATTCAAGGAGCCATTGCTCAGTAATTAAAGTAAAAACTCTTTTGTTTTCGTATGTATTTTTTCTTGGATCTCCTGCAAGACTATTCTCACCTTCCCCTTGTGATCAGAGCCATCCCAGGACTTCAGGGACCCACCTACTGCCTTTATTAAGAACCCCCCCTGATCACACCTCCACAGAATCATTTCTTCTGAGGGGCCCCCCTTCCATGGCCTCCATGAATGAATTCTTCTATGGGCACCGTCTCAGCAAGGAAAAAAGGTTAACCGTGGCCATCCCAGGTAAACATTTTTTCCTTGGGTGCATGTAGTGCAAAATGATTAGCTGAGTATAGTGGGAATCCCCGCCAAACACTGCACATACAATTTTTAATTAGGGCACATTCTTCCGTCTTTTATAGATTTGCATCTTTAGACTGCCCCAGACTACTCCTACATGATAATCAGTGAAACTGTTCTGGAGTATGTGATTGGAAGATTTCATCCGAAGTGCCCTCTGCTCATTTCAAGCGAAATTCTCAATGGGTCACATTTCCCTCTGGCCCAGGTCAGATAGTCAATCAAGGCTTCAGAAGCAGTGCTTTATGAAGCCAGGAAGGCAATACTGTGTAAAATACTCTTCCCTTGCCCCCTCCCCATTGTGCACTGACTTGGGCGCAAAGATCCTGGCTTGTATTAAGCCAGAGCTCCTCTTATACCTGAGCCAGGAAATTCTGGTATGTTAACTAACTAACCATTCCTGTTTGTTAAGCCAGAATTCCCATGGTTGGATGTAGCAGGGAACTCAGACTTACTATAAGGCAGGAGAAGAGAAGCAAGGGGAGCAGTGCTGGGACCCAGTGGTCATTCACAGCTTCATAATGCATAGATTATGAAGCCTTGAATGATTGCCTGAACTGGGTCATGTTACTGTAGTCAAGATGATAATTCCAAGTGGAGTTCTGTTAGTGCCTTGGTTGAGCTTGATCCAGTGTTTCATTTGAAGCCATTTGATGAAATAATAAACTGGTGAAATGAAACAGCTATGATGACTTGGTTGAACAGTGTATAATAATGTATCTCTCAACAGATAAATGCATATATTCAGAGCTAACATATTGCCTTTTCTTACCATGTGCCAGTTGTGTTTACCCTGCAAGGTACTGATAGCATAATTCAAAGAAACCTTCCAAGTGCAGGGGAACTTTTGAATGGTGTGAAATTTTAGGAAAAGTTAGAAGAAAGATAAAACCTTATTGAGTTTTGACACAATGTGCACAACCTAACAGAGGTAATTTCAGTGGTTTAACTGCTTAACTATGTTGGGTTGAGGCCAGGACTTGAACATTTACCCTGGATTTACCACTAGTGTTCCTTTCATGCCCTTGTATCTTGCTTACTGACAGTTTGGCCAACTGGAAACAACATGGAAACATTAAGCCATTAACATTACAGCGCTGTGTAATGAGAGGCACTTACAGGTTAAAAGCTCTCGGTGGTCTCCAACAAAGTAGTTCTGTTAGTGCAAGGATTTCTTCTTGCAATATGGAACTTCCCTTCTTTCTTTTCTCCCCATATGCCTCTTGCCCCCTCTCCAGATCTGCTCAGGAGGTCTGGGGGAACTCCCAGAGCAGAATGGGGCATGCAGGGAAAGGAGAGGAGAGGGATAAGTTCCATTGCACAGCCAAAAGTCCTTGCAGTAGCAGAATTACATAGCTGGCTAGTGCCCTTCATCTGCAACCTTGTGCTACTGTTGTAGATGGAACAGCTTGTTTATATATACTGTAGAAATGGCATTTTTCACAAAGAAAGTATTTGAAATAGTATCCTGTGGAATTGAAGTCTGTTTCCTGGAGAACCATAATGATTACTTAGAATCATTATGTAAAAGTTGAGGGGGGAAATACATAAAGCAGTGCCATGCCTCCTCTTAGTAAAAGGGGAGTATCTTTGTTTTTCAGTCTGAAACCAGCTATAGTGGGGAGAAGCCCTTTGGCCTGTTGATATACATTATGGGGTGCAAAACTCTTCTTATAATGTGGCTTCTGATCACCCTTGTCTGCTTCTGCAAAATCATCTCTAAGCTCAGAAGCATGGAAGAATAGATAGCCTCCAAAGCTTCAGAGAAGCAAAGGCTTTATTTTTAGAGGAGGAGTACAGTAGTTTCCACTGTAAATAAAGCAAATGTATTTGTCAGAAATTTCAAAAACATTTTAGGTCAGCTCCCTGACCCAGTGCTTGTGATTTATGTGGTAATAATGTGTAAAGGACAGCAAGATGTTTGTAAATCTTGAAGCAGTTTTTTCCTATAAGCCAAACCAAATTTTCACCAGAAAGATTTAGGAAGCATATGATTAACTGTAAAAGCAAAGCATATTGATAACCAGTGTAGGTAAAGTGTGGCTGAGGACAGTGGCATTCACCCAAGACCTGCCCCTAGCACCCTCGCTCCCCCCTTTAGTCTAAATGGAGCTTCTACTCCATTTTAGTTAAATGCAAGTAGAACCCTCTGTGTGGCTGGGGACTCTGATGAAGCAGGGACCTGAACTGCACAGAGTTATTCTGTTTGCGTTCAAACGTACACAGATAAAAGTCCCATGTAGGTGGGAGACCAAGCAGTGGGGATGGGGTGATGTGCATATGGATACTGGGGGTGGGGCTTTTGTGCACACCCAGCCCCTGTTCCCATGTTGCCTGAACACACCTTCAAATAGCATACAATAGATTGAGCAGAGACCTCCTTTTTAGAGTACAGCTCACCATCTAAATTCTGCTAGAAAACTAGTTGTTGGTTCTGGTTGCCTAGGGCAGTGTTATATATGGCAAATTATGTCAGATTGATTAGTTCAGCTATACACTGGATTTAGGCATGTCGCAAAAATGGCAGGCCAGGATATCACCATAATGAATTGTGAGAGGCAATCAGAATAAAGTCATTTCCATTCTTGCCTTCATGTCTCCCCTGTACCCTGCGTATTACTTATAACCGCCTCTTTTCTACCTCTCAAAAGTTCTGGCACCAGTGGAACGTTGCAAAAGGCAGGACATCCCTCATGAGGAGCACTTGAGAGGAATTTTCATGGATTTTGCATCTAGGCCCAGTACATGTTACCAAATACAAGGTGGGGGTACTTTTGGTCATTATGCATAGTTCCTCCACCACTGATAATTACGCTGTTGGAATGTGCTAAAGTTGATCCAAATCTGACATGCTTTTGGTGGAAATGATCTGATGTATTTTTAATTCTTTTAAATGGAAGAGTTCTTTTAAATGAAAAAGTTCCTCTTTCCAGCCCCATTGCCCTTCCAAGAATACGAACTTGCACTCTGCCTTTTGACTTAGATACTTCATTATCATCTATTATAAGAAATGCTTATCTTTTTTTATTTGTCTTTTAACTGCAACTCCAAAAAAAGCCCTACTTAGAGTAGGCTCATTTACATTAATGGTCATGACTAACTTAGATCTATTAATTTCAAAAAATTACTTGAATACAACCCATTGCAAAAACAGAAATATAAATTTTCCAATAAAACCAGTAGACACTTAACTAAAAATAAAGGCAACATACCCAGACTTTTTGTTATCACCAAGCAAAAATAGGTTTGCTTCTAAAATGTAGGCTCAGGCTTCTGGGGGACTCTTGCGAGAGCTCCCACTGAAAATACCTTCTTAAGCTCTTTATGTTGTGAATTAGAAATATACAAGGTAACTTCCGATACCGGCAGATTTTTCCTGCTCTTTTCCTAGTTACACGTAAGAGCAGTCAAGAGGGGATAGAAAAGTGAATGGAAGCAGCAGGAGTGACATCCTTGTTCCTTCATGCCGTAAAAGGTGCTTGCAAGCAACAGCAGTTCTCTCATTGTATAGTGTAGGAATGAGGAATCAAGACAGACAAGTAGGTGGTGTTCTGAGAGCGTCTTCTGAGTGAGTCTAAAAACCCACGCGTCTCTCTTTTATTGAATATTAAAAGGCATTGCTAGTGGCTGATTGGTCAATACAGAGACAAAGGGACTCATTCCTGATTGGGTAGCATAAGTATAAGGCGGGATTACATAAATTCATTAATCTCTAATACATCAAAGGGTAAGAAAGAACTAGAGCTTAGACAGGTATGAAAGCTCCTAATCAATTTACAACTAAAGATTGAGTATAATATGACTAAAGCAATTACTAATGTTATGATCATAACATAAAATCACATAATCAATTATACATTGAAGAAGAACAGATCATTGTGAACTTAAGGTGAACTAAGCAAAAGGGAATGGAATTTAAGGAATGGAATTTAGGGATTTAGGTGCCTGGGACGGCTTTGCACAGTGTGCATGAAGGAGAGAAGCAGAGAAAGATTATAAGCAAACTTTAGTCTTTTCAGAAAGCCAAGGAAAAGGAAGCTAGGAAAAGTTCCCAGAATGCCACAGAAAGAGAACTTATCTTCAGTATAGAGTGCAGAGCAGTATGAGACTGAGAGGTGTGCAGTAACATGTGCTTCTAATATCTGTTGGAGCCAACAGTCAGTCAGAGAGTTTTAAACATGTGAAGTGCAATTCAGAAAGCTTTTCTTATTGAGATTATTAATATTGTGCATGTGGAAGCCGCTGGATGAACAAAAACTGACTCTTGTATTGAAATAAAAATTCTCCAGTCTAAAAATATGGTTCAAAAGCCTTACACACAGGACTTAATTTCAAAATAACTTTAAACAATAAAAATTACATTCAGTTATTTCTGTATTTCTTATACTGGTCCCAGCATAAGGCATAATAGATTACAAATAACTTGTATTCTGTGCTAAAATCAAAGTTCTGTCTCTTCTCCAATGCAGCCTCAGGCTGTTTGCTGGAGAGAAAACACACCTGTTTTCTTCAGTAGCTTAAACAAAAAGACACCGCACCCAACATGGATGCCTACCAGATTAGCATATGCATAGATCTGAAATACTATCTCTTTCATGCGACTGTGAGCTAAACACCTTGTGACTGAGCCACAAATATAGTCCCATGATATAGCTCCATTACAGCTCCTAACCTGGTAGGCCGTTCTTCAAGTTGGAAATTTCCTGCCATGTTTCACAGTATACAGTACATGCGGCTGCTGCTACTACTAATTTTATTACTTATACCCCACTGAGTGGCTTGCCCCAGCCACTCTGGGCAGCTTCCAACTTAGCTATAAAAAATAAATTAACACACTATAGAGATATCAGTTCATGGGATGTGTCTCTGTGAGGCATCTAATCATAGCCTGCATTTTTATCAAGGCTTATAGTTTGATTTTAAAATGAGCTTAAAGATTTTCAAATGTTTTATGCCAGGCAGAAGACCAGCTGCCTAAGTACTTTGGCAAGATGTTTATCCTCCTGGACAAGGGGCCCCCCTGATTTATAGCAGAAAACAATTCTCAAAGTCGTAAAAAGGGAATTACAGGCTGAGAGCAAGGTTACACTGACCCTACATAATTAAGAGTTGGTAAATAGTAAAATAAAACCTTGTGCCTCCCATTAAACTTGAGCCATATCTTCCTAAGGTTAAAGGCCAAGAGCAAATGGAAAAGAAAGCAACTGGCTGGAGAAGGGGAGTGTAAACAGAAGAAGAGGCTTTTTTCCTATTTTATTTTGAGGCTGTAAACTGTTCCTTCCTTTTTACTTTGAGAAGGTTTATTCTTCTAAAAAGCTATCTATGATAATGTATAAAATATACTGGCTTAAATGTAATTATGCAAAGGATCTAGAAAGAAAGAAATGTTAAATTCTTATTTCATGGAGTCATATTGCTGTAGGAGACCAGAGGGGCAAACGAGCCCAGCCCCCTGCCAGACAGGAGACGCCATCGAGCACTCCTGACATATGGTTGTCAGGCCTTTGTTTAAAGACCTCCAAAAAGGAGATCTTTCATTGATGATGCATGAGAATGTGAACCCAAGATCTCTGACATCTGTTTAAGATAAAAATTTAAAACTATTAACCATCTGTTTTGGAGGGCAATAGGGCAAGGAGGGCAAGAGGTGAGCTGGTAATTAAGGTTCCTTGTTGAGACAAATGTAAGATATATGACTACTTATTTGTCATTTATAGATAGAAGAATATATAGCTTTTTGTATCCCATAAAAGGCAATAGGAAATGGGTGTATCTTTTAGGATTGGTTATAGCAATCAGCCAATAGGAAATTCAACCAGGCTGATTGGACAGAGGCAGCCAAAGGAGGAGCAAGGGGGCTGGGCTGAGGGAATATAAGTGCTGGCCATAATGGCAGGAGGCCAGGCCAGAGCTTGGTAACCATATACCACTGTGCCTCTCATTTATTTGTCTGACAAATAAATTATTATTTTAATTTCTCTATTGCTGCGTTGAATATTTCATTCCAGCTAAGCGTTAACCACAAGCAGGGTGCTACATATGTACAGTGCCAGTCACATGTATTAGGGCCAAACTACATGTTACGTTCTTTCAGGTCAGCTCCTGCCCCCTGGTTCAAAAAAAAATACTAATCCAATCTTCTCCCATCCCAGCTGCCATTTGACCCTAAAGGTGCTGTATGCTGACCTGTGCAGCGCAATCCTATAATATGTACTTAGAAGGACATCCTACTGTGTTCTGTGAGGCTTACCCAGCCAGCTGCTTTTCCCGTTAGCTCTTCCCAAAATTTATTGCCCTTTAACTCTCTCAGTATATAAATGCTATAAATCGGGGGGTGGGGGGGTGGGCCTTGTTCAGGAGAGCAGGAAGATAAACAACTGCCAAAGTACTTAGCCAGCTGGTTTCTGCCTGGCATGAAACATACAAACATTTGCAAATATATCTTTAAGCTCATTTTAAAATACAGGCCTTGATCAGATGCCTCAAAAGGTCTTTTTAAAAAATTGAAAGTCCTTTTTAAACTATGTGCAGTTTCTTAAATAAAAATGCTGCATCTTTTAGCTCTGGTGCATCAGATACAGTTGGGGGAACCCATCTGACGCATATTCTTTATAATATATTCTTAGGCAGCAGGTGGTGACTTGCTTGGTGCTACGTTTTTAAATACCATTTCACATTTTAAAAGAACATTTAAAATGTTTTGGTACTGCATGGAATTAGATTTTTGTTTTATTTCAAGTGTTAGAGGTGCGGTGGCAATCCTATATGCTTGCTATGCCAGGGAAGAGGATATGCTGCTGCTGCATTGGTGAAACAGCTGCCATATCCTAAGCATGCTAACTCTGGGAGGGGAGGGGAAAACACACAAAATACAAAAATGGTACAAAAATAACAAACATATCCCCAGTGCTCCTAGAAACATGACCAGTGTCGACCAGGAAGAGGTGGGCCAGCAACAATGGCAATATGTTTTCCATGCATGAAGGGAACAAAGCCATGTTGCCATGGCCCCAACATGGAAGAAGCACAGAGAACAAGGTAGTGTCCACAGATACAGCCAGAGAAATTCTGTGCTGTGGTCCTCAAAGCAGACAGAAACACGCCCAGGAGTTCATTGGTTTAATTCCACACAAAGAGCAAATCATTAACTTCACCCCATCCTCATCCCTAGTGGAGGAAAGAAATAAAACTACCAGACTCCAGATCCTTGAAATGAAATATGTTGTAGGTGTGACACATATTGAAATAAATTATTTCTCAGGAGCAGGATTTGCTATAGCATTTCATGAACCTGGTAATAATTGCTGCCAAAATAGAATAAAAAGTGTAAGGCTTGGACTAAATTTAATTTCAAGCCCTTGGTTTCCTCTTTGTTTTGTTTTGCCTTTGCCTGCCAGTGGTGCTTACCTGTTTTTGTGCTTGGTATTCTGCAAAGTTGGAACAAGCATGCTCTAATTCAAATCCACACAGATTCCCCCCTCCCCTTGTTCCCGGTGGTCATCATTTAGTGAAAATGTGATGGCCAGTACAATTGCGTAGACACACCAACAAAGGTTCACCTGCTTCCTGGGGCAGTAGCTCAATACCCCAATGAAAATACATTTTACAGACAGCTTACACCCACCACATTGGTGGGAAGGTCCAGGACAGCATAGGGGGAGGCAGGTGGGCAAGTGGGCAACGAGCATTCAGCTCACGAGCATCAAGCATTTTGCTAAGGAAATGCTCTGCCTAAGCTAGGAACCGCACAGGAGCATGCTTCCTTTCCCTTCCACCAATGGGTTTCAGGGGAGTGAAGCATAGGATGTGAAGCCAAATGTACACATTGCTGCATAAGAGCAGGTGGTTACAGCACACTTACCTTTGGCACACAGAAAGACATATGTCCTGATCCATTGTGAGGCCCGTGCTCAAGAGAGGGCAACTGCCCAAGCAAGATGGAGTTCCATAAGCTTGGGTTTTGGAATAGACAGGAAACTCCAGTGCTAACAGACCCACATATGTATCTGGGGGGTGGGGGTTTCCATCGGTGTACTTTTCCATGGCAGAGGCACATTGTGTGTTCTATTAGCATAGTGGGGTTTTGCTAAATCATAAAGCTTCTTAGCCAGAGGGTGTTGAGTACCAGATTGCACCCTTGAAACTTCATCGGAAAATGCCATAGTCCTGGTTGTTTTGAACTTTGGGGAATTGTATAATATTGTCTGCTGCAGTCTTCGGCCTCCCTGTGTTTTCACTGAACTTGATTACATCTCTTCTTTCAGTTGAAAAATCAGCTTTAGAGGGATCAGATTTAAATCATGTGATATTTTAAAAGCTTTAAAAAAAATACTTAAGAGGACATTTGAAAATAAAATGTTTTTTTGAAAGTACTCCAGATCTGAGAGCTTACTTGATATAAGCTAATATCCTTCTCTATGGATGTTTATGCTGGAGTTCAGTTGTCACTGGAAGAGATGTTCCAAAGAAGATGACACTAAATAAGCGTTGATCGTTCCTAGCACACTGTGAAGTGCTGTGTTTGTACTTAACAAATATTTCATATTTATCTGCTGGGACTGACTTAGTAATACTTGTGTGTGGGATGCCCCAAATGTTCTAAAGGCATCATGGGGAAAGAAGGTGAAAACCTATTGTTCCTTCCTTTCATTTAACAATAAATTTGGGAAGTGTTCCAAAACAAGATGGCTTTAGTGAGTAGGTTTCTTCTTCTCTCCATCCTTACACCCAGTGATGGTAATCTGGGGTGCAATTGTATGCTTTAAAGATCTGTTTCATCTGTGACATTTTTTGTATGTGGAAAACAGCTCCATTTTAGAACCTTTCTAGCCACATAGTTACTTGAGAGTTTGACAGTTTGTGCTGATGTTTTCAAAACCAGAGGCTGCACAGCTAGGTCTTCTGCTAGTCAGAGATAAACCTTTTTTTCTATCAGGACAGGTCTTCGGTTTCTTAGCCTTATGTTCTTAAAAAGTATCCCCATCCCTACTTATTTATGAGTTATTTATGAGTTTCATTTCCAAATAAATAAATAAAAAGCACATAATTCCTGTGTATAATTCCAAATTACTCATTTTTTTAAAGTGAGGAGGATACAACAAACAAAGCATGGAAGTAATTTTATGTTCCCACCTAATATCACAATCCACCTGATAGTTAACTTGCACAAACCCTACTGGAATTAATGAAACCTGTACAAAAACACAGCATTTCTTCCAATAGAGCTCATGCAGGAGAAGTTCCCAGTGGGGTTATGTTCTTGTTTAGTCATCTAAAATCAAGGGCTTTATTCACAGCACATGCAGCATTCTGGGCTGCTGCTTTCCTCTCTGGTCCAACTTAGCCCCCCTGAGAACCCCAAGCATATCTAGGGCTCAAAAACCATACAGCACAACTGCTGTGCTACAATACTTGGTAGAATACTGGATGGAATTCAGTGTTGCGCTCTTATGAACATTCCATCTGCACAAGCATTGCAGCTTGCCAGGTGGAATGATTGCCCGTCTCCTTCCCCTGCATGTTGCTTTGGGGTTCTCCTGAATTCCCCCCCCAGCCTGTTTCAGGGGGTAGGAGAACAGAGGTGTAGGAGGGTAAAGCCCCATTAATAATAAAAATAATAATTTTATTATTTATACACCACCCATCTGACTGAGTTTCCCCAGCAACTCTGGGTGGCTTACAGCTGAAGGCCTTGCACCAAAATTACATGGTGGGGTGCGTTAGGTGAATTCCACCCCATATTTCTTATTGCAGCTGATCTAGCTGTTATCAATTCAGATTGGAATCTGTTCCAGTTCAGGGGAGGGGGGAGAGATTCAGACTGTTATTGTATATAGCTCAGGTTTAGTTCCTGAGATTATTGAAATGATTATTCTTAAAATGTTGTTTTGAATGCATTTCCATTGTTTATCAATAATCTATGCAAAGATGAAAGGGTTAAATCCTATACTTTAAATTTATGGGCAAGTGTCGACCACTGTTTCAGCTCAGCGCAGTCACTTCTTCCCTGAAATACCGTAGTGGGGCTGATCTGGAGCAGCTATATATTTTGGCACCTGCTGCTGATGTCAGATGTGGAGGCCAAGGACTCAGAGACCAACCTGAAGACTGGCGAAGAGATGAGGAACAGCAGACTGGTGTGAACGGGGAGACAGATTCACCAAGAAGCAGCCAGTTGAAAAGGCCACAATCCAGAGAGGGAACAGGGGAAGAGAGGCTGTCCGGACAGGATAGAGCTAAAGACACATCACGAAGGAGAGAGAGTTGCACCGAAAAGGGAGAGACTGCAGAAGCTTTGGAAAGAGCCAGGCAAGGTCAGAGAGGACAGCTCCAGGAAGGAGGTAGGGTCAAAGGAACTGGGAGAAAAAAAGACTGAGGGAGGGGAGACATGTGAGCCTACTGAAAAGGGGAGAGGGCATACTAGAGGAAGAGAAAAGCCCAGGGGGGAGTATAAAGTCAATGGCCAGTGAGAAAAATATACAGGCCTCCCAAGAATCTATGATTAGAAGCCAGCTGAAATTGACATAGGACTTGCACCATATGGAGGGTCACGTTCCTCAACCCTTAAACAAGGATTAGTACCATAGTCAAAGGGAGCAGCAGGCTTTGGGCGCAGCTGGGTTGGTGGAGCATCAGAAAAGAGGCATCACATAGGAGCATGCAAAGCTCAGGCTCACAGCAGCGAGATCTTGTCACTTACACTAAAACATAGTTCAGTGCAGGAATGGGGAACCTTTTTCAGCCTCAGGTCCACGCTCCGTTTTGGTCAACGTTGCAGGGGACAAGTACCTGTATCTGATGGGCCAGATACAAAAGTGGGAGGAGAAATGCATGCAAATTTACTTTTGTGCAGTAGGGTAGTTTCTACCCAAACACTTATCTGTCTTCCATTTATGCAAGAAAGAGGCATTATTGGAGGCAGAAACACTTGGTTTGAAGCAGAGGCAGTAGAGGTGTGTGGCTTAGGAGGGGGAACAGGCTGCAGAGAATCCTAGGGCCAAAGAGATAAGCTTGGTGGACCACATTCACATAGAGTTCTGAGATTCCCAACCCTTGGTTTAGTGCAAACTCTCCCAGTGGAACAAGCGGAAGTATGATGTCTTCTGCAGAAGTATGATCTATGTGCTTGGTTCTTAATTTACGGAACGTTGCAAGATTGTGGTGGGACATTTTCAGTTATCCAATTGGCTTGTTGGCCTTTCATAAGGGACCAGCTACATGGACTGCTCCATGTAACTTACAGTGTCCAGAATCCAAAGAACTGCACAATAACTTCCACATGCCCAACTGTGAAACAATAGTCCCATGCTACATAATTGCTGTTTTAATATTTTTCTGATTATTCAAAAGAGTACATTGACCCATATAAAAATGGCTCATGTTTTATAGAGTGTGTTGGCATAGGCAGTTTGCTGAACCATTGCTCAGGATCCATTGGTTCTCTGACCTACAAACTTGGATTAGCATATCTAATCCCTTCTTGTACAAATCAAAGGAAGCTTTTATTGCAGTTCCCTCTATGGAGATTTGTCATAACAATAGCTAACCACTGCTGAGGAAATCAAGGAAATGTTTCACAGTTGTTTGTGACATGGCATGGGTGTGTGTGTAAGTCAAAAAAGAAAAAGTTCAATAGTCCCTCTAGGTGCTATATATTCAAATCCTCTTGGATTCTGGTCAATAAATGAAGGGTGATTGTGGTGACAGACCACAGATCCCATTTTTAAATATATATATTTTTAAAAATTCAGTAACTCTTCTGAAAGCAATAATGGCCTCTTTAATATGCAAATAAAAGGGACGCGGGTGGTGCTGTGGGTTAAAGCCTCAGCGCCTAGGACTTGCCGATCGAAAGGTCGGCGGTTCGAATCCCCGCGGCGGGGTGCGCTCCCGTTGTTCGGTCCCAGCGCCTGCCAACCTAGCAGTTCGAAAGCACCCCCGGGTGCAAGTAGATAAATAGGGACCGCTTACTAGCGGGAAGGTAAACGGCGTTTCCGTGTGCGGCTCTGGCTCGCCAGAGCAGCGATGTCATACTGACCATGTGACCCGGAAGTGTCTGCGGACAGCGCTGGCTCCCGGCCTATAGAGTGAGATGAGCACACAACCCTAGAGTCTGGCAAGACTGGCCCGTACGGGCAGGGGTACCTTTTTTAATATGCAAATAGTAACTTGATTCTTGTAGTCTGATGTTTCCTAGGTATGATCCCATCTCTCTCACACATTATTTTGAAATGAATTGCAAGCAATTCTGTTTGAATATTGGAGCAACCAAATGTGTACCAATGCAGGTGGATCAAAATTATTATCAGGCAGATTGCAACCCTTTTGTATTCTACATCCAACCAATTCATTCTATGCTGCTCTGAAATGAAAACAGATGCTTCTTATACAGCAGGGATGGGGGAAACTGTTGCCCGGCAGATGACTCTGTGTTGGGTTGAAATAAACGACAGACGAATGACAAGTGTCATATGGGAGGCATCTTCCGAGCATGTCTCGGGGAGTCCCTTTTATTGAATATTACAGTATTGCCACATATGTGCTTGTTGCTGATTGGTTAACACAAATACAATGCAAGGGTTGCATATAGACATTAATCATCAATAGATTAAAGGTTGGGAAAGGGAACACAGGGAACACAGAATTGGACAGGCATGAAAACTTCCTTATTAAACTATTACTAATGATTGATATAACATTCAAGCATTCCGTAGATGTGGTCAACCATGCATTAAGAACAGGTCAGGGTACGATGTTTCATGAACTCAATGTGAACTAAACAGGGTGGGTGAGGAAGGAATGCTTCAGCTTAGAGCGGTTTGCCAGAGTCATGTGCAGAAGCAAAACTTCCCATCAACTCTGGACTACAGTGACCACTGGCTGTGTTGACCAGGGCTGATCCAAGATGGAATCTAACAACATCTGCAGGGTACAGGCTCCGCAGCCCTGTTATAGCCCCTAGTATCATAGTAACTTTTAATTTTTCTCTGCAGTTTTCACATATCATGTCTTATCCTGTGTTTGTCTCATTATTATTTTAGATCTACCATATTTGATATGCTCATTGAATCAAACCAATAAGCATTACATGTGCATATATATTCATTCCAGCTGTGGTACAAGTCCTTGTGAAAGCTAATCCAAAATGGTGGGGGGAAAGTTTGCTAAGGGCCTTTCTTGGTTTTAACTTCTTATCAACCCAGCAAAACATACTTTTACCTCTTGGTGCCACTGCTTTGTGCTTTTTCCTCTGGTCTGGTTATGTTTCCAAGCACTACAGACAAGACTGAAGGCATACATTTCATGCTGAGCAATAGGATTTAATAGTTGTGATGGCACAAATTCACTGCTGTTCTTTGCTTATTACTTTCTCTTCCAAATTTTCATCTTGAGTTTTATACAACAGGACCACCTTATTAAAATCATATCTTTTACTGGCAAGCAAGCCATGTGTACCTTCTGCCAAACCTCGCTAAATAAAACAGCTGGAAAGTATTGAAGCAGAATACATGCATAAACATCAGATATATCATAATTTGGTACTAGCAATTGTGAGCACACTCACAGATAGAGTAGAACATAGCTAAAATAAATTTAAAAATGCATTCTTCTCGAAGTTGGTCTTTACAGGTTCCAAGCTTAGCCTGGTTTATCAGTAATGTGGTTGCCTCTTAAAAATGAACCCACATGGATATAGTTGCAAGCTGAGTACAGTGGGTATAGTTGCAAGCTGTGTCAATTAGCTCTCCACAAGGAGGCACCGGTTTCAGCCATACTACAGCAATCTTTGACATGTTGTACTGTAACTTCAATCATTTGTTGTTTACAACACTTGTTGGCATATTTTAGGAATTCTTAGCACAAACCCTTGATATATTTAGGTTCCTGCTGCCCCCAGAATGATTTAATGAGATTTTTGTGTGTGTGTAACCTACTTTTTCCATTCCATATGAGCACACTGCATTGTGCTGGACATTGGAGAAGGCAGGCGTATCAATCAGTAATGATGGCTGATTCACACAAGTTGACTTGGTGAATGGCTGCCCCCTTTTCTTTTGCATCCCAGATTGCAGAGTGCATGTTGCAAGCTCGTTGTGCAAGCCAATTGTATTGAAATTTCATGCGAGCCTTTCCACCCAGGAGTATGTCTGCCTGCATTTTGCAGAGGATTTTGGGGTGCATTTGTGGGGAACTAGTGTGGTTTGTGGAGCTTACTGATAGCCCTGCATGAATTTAATGTGCAGCACGGAATTCAGCTTAACTGTTTCCCAATCCCAACTATTCCCCATGCTGATGGGGCTTTGAGGAGCAACAGGGCCACTTCTGCATCTGCAGCTCTACTGCTCACAATGAGCATTTTGGAAAGTTGGGGAGGATCTGGATCTGATGGGTCTGATGCTGCCAAGCAATGGCAGTGAAAGCAGCTTGGGATCCAATGGATCCTGGGTTTATTAGCTGTGGCATAATATTATTTACAACATAACTGCCTCTCCTAATAATAACATCAAGATTAATGGAATTTCTGTTCGGTTATGCAGTATGTAATATATTCCAGGAATGCCTTTTGGTTGTGCCTTTAAACTCTTGATCCAGTGCCCATTGATATTTTAAATTGAATGTGCCCAGCAGATTATGTTTCACTTCAGACTGATGCCATGTGGAATGATATCAAAATCAAGGTGCTTACAAGATCTTTTCCTACTGTAGTATGGAAATTACATGCCACATTTTTAATATGAGCATGTGCACTCCTAGTGCTAAATGTTTTTTGCTGTGTACTGTATAAGGCAATGAAAAAATCATTAAAAAAAATAATCTTCTCTGTCTGTTACTTCACTAACCTGTTGACCTGCTGGCTAGACTGTCAGTAGATTTAGTGAGGAATGATTAAAACACTATATATATTTTTTTCAAATTCTTAAAAATATATCACGATTATATTTTAATTACAGGGTTTCACAATTATTCTTTGTATACATGTATTTGTTACATTTTGTAGAAGTGTAATAGAAATGCACAAATACACTACAGATGGACTACTTTTAACTGGCACTTGCTTTTGAGCAAGGCGTTCTGTCAGTTCTGTAAGTGAGCTATAAATCACTAATAGAAGGCTTATCTGTTGTAAAGAGTAGAAATTGAGGAGATATTTGATTTTGTTTTGTAATTTAATGAGAAACTAATTCACACTTCTCAAACCATTCCCCAAACCAAAATTACATTTGCACACGCCCAAATTCTACAGTGAAGTTCTCCAACCAATATAAATGTATTGGGGAAAATCTGCATACAATTTACATATATTAGGAGGAAGAATATCCCAAAACGCTTTATATATGGGGAAATTGCTTGTAAAAATGTGTATATTAGTCAACAATGCATACGAACATGTGTTTAGTAGGATAAATTTACACAAAAAGGCAGATTTCCCCCCATGAGAATAAGAGGAAAAAAACCTGTGTGGAAATGTGCAGCAGTATATTTAAGACTGGAAAAATGAGAAACTTAGAGAAATGAAATTGATAATTTCATTCATCCCTAGCAGAGGCATATGAAATCTATAGCCCTCCAGATGTTGTTTGACTCCAATTTCCATCCAACATGGCCAGATGTCAGGGATGTTTGGAGATGGAGGACATCATCTTGAGGGCCACAGCTTTCCCATTCCTGAAGTAGAACTCTGTATCTCAATCTCCATATCTTGCGGCAGAAAATTTCATAAGTTAAATATACACGACAGAGCCAGTACCAGACTATGGGAGCATAATCTGGCTGTTGCTCCCTTGCTCCTCTTAGCTGTGGACAGCAGCACCCTCTTCTTGACCCATTATTAAATAACATAAACCATAAAAACATCAGGCACTGCAAATATGATAAACCACAGTCGTGTCTCCTAGAAATTATTTGTTGCATACGATTGAGTAGCAGGGGGTTCTCAGGTAGAATGTGCCAGCTTAAATGTCCGAATCACCTTTGCAATTGACCGCTATTTTATCTAGTTCTTTTCTCCTGATCTTCTTAGCTGCAAACGCATATAGTGCTACTTTATAAGTTACGAAGTCATCAGTATCACTCAGCAGCCATTTCCCCCTTTCCACCTTGTTTGAGTGTATTCCATTCATAAACAGGGGTTTTATAAATTGGTCTCTTGGTTCTATATATAGCGGGCATTGCAATAAATAGTGCTACAGATCCTGAAGCCAAGGCTCCAATACTTTGGCCACCTCATGAGAAGAGAAGACTCCCTGGAAAAGACCCTGATGTTGGGAAAGATGGAGGGCACAAGGAGAAGGGGACGACAGAAGACGAGATGGTTGGACAGTGTTCTCGAAGCTACCAACATGAGTTTGACCAAACTGCAGGAGCCAGTGGAAGACAGGAGTGCCTGGCCTGCTCTGGTCCATGGGGTCATGAAGAGTCGGACATGACTAAACGACTCAACAACAACAACAACAGGTCCTCTACTCAAGGTTGCCCACACAGACAAAGTCTCTCCTTGTATTGTACTTTGCCGTACCGACCATCCACCACCGCTGAGGGCATCAGTTGGAATCGTAATTCTGTAAAAGCGATTCTTAGTGCGGCAGGTGGGAGCTTTGTCAGATATCTAGCTCGGATGTGCTCCATTTTGATAAGTGGGAACCATGGTGAACTTTTGGTAGCAGCAATTGTGGTTAAATCCCTTTCATTATTAGAGAGAGAGATTTATATACTGCGGTTCATCTGAAGATCACAGCGTGGAAGCCATTGCCCACATTCCTTTTCCTCCTCTCCAACACCATGGTGATGATTCTCTGGTACCTTGGCTCTGAGAAAGGACCACAGGCCCTTCATCAAAGATAGACATTTGATCTTAGGGAGGCAGTTAAAAGGCTGAACTGCTGCTTCATAGCTGTGATGGACTGGAGGGGCAGAACAAGTTGAAACTTAAACCTGGCAAAACAGAAGTACTGCTAGTGAGTAGACAATATGTCTTATACAGCCTGATTGGAAGGGAGTTGGATTCCCTATGATTAGGCGTGTAGTTTGGGGATGCTCCTTGATCCACCGCTCTTGCCAGATGTGCAGGTGGTTTGTTAGTTTGGGCCCAGTGCTGCAATCTGTTAAGGTCATCTTGAATCCTGCTTCTGCCTTCTGTGACATTAGCTACCTTTCCTAGCTTGATGTTGTGAGGAAAATGAGCAGAGAAAGGCCTGACATGTGGAATGTTCAAGTATGCCTGATATTTTATGTAGACTGACAATTGTGTAAGCTGATAACCATAGCAGAGTGGAGCTTGTCACGTAGGCATAGTGGTAGCTGCTGAAATGGTACATTGGTAATGCAACAGCTGATAAGAAAGAATGAATGAAAACTGCAGGTGCGATTCTGCAGCAGAATGTAACCAATCACAGCGTGCTGCGCCATAAGTTATATCTCGATGCCCACCATTTTTTGGTGGACTGGGGATCCTGCTGCAGCAGTAATAAATATCACCCTCCTGGGTGCTCTTCCTTTACGGATTGGTCTCAGTCAATTTGTAACGGTTGCATCTGAAAACGAACTTGGCAGTGTGGAGTTTTCCCACAACAGTGTCATGTGCAAGTTTGATGAGCATCTCCTCAATTCCTATATGCAAATCACTTATAAAGATGTTGAACAACAATGGGCCCAGGACAAAACCCTGTGGCACCCCACTTGCCACTTTCCCCATGATTATCAGGAACCATTAGTAAGCACTCTTTAGGCATAGTCAACATATGACCTCAAACAACCATTAAATAGTTGCTTTTTAAAAAGAAGTTCTTGAAGCTAACCCAGAAACTCCAGCGGGTGCAGAATGCCGCGGCGAGGCTCCTTACGGGGTCCTTACCGCGGGATCACATTCATCCAGTTCTTTACCAGCTGAACTGGCTCCCAGTGGAGTACAGGGTCGGGTTTAAAGTGCTGGTTTTGACCTTTAAAGCCCTATGCGGCCTAGGACCCTCATACCTATGGGACTGCCTCTCCTGGTATGCCCCAAGGAGGACCTTAAGGTCCATAAATAACAACACTTTGGAGGTCCCAGGCTTCAAGGAGGTTAGATTGGTCTCAACTAGGGCCAGGGCCTTTTCAGCACTGGCCCCGACTTGGTGGAATGCTCTGTCACAAGAGACTAGGGCCCTATGGGATTTGACATTTTTCCGCAGGGCCTGCAAGATGGAGCTGTTCCACCTGGCCTTCGGCTTGGACTCACTCTGACCCCTTATATGGGATTTGGTACATAAATTTTCCCTTGGCTTTTTAGCTAGCCCATGTAGGACCAGTGTGGATAGCTGGCACGGGTGAATACTAAAATGAGGCTGCATTTTAAGCTGTATTTTAAACCGTATTTTAATTAACTGGTCCCCCCCCCATTACTTTTTATTGTAATTTAGATTTGGTGTTAGCTGCCCTGAGCCTGGCCCTGGCTGGGGAGGGCGGGGTATAAATAAAAAAATATTATTATTATTATAATAATTATTACTACTGTTATTATTATTATTATTAGAACTTAAAAACAATATAGAGTTCTAATTCTGTTGTCTGGGTATGAGAGACCTGATACAGTGTGGTTAGTGTGTGGGATACTTTGCTAACATCCCTTTCCTAGATTCAGGTAGGTAGCTGTGTTGGTCTGATGCAGTAGAAATATATAAAAAATAAAAAAATAAAACAATTGTCCAGTAGCACCTTAGAGACCAACTAAGTTTGTTCTTGGCATGATCTTTCATGTGCATGGACACTTCTTCAGATACCATCTGAAGAATGCATCTTCAGATATTCATATCTTCAGATATGCATCCGAAGAAGTGTGCATGCACACCAAAGCTCATACAAAGAACTTAGTTGGTCTCTAAGGTGCTACTGGACAATTTCAAACAAATCAATCATGATATACAATATCTTTATTGTCATTGTCCCATGCAGAACATTGAAATTGAAAAACTACATAAAACTACATAAAACTACTACAAAACTACACAAAACATTCAAAACCCCCTAAAAACTCTGAAACCCCATTTTAAAATACACTATACTATAGAGACCCCTTATGCTGCGTTTAGAACCAGAATTGCATTTGCGTAGAAACTGTTTCTCAGGCGGCTAGTCCTGGCCTTTATAACCCTATACCTTCTTCCAGAAGGCAGAAGCTCAGACTGCTTCAGTATATATGTGATGTTATGATTGTTATACAAATTAGGGAGGGGCACTCTTACAGCCTTCCCTCCCTCAAAGGATCATCTTGTAGGTCAGAGAAATAGGAAAACAGAGGCAAGGCCAGGTAGTAGAAAGCAAGGCGGACTTTTTCTTTATGGGTCTATTTGCAAAGATTCCTTCCTGCCCCCACCATGCAAGGAAAGTGAGGGACCTCGGAACAAAAATAGGGAACAACTTCTAAAGACTTTAGAAATGGTCCAGCCCCTTACCCAAAGAACACCCAAAATGTAATACATAGAAATGGGTTGTACATGTAAATGCTCCGTTATGTTTCTGCAACATATTTACAAGTCTGTCACTCATATTTGAATAAGGCATGTTAATTGCTTTCCCAGGCTTGCTGGAGCCTTCTGTTGAATTGGTGAACACCTTGGGGTCAGAGCTAATTGACAAAGATTGGCCCTTATTCAAATACATTATTCACTTTTGACAGGTCTTCCTGAGTGATTTGCAAGTGTAAAGCTTTGTTGTGGAGGAATGATGTTATCAAGAACTTCCTGCTACCTGTTCGGAGGGGTCTCAGAATTAAACTGGAGGCTCACTCTTGCTCTGTGTATTTGCCTGGTTCATGTTTTATCTGTACAACTATTTCAAGGCACATTTATCTACATGTACCCCAATTTTGTATAACAGGATCTTTTACTCCCAAAATGCATTACTTTTCTTATACAACTTATTTTGAGCAGCAACATGGTGAGTGAAGTTCATTCTCTTAGTTGGAGATGCTTCTAGAGTCTGCAGGATCCTTGTCTCTCTGGTTATTATGGAACCCAAGGTAAACCAGTTTAGATGAGAATATAGTTACGCAAGCTTTACGCCAGAGGTTTTCCTCTTCCTATCACTTAATTTGGGCAAGATTTCTCTTATTAATTGAAGCTTTCTTATCTTTAATAGCTTCCTTTATCCTGTTAGCCCACACACAGACATACTATTAGAACTGTTCGCATCTTTCACAATTTGTGGTTCATATTTTATCTGAGCATTTGTCATAGTGGTTTTCAATAACCATCATCCTGACTTCCTGAAATGAAGCCATGTTTTGCTTTGAATCTCATTTAAGATTATAGTGTAGCACCCTGTGTAGCAATTGTGTAGCACCCTGCTTGTGGTTAACGTTTAGCTGGAATGAAATATTCAACGCAGCAAAAGAGAAATTAAAATAATAATTTATTTGTCAGACAAATAAATGGTAGGCACAGTGGTATATGGTTACCAAAAGCTCTGCCCCCTCCAGCCCTGATGGCCAGCACTTATATTTCCTCAGCCCAGCCCCCTTGCTCCTCCTTTGGCTGCCTCTGTCCAATCAGCCTGGTTGAAATTCCTATTGGCTGTTTGCTAGAACCAATCATAAAAGATACACCCATTTCCTATTACCTTTTATGGGAGACAAAGAGCTATATATCTTACATTTGCCTCGACAAGGCACCTTAATTCACCTTTTGCCCTTTTACCCCTACACTCCAAAACAAATGGCTAAAACAGATGGCTCATGGTTCTCAGCCAGCTGCTTTTCCCATTAGCTCTTGCCCTTTAACCTTAGGGAAATATGACTCGAGTCTGATGGGAGGCACATGGTATTATTTTCTGTTAAACAATAAATCTTACTATTTACCAACTCTTAATTAGTGTTTTTGCAGCTTGATTGTATTCTGTAATATGTATGGTCAGTATGACCTTTGCTCCCAGCCTGTAATTCCCTTTTACAACTTTGAGGTACTATAAATCAGGGCGGCCCTTTCCAGGAGAGCAGGAAGATAAACAACTGCCAAAGTACTTAGCCAGCTGCTTTATGCCTGGCATGAAACATACAAACATTTGCAAATATATCTTTAAGCTCATTTTAAAATACAGGTCTTGATCAGATGCCTCAATTGTAGACTAAGATACATTTGATAGTTTAAGAGAGATTTTCTGCACCACTTTTGATTTTCAGGCTACTCATATTTTGTTAAATCTATTCACATGATCAATCACCAGAGTTCAAAGAAACATTGTCCAGTTTTGAAATCACATTCTCTTGCATTGTCTTGAGTGCAAGTAGAAGAAATGGGAACCATTTGCCTCTGGATTTAAAGTGACTGATTTGTTATTACACCCCAACAAGGAAAATTGTGGTTAGTCTGAACTATGGCTTATTGAAATAAACCTATATCAAAGTATGATTTCTGAACTTGGCTTGTTCCAATAAACTAAAGTTTAAACTAGCTGAGAAATCATGAAATGTTAGCAACTAGTTCTGAAATAACTTCATTCTTTATGAACAATTGGTTTTCTGAACTGCTGAGGAAACAGTGAAGCCCTTCTGTTCTTTATTACCTTCTGTCAACAACGACAACAACTTACTTATACCCTACTCATCTGACTGGGTTGACCCAGGCACTCTGGGTGGCTTCCAACATAATAAAAACACAGCAAAACCTCAAACATTAAAAAATTCCCAATATAGGACTGCCTTCAGATGTCTTTGGAAGGTTGTGTAGTTGTTTATTTGTTTGATGTCCGGTGGGAGGTTGTTCCACAGGGCAGGTGCCACTACAGAGAAGACCCTCTGCCTGGTTCCCCGTAACTTCACTTTCCACAGTGAGGGAACCTCCAGAAGGGATTGGAACTGAACCTCAGTGTCTGGGCTGAATAATGGGAGTAGAGACTCTCCTTCAGGTATACCTTATGTATATTATTGAAACATCTATTTCTGGCAAGAAAAAAAGAGGAAAAACCTGAAATCTGGGGAGGAAAAAATGCAGTAGTGGATTATCTGAGCCTTAAATTTTTACTTAATTTTATGTGAAAATACATCCTGAGTCTTGAACAAAGGGCATTATAAACTCATCGGGGAAGAAAGATTTTACATCCATGGAGCAGAAGCAGGGCAGAAGCAAATATAATTTTAGTGCTGCCAGCCTCAATCAGCCATAAGCAGAGGTCTAGTCTAGTGTCTAGAAAGGCAGATAATTTAAGGAGCCTATGAAACAGATAATTAAAGCAAGGAGAGTGCCACATATCCCCCCCACCCAGCATAATTGGAAATTCTGACCTGGGGGAAATATTCCTTCCATTTTACAATGAACAAATTGCTTTTATAGAATTGTCCAATGACTTCTGCTTCTTTTGAGCTTTAAAACAAGGCAGTAATTCTAGCACCTGCAAATAGCTTGCTGAATGAGTGGTGCACATGGCTTGCTCCTCCTAGATTCACTTATAAAGGACAGAACTCTGAAGATCATAGGTCAGTTTGGGAGTCAACCCATTAAGACTGACCCAAGAGTGACACATAAGCACTTTCTCATGTCTTTGAAGTGTAACATGAGAAATGCTTTTCACTAACTGGAGGCTTGCGTTCATTGTCTGATGTTACATTAAAGAATACACCCTCAGTCTTAATACAACTATGCAGTGACAGCCTGGTTCTCCAGCACCATTTCTGCTGAGTGTTGCCTTTGTTGCCACAGTTTTGTATTAATATATTCCCTCCCCCTTCCAAGTAATATTCTATACAGATTTTAATACAATCATCATGGTTCAAATCAATACAGTTTGCACTATGAGAGAAGAGTGAAACTAATTTACAAGAGGACTCCAGCTTCCTGCAGGAAGATTGAAAAAGGCATTTTCTGTTCCTGCATACTGTAATTTATTCTGGGGGAGCAAGAACAGTTTAATTCATGCTAGTAGCAAATACTGCTACATTAACATAGTGTTATCAGCAGTATAACAAACAATGCCTGGGCAATGAGGTCAGCTTCTGAGGCACTCAGTATGTCACTGTACTTCTCTGTTGTTGCACCAAGCTTACGGAATGCCCTTCCAGAGAAGTTCTGTGTGGCCCCAGCTATATTTGCTTTTGGGTAGATAGTAAAAACACATATCTCTAGGAGGCTTTATGTGCTACATTTTAATAACAGTCTGCTGGAGGCTATTTTTTGAATTCCTGACTTATTGCTGATGGCTCCTAAATTGTTTGTTTTAATATTTGTAATTGTTCTATTGTTGATGAGGTTTATATTGTTACGTGCTTTGAGTATTTTTTTTTTTTTAAAAAACGAGTAAGTGTGACAAGTGGTCAGGCATATATCCAAACAACAGAGATTTGTCCAGATGAACAAGCTTGCACTCACATCTGCACAGATGTGTTGATGGTCACAAGGTTGGGACTTGGGGGAAAAGATGAAACAGCTATGAGCTGTGATTTGTCAATAGAACCTCAATGTATGGAGACTGTGTGTGTGTGTGTGTGTGTGTGTGTGTGTGTGTGTGTGTGTGTAAGTGTAAGAATGTAAGATGCAAGGGACAAACAAGGGATGAAGGATATACCTTTCATGACCTCCTTGTAGCGCCAGAGATATTGTCCAGAATGCTAGACCAGATGGACCTTTGATTGAGCACCACCCTCTCTAATAACAAACATAGGTGGTTGAGTGCTGACGGGATTTTAGCCAAAATAGGGCCACTGAGAAACAAATGGGAGGTCTCTGGATGCTGTAGTGGACTCTGAAAGTATGCAGAAATACAAAATGTTTGTTGAACCTCACAAAGGGAATGCTCCTCCCAAAACAGCCCAATGCAGTCTGAGCATGCTTAGTAGCCTCTAGGGCAGGCTTCCTCAACCTCGGCCCTCCAGATGTTTTTGGCCTACAACTCCCATGATCCCTAGCTAGCAGGACCAGTGGTCAGGGATGATGGGAATTGTAGTCTCAAAACATCTGGAGAGAACCCAAGTAGAGACTTAATATCACAAAACACACAGCAAAGATAATCCTGGAAATATAGGCTGTAAACCCTTTAAAATGTGCCCGTCCAGTGAGTCCCAAAATATCCATTTTAAAAGCTCTTTCCAAGCTATGCTACATACTAGTTTCAGAATCCATTCTGGTCTTAAACAAAATAAGGCTTTTAAAAACCTTGCTCAGAACTCCTCTCATAGTGAATCCACATTTTGGGGCGGGGGGGGGGGGGGGGGGAGAGAGAGAGAGAGAGAGAGAGAGAGAGAGAGAGAGAGAGAGAACAAGGGTTTGGTAATCCAATTCTTCTCAAGCTGAAGGGTGATGACATAGGCTAAGCCTGGCAGGACAGTTTATGTTTTTAACCCCTTCATGCATTAATTAGATTAATACATGCTAGAGCTATATGAGGCTTGTACCCTACAAAACCAACACTATAATATGGCTCCATATGGGGTAGATAGAAAAGCATATAGCATTTTAAAGTTTAATATTTTGCTGACAGCAAAATGAAAGCATATCCATTTGTAAGATAATACACATTATTTGTATAGGCGGCTTTAATGCTTTTGTGTCTTATGGTCATAAGGGCAGAGAACACCTTGTGATAACCAGGAAATAAACGGTTACATTGCTAGAGCCAGAAATAAAAAGAAGGAAAACATTCTGAAGCCATTAATTAGGTGACAGGGTTAAATTAAGACCTAATGTTAACAGATTCATCTTTGCTGAGTTTTATTTTCCTATACTAGACTCAAATCCATTTAATATAGGACAGAATATTTGAAAGGGCAAGGAGTTTTGAAATGACTTGAGCTCTATTTAAACGATTGAAATGAGAGGATGATAATATACGTAGAACTAAATAATATTAGGGGTGGTGTCTGCTAACTTGGTATAATGCAGGAACCCCACCTTCTCTTACTTTTGCTCTCATTTAATATAGCTAAGATGTATAAAATAATTTCTTCTCACATGGAACAGGATTTTTTTAAAAAAAAAATCTTATATAATAGTTATTATTAACATTCATCATTTATCCAGAATATTAAATTTGTAAAGTTCCCAAATTCATAACTTTTTCTAAAAATACTGGAGCTTGCATAGGATTTCAACCTTGATTGTTTTCCCCTAGCAATAAAGTACACTGACCAACTCTCCTTTGTTTGGTCAAAAAACACTGTAAAGCTCAGTATGAAAAATCCAGGGGGTATATAACTTTTTCGAATCATGATCATGACTAGAATAGTTCCCCTATAAAGTCACCCCCAAAAAATAAATCTTGTTTTTGGAAACATGCTTTCTCCCCATTGTGACTTCATCAGTTCAGCACTGAGTTCACTTGATAAAAAAATCTTAATCTCTATTTTTTTCTACCCTACCTATTCAAGGTGGCTAATAATTCTATAATAATACAGCTTCTTAATTATATATTACATTACTCAAAGAATAACTCCCAAGCTCTGCCCAGCATTTCAGAGCATTTTGCAATTCAACTGTGTCGGTAAAATAACTCCACACATTGTGGCATGTAATAACCCTCCTGCTGAAGGTAATTTTTCTCAAGGTCACAAATATACTGCCGTTCTCTGGCCCAAATACAAAATTTGCTTATTTCTGTGTGCCACTGGAGGGCAGTGTGGATCTCTAGGAAGAGTAAGGAATTGGAGGCAGCCTGGGTATGAAATAAGATGGGAAGGAAAGGAAAGAAAAGAAAAGGAAAAAGAAAAGGAAAGGAAAGAACACTCAGAGTCACTGGAACCTATAGTAATCCTGGGCCATTAGGTATGCAGCAGGCGTATCTTTGCTGACATCCCGATTTCAAGTTACAGTTGTGTGAAATAGATGTAATGAGTGCTTTGCCACAAGCTGGGATTTTTGCATGCAGTCAACCCTGAAATGAGCCGAGGAATGACATGCTGAATAGCATTTTACGGTTTTGTCACATTTGAAATCTCATCTGAGAGAAGAAAACAGTCAGCCATGCACATTAAGGCTGACAAGAATCAGCGCTCAGTAACTTGACCAGGGGACGGAAAAAGAGTTTCACTATCTTCTGTGCCTTAGTAGTGTTTTAATCACATCCAAAACAAATATATCTGTGACAATGCTTCCATGTTTATTGGGGGATCAGTGCTCCTCAGGCATGGAAGTTTCACGCACCATTGTTGTTGGCATCAAAAAATACATTTTAAAAATCCACATTTCATATGTATTTACCCTTTCTACAGAAAACCCCATTGCTGCTGTTGTTTTTAATCTGTTGCCAATAACTCACCAGAATTATTAAGTCTCTGTCTGGAATACGAGTGGGGAACCTTTCGCCTTCCCAATGTTGCTTAATGGCAACTCCCATCAGCCCCAGCAAGCCTGCCAGTAGCCAGGGATGGAGTTGGTAGTTCAGCAACATCTGAATGGCCATAGGTTCACCACACATGGTAGTCTAGAAGCACCTTCTATTTTGAAGGGATCTCCTAGGGACATATTGAGAATGTTACTATTTTTTTTGTTTGGCTAGGTTCTCAAGGATTTTTAGCCTCTTTATAGCACCTAGTGAGAATAAAGGGAGATAATCTATAATTCATAGGCTACGTGACTCTTGCGTTTAATTTTTGTACAGTACTTGGAAATTCATATTTGAATATTTTAAAAGACATGATTATGGCCATGTGCATACACTTTCCTGATAAAAAAATAGACAGGCACAACACATTCTCATGTTGTTTTTATGTGTACGTCCGTAACAGGAACCTGCTTCATAATACAACAGTATTAACAAAATATTTAATTATGATGGATTCAGACTTATCCCCTGCTCCCCTCAGCAATATGAAGAACTGCTATTGTTCATCATATTATCAACAGGCAGCAGTGTTCCTGCCAGATTTTGCAAGGATACAAGTAACCTTTTACCAAGTGGTAAATTGGCATTTGTGAAAGAACCCGTAATGATCTTCACAGTTTATTCCGACCAGCTCTTAAACAGAGCACAAATTCCTCACTAAATCTCTTCCACCACCTGCCTTGTCTGTTTATAGCTTACTAACCCCTTGTGTCATCTCTTTGTATATATGTCTAATTTATCAGTTTCTTGTAGATTGTCAGCAGCCTGCTGCCTCCATACCGCCACACGGCTCACAACTAGCCAGGAGGCAAGACTGCCAGACTGTCAGGTAATACTTGGCTAACTTCTCTCTTCTCCTCTTGCTCTTCACTGCATGCTGTGGTCAGTCTGTCACGGACAACAGCCAAGCTTCCCACCCCACTTCTTTTCTATGCAGCTGTCACTCCTCACCCCACCTCCATTCCATCCTTCCATTTCTTAGTTTCTACATGGCTTGTGTTTTTTTAAAAAAGAAAAGAAAAATCAAATATATATTTGATTTTTTGCATTAGTATGTGTGAATACCAACTGAGAGTCTAGCTAAAGCCTAGCAGAGGAAAGCAAGAAGACTGCTGTTGTGGTCTGCAGCAAGGACAATGTGTTTTAGGACAAATTATCAGCATCTTTGAAATGTCCCTCAAAGCAGAACAATTCAGGGATGTCTCATGCACTCAGTTACACTAAAAGCTCTTGATTAACATCACCATTCATTTCATAAGCAACCTTTCAGAGAGAGTCTGGGCTTGTTACTGAGTAACAGTTAATGACAAAAACATGGAAGGAGAAGTTCCTGAGACAGCCTGACTTAATTTTATTAAATGACAACCCGGCTATAAAGCATTTTTTGGCCACTCAGCAAAGTTCTGTTTCTTTGCTGAGAAAAGGGTGTTACAATCTAAAATCTTTAAGAAATAGATTATTTTTTATTTTGTTAACACAGTCCATGAGTAATGTGCTGCTGCCTTGCTATGATGGGCTAGGGTTTGGATTTCTTATGAATTGCAAAATAATTAATTAACGCTGGGTGTGTATGTTTGCTCATTGGGAGCCATTTCAGTCACAATGGGAGATTACTGGCCAAATTATAGGTGCTGTTTTGCAGTTGCCTGGCCTCTCACAAGACCTCTTTTCAGTGGTTACAATTTAAGACCCACAACTTCTGAAATGTTCAGAAAATAATGTAACTTGATTTCACTTTTCTCATCAAGTAAAATTGTGTAACTGGCAAAGACAGCCTTGTGCCCTTCTCTGGAACCACCAACATCACAGGCTTCAGCCAGTTGGGAAATGGATGTAGTGAAATTAAGAAAAATGGATGCACTCTAAAACACTAGAACTGCCACTAGAAAGATTAGCTAATTCATTTTTTAGTGTTAATTGGTTCAGTGAATCTACAATCCATAGTTGGTCGGCTCAGAGTAAGATCTCCATCCATGATCTGATTGTGGAGGCCAGTTTGGTCTGTTTCACTGAAACCTGGATGGATGAGCAGGTGGGAGTTGGTCTCACCCAGCTGTGCCCACCTAGGCACTCAGTGCAGCATCAAGGCAGACCTAAGGATCAGGGAGGGGGAGTTGCTGGGTCTATAGAAATTCTCTTTCTCTCTAGGCTCTCTGTCCAGCCTCACTGCCAGCCTCACTGCCCAGCAGTCTCGCTGACAGAGCTGGTCTCGGAGGCAGTGTTGAGGACTCCCAGACTGCTGGTTTGGGGGGACTTCATCATCCATGCTGAGGTGACTGGCTCTGGGGTGGCTCAGGACTTCATGACTGCCATGATGACCATGGGGCTGTCCCAGCATGTCATCGGCCCAACGCACGAGGCAGGCCACACTCTCAACCTTGTTTTCACAACTGGACAGGAAGAGGGTGATCAGAAAGTAGAGAATATTTACATCAATCTCTTGTCATAATCAGATCACTTGCTGTTGAGATTTATGATTTTAGCACCTTCTTCCCACTGCTGAAGCGGGGGACCTATAAGGATGGTCTACCGCTGGAGGCTGATGGATTCAATGGGCTTCCAGGTGGCTCTGGGGAGTTTTCTGGCTGCTATGACTGTCACTCCTGTTGAAGCCCTGACCGACCTCTGGAACATCCAAGTGGCTAGGGCCATTGATACAATCGCCCCTGAATGACCTCTCCCACTTTGCTGAGCCTGCTTGGCTCCTTGGTATACTCCAGAGCTTAGGGCGAGGAAACAAGCTGGGAGATGGTCTGAACATATGAGTGGAGAAAAACTCCAGTCAAATGCAATGCTGAGGGCTCATCATTAAGCCTTCCTCGTGGCAGTAAAAACAGCATAGAAGTCATGCATTGCACCTTTGTGTTGTCCAGCAGAGCTTTTCTGGGGGGGGGGGTGTTTATGGGGTCTTTTACATTCTGGCCCCAAAGAGGTGACAGAATGAACAGTAACTTGCTGTGACTTGTTTGTAAAGCATTTGGAGGATAAAATTGCTTGTTCCTACTGGGACATTAACTTCACCTCTTTAGAGGTGTCCAGAGCCCTGTCTAGTCCTGTTACGTTGGAGCAGTTTCAGTTGGGAAGGCTCCCTGTTTGTGAAATACTCTCCCCAGGGAAGCTTGCCTGACACCTTCCATTACATACCGTTAGGTGCCAGGACAAAAATATTATTTTTCTTCCAGGCCTTTGGCTAATTAAACAATCTATGGCCTTTTAAACTGGGGGGGAGGGGGCAGTTATTGTTTTTGTTTGGTACTATGTTATGTATTTCTGTGTTTTTATATTGTAAGCTATCCTGTGAGCCTTGCATGAAGAGCGGTATATAAATGTAATAAATAATAATAGTAATACTCTGACGTTTAAAACTTAAGATAATGTGTTTTCAGGATCCATCCTGTGGCTGCAATTTATCTTAACTGCTTTTAATGTTGAATTTTAAATTGTTGTAACCCACCTGGCACCTGCTGGTAACAGATGATGATGTTGATGATAATCGGCATAGCAAGAGTGCACAGAGACTTGGTGATGTATTAATCATTTCCCCCCTTTTTTATTTTCAGTCCTGATGTAGCTCTTCCAGAAGAACAGCCACATTCCAGCTCTCAGTGTGCTCCCATCAGCTGTCTACCTAAGCCTCCTCCTTAAGCCTAATCTTCATATGCAACCTAAGAGTCGGGGGGCGGGGAAGCCCCCACAAAGAAACTGAGTCGGGGTTCTCACAGCAAAGGTACAGTTTGCGCCGAAGGAACCATTAGGCATTGCTGCCTTTTTGCTGCATTGATGAGTCCGGACACATATCTATGGTCTTAAATCAACTGAGGATGTATGGAAGAGCACAAAGTACAGTGCCCGAACTGTTCAAGAAGATCATTTAAGGTTCCTCTGGTTACATCCAGATAATCACGGCTACAGTTTGGATGTCAAAATACGTTTGTCCCAGCCATTTGGCTTGTACTGCTAATATGCTGGGAAGTTAAAACTACTGAAACAAAACAAAGAAAATGTGTTACAAAACCTGATTTTGACAGTTGAGCCACAGCCACAACTCTAGTTTTTCTTTATGTGGATTAAAGGGTGTTCAATATCTTTGTTTTCATTTTATCATATTTGCACCATGAGTTTATTAGAAATACAGTCCATGCCGTGTGAATGTTTTTCTTCTGGGTTGTTTTTGGTTTTTTTAAGTGACGCAGAAATAGTTTACCTAGGGTTTTTGTTTTGTAACTGAGGATTGTTCACTTGGCCAAAGTGTGTGGCCTGGTGTTCTCTTTTTCTTAATTGCACAAAAAATGTTGAAAGTGTGTTGAACTGGAATGTGAACTTTGGGGGCATTGCAGAAAAAGCTGGATGTGCCTAAATCCCGTTGAAATAAATAGGCACACGGTGAAGCACTTGAAACCCACCAACATCAACAGAATTCAGGCATGTCTAACTTTTCCTGCATTGTGCCCATTGACTTGTACTTTTCTGCTGCACTGGTATTGTTTACGCACTTATTTTATAACTAATATGATATTAGATGCTGGTTGTTGTTTTAATACTTCACTAGGATCTGATTAAGCCGAAAATGGGTTTTAGTGAACAGTGCATTTAATAATTGTTTCCCTGTGGTTAACTTTTGTGTTTTGGGGAGGTGCTTGTTTTTGTTTTAGGGACTTCCCTCCCTCCTTTTTTGCATTTCAGATAAGCTGATGACTTGGTGCTGCTCATTTTTCTGTTTGGTATCTGGACAAAAAAAACAAAACAGGAAATGAACTTGAAGTAAACATGCTGTGTTATATTATAACTGAAATGTTCAGGATGTTCTTCACTTGCTGCTCCCAAGTTCAGTGTTAACCAGGTTAAAGCCTTCCCTTGGCAAAAGAAAGTCAAGGAAAAAAGAAGAGGTAACTAAATGTAACAAAAAATAGTACATTTCCAGCTGCACTGGGTGGTGAATTTAGCTGTGCAGGTGGGATTGATGTCTTGGACTGAAGATAATTGTTTTAAATTATTGCTCTAGTGCATTTTTTTTCCTTGCCAAAACCCCCAGCTACTATAAAGATCTATCTCATGTCAGTTTGATGACAAATACTCAGGTGACACACAGGAAGCAGATTCTGTTCCTGCACTGCACAGCGTTCCCACTCTTAAGAATCTCTCCTTTAACAAATGTTTTGAGGAGCAGTGAGTATAGAAGAAAACCAAGAATATTCAGATTTATTTTGCACATTGCCTGGCGAGTCAGACTGCTGACTAGGCTTAGAGACATCACTTTTATCCGTCTGTTGCATTCCCCAGATACAATTCTACCCATCCGTGCTAATTAGCAGAATTCTTGCTCTCAAACAGGTAGCCTTAATACATTTTAAATAAGGCCTGGGCAGATTCACGTCTCTTTGTCTTTCCTACTTGTGCAGTGTTCATATGATCCACAAGGCAGAAATGTGAAGATGTCCTGAACCATGCAGCAGCCTTGACATAAATCAAAGGCAGCTGGGATAATTTGGCCTAGGCCATCTGAATTTGAGAGAAAGAAAATGATACATTCATTACCAAAAAGAAAAATAAAGGGAGGACTTTTAAGCCAAGGATAGTCTAGATGGCCAATCATTGTGCCTAACAATCATTACAAAACCAGTAACCAAGGTGCTAAAAAACAGAATAGTCCTAAACAGCAATTCCTGTAATAGAATCACAACAGAACAGCTGAGCTTTTGTAATGGATTAGAAATTCAGAGTCAGAGGTAAAAAGTAATTTAGCAGTGGAATCTACAAGCCACTTGAAAGCAACATATTTTGATCCTTAAGGGCAAATATGTGGTACTGTGGGGACTTAATTAAACAGCAATGCATTGGCTTTAAATGGCTTGTGACTGATAGTCAAACTTGTATGTAAGTCCGCTGTTAGAAACCTAACAGTGCTTTGTACTCATTTATCCTTTTTGTTTCCATGTTCCTTATCTTGTGATATATTTAACATTTTAATGCTGTATCTTATCCTCATATTCTTATGTAACAAGTGAATGTCTTCAATTCTTTTATGTAAACAGCATCTAGGGCTGCCACCTCTAGCTTTAGATGGGGTTCTTTCCTCAAATAAAATTTAAAAACCTAATAAGTGGGGTGAAGGGAAACAAGGAGCCTTGTGACAACTTAAGAGACCAACACATTTATTTCGGTGAAAGCTTACACCAAATGTTGCACCACAATGAACGTGCTTGCCTTTAAGGTTCTATGCGACTTTCTGTTGTTTTGCTGCAACACGGACTTAACACAGCTAACCTTCTTAAAGCTATTGCATAGGGGTCTGTGATTAAACTAAGTACCTACTAGTCTACTGACACGGGAATCCCGTTGAGGGGTAAAGGTGGCAACCTTGTTGGCATAATTTTGGCAAACACTGAAATGAGCCCTTACGTGGAGTTTGTTTTGTTTTTCAATTGGGTATGATCTACTCTAAATTATGCATGATGATTTCAGACAGAAAGAGAGAGCTAAGCACATGCTTAAATCTCATTCACTGAAATCGATATGCCTTAAAAATGCTTAAAATTGGTTGGAACATGCTCTTTATATCTAATTTATTATATTAAGGATATGTTTCAGCTAGGCCAATGTACCCCTCAGAATACTGGGGCTTGTTCATTTCCGCACGTTTCAGATATGAAAACATGAGCGTTGCTGCTTAAGCAGCACTACTGCAACTGCCTCTTATTCTTACCAAACATCTTTTAGAACTACAAAGATATTCTTATTAAAATTATTCCAATGAAGTACATTAATGGCTGCAATCCTATGCATACCTACCAGGAAATAAACCCTACTGAACAAAGAGAGACTTGAAAGTAAAAAATGCATAGGATTGCACTGTTAAGCTTCTGCCCTAAGCACATTTGCTCTGACCTAAGTTCCACTGAACTCCAGGGAAATTGTGTTGAGAATTTCAGTTTTTCTTTCTAATATATATTGCAGTTGGGGGTAGGGAGGTTATTCTTTTGAAATATTTGTTTCCAGAGCATTCAAAGTACTGAAAATTATAATTTTGGGTCGTATTGAATAATTATATTTGGAGAGTTTTAGGGAAAGAATTAAAAATTGAATGCAAACATAATAGAGCTCCAATGCAGAGATGGTCATGAGTACCCCGCAAAGCGATGAAGTTACACGTTCCTATCTATATCAGAAGATGAGAATGCACTTGTTCACCCACACTGTGCAGATGCAAATGAGAGGTGGGGGATTTGCTATGGATTTGCACCCACCTCCATACATGTACCCTGTTTTATCTGGACATGAAAATATCCAGTGCTGACCTTCATTCATGGAAGGCAAATATATAGACCTGCACTTTCTTCCCTGTGTGCTGTGCAGGTTAGTATGCACCACACGTTTCTGGATGTAGGAAGGCTGCTGCATTATGCCTGCAGTAATGGCTGGGTCATAATTATGTCAAGATTAATTACTAGAAACTCAAGGTCTGAGTGCAAAAATGGTAGAATACCTACCAATAGTTCTCAGAAGGCCCCCTCAAAGCTATATATAACCCAAAGGGTATGGTTTAGTCACGAGAACCTACAAGTCTACAAGTGGAGTGGTTTCAAAACAAGTCAACACTTTGCTAACAAAACTTGCTTACCTGGATATTACTGGTATTAGTAACATTGGACCTTAAACTTAACTATGGCAGAGGAGTGGGACAAAAAATAACTATTGAGTAATCCTGTACTACTGAAGCCAGAAAGGGTTCAACCTGATATCTAATTCAATGAGATTACAAATGATCCCTTTCTTGGTTGATTCTTTTCATCTGGTGACTGTTTGACTTTAAATTATGTTATTTCCTTTGTTTATAAAGGTGTCCTTTATTTCAAAATTCCAGGTACTGAGGTACATTAGAATCCAGGTACATTAGAAGCACAGCCATTTCCTTATTTATTTCTTGCTTTAAAAATAGCCTTTTTTCTTCCTTCAAGGTTTCTTTCAGTTGTTCATTTCTATACCTAAAAGGGACATATAGTAATCAGATTTTTTATTCCATATATTTAATTTTTTTGGTTCATATTCTGCATAAAAGAAAAAAAGAAAGAAAAGCAATTAATTGCATTCAGCCTTAAGGCAGAAATGCATCTAAATATGCAATATATTTAAAAGCTTGCATGATGTGATTTCATGTACCCTTTCCCATAACCCTGATGATGAAGCTGAATAATTCTTATTTCATGAGATAGTCTTTCCCGCTTACTGCATATTGGAAATGCACGTCCAATATAACTTTCATCAAGAGACGCACGGCTTAAATCCTCATTGCATTTTAATCTCTCTCCCGCAGAGCTCTTGATAATCCCCTCTATTAAATCTGAAGGTAACAAAGTGATAAATTGACAAGACACAAAGGAAAAAATATGTTGCTGCGAGTGGAGATAATTTGCTGTCAGACTCTGGAGGGATGGGGGCCTTGTGTTTCAATTAGTGTCTTGATATGAAGGTACATGTGCTGCTCATTATTATTATGCACTGATTGTTTTGATTTTTTGCAGCATAAACAGACTTTGTTTTTATTGCAACTTTGACTTTATTATTATATCTGTTTTGGAGATTTGTCAGAAGTGTTTGGTACAAATGTTAGGTGAACAATCTTGCTAACCAGCTCTGGAGGGTGGGGGTGGGGTGGGGAGAGAAAGAAGAGTAATCTAGCTTTGAAAACTTATTTCTTCAGGGGTATGGCTTTGTGCACCATATCTTTGAATAGACCTAAGTACACCTCACTAGTTATACACCTAGTGCTTCAAACCCTGTGGTTTGACTGTTAAAGGGTTGATTAAATCAATCCTTTATAAGTAAAGAGAGAGAGAGAACCTTAAAATCCTGATGTTTTGTGATTTTGTAATCTATGAATGTTCCCCTTTGCATGAATATCCTTATCTAATTAACTACACGAAAGGACATACTGTGTTATACTGTATTCCAAATGGTTTTAAATAATGGTGCAGTTTGCATTAAAATACAATTTGTATACTGCTGTAAAAGTCGGCTGTTCCTAAACTAAATTGAAATTCTGTTGTAAAGCCTTTTTGAGGTTGAATGGAGTATTTCTAGATGGTGGAGGATACAGATAGATGTGCTAATTGACTTAAAGGTTGAATGTCAGAAACTTTTATTGTGTTGCAATTCTGATTTTAAGACAAGAATATTGACCAATTCTGGATTCCAAAACAACTCGTTTTGAAGGCTTTGAATTATTGCCATGTCAAACTCTCTCCCATCCCAGTCTTGAAACTGTAGACAATCCTAGAAACATTGCTTCGTGAGGGAATCATGTGCTTGTACATGTGTGGTATTATCATGCGGGTTGAATGGTTGGGAAAATAAGACGCTCCAGAACTGAAGAAACTAAATTAGAAGCTAATATACTGATTCTTATATCATTATGTTCCGATTAAAATTATGGTGTAATGCATAACTATCCCAGTAAATAAACTGGCCATTTTTTGTTCCTTGAACTTTGTGCTGTATCTGTATTCTTTAGTATGTCACTGTGTGTTGCTGTGGTCTGTGTGTGCCCACACCTCCGATTCTCTGAAGAAAGGAAGGAAACAGGATTGTCTGCAAAATCATCAGATGGCAGAATTATCCAGGATATCAAATTTTGCCTCACCTTGGTGAGAGAGCAGCAAACCTTTTTAGATTTCTCTCTTGTGTGACAGTTATTAAAGTTTCAGGCAATAAAACCACACAGCACACTGAATTATTGTATGCATCTTAGAATGCCTGGTTTTTTTAAAAAAGTATTGATTTGGTGCCTGAAATTTGTAAAAGGCAAAAGGCACACCTCTTTATTGGTGGTGCCAGGACACTACCAGTGAAAAAGCACTTGGAAGGCTTTTGGAAGAGGACCTTGACATAAGATCTTGACCACAGGGAAGAGGCACTCCTTCTGACATCTGGATCCCAAGCCATTTAGATATTTTAAGGTAAGTACCAGCACCTTGAAATCGCTCTGGAAATGAATACATAGCGATTTTTGTGTGTAATATGAATAAACCTGGCTGTTGTAGTTGAATTGTGGCAGATAAATTCTTCAATAATTGGAGTTTCTAAGTTGTATTCAAGGGCAGCCTCATGTACAACGCCTGACAGTAATCCAGCTGGGAGGTTACTGGAGCATAGATCCATCCCCTTGAGATAACTTAAGCATCTTAAAGGACAAAAACCCTGGCCTGAAAATAGGCACTCCTACTCTGTTCCATAGCTGCCTGCACCCATGGACTGGTGATGTGCAGTGGAAGACCTTCAGCTCTTCAGGCTCAGGAGAAGGTGCCCTGAGGGTTTGGCCCTATAGGCCAGGGGTCAGCAAGGTTTATCTTGCCTGGGCCAGATTGGTCCCGCGAAGATCTCTCTGTGGGCCAGATCATGTGTGTCCCCGCAATTTTCGGCATTGCGCATGCGCAGACATGATTTTTGGCACCGCGGAAGTGAGTCCCTGCACTGTGCCGGTTTAGCACCGCACGCAATGCGGCTTGTGGGCCACGAACTCTGTGGGCCGCTTCTGGCCCATGGGCCTTAGGTTGCTGACTCCTGCTATTGACCCTGGTGATCTGGGAAGTTCATCTGGGGACTTCTGTCTAACAGCCTCAGGTGCAATGGTATTCCTGTATTCAGATTCAGGGCATGGAGCTGGCTGCTGAATATAGGGATACCAACAGGTGCCCCTGCAGCCTCCAACTCAGTGCCCCTCTGACTGTTAGATTCAGGGGTCCCAATAATTCCTGTGATGGGGATCAGAGCTATGCATGCCATTGGCCTGTCATGCAGTCTCAGGTGCACTGGGAAACACTATCATGCTGCCAATGTTCAAGTAAAATCCAGTCAGCTTCTGTACTTTAAATTGAAGATGGGGAGTAAGATCTTGTCCTTTGCCTCAGGAAGCAAGGGCTGCCTGTTCAAAACATTTTCAAAAAATAATCAAAATTCAGCATCAAGGTAACTAAAATTGTGTATAATGCCCCCCCCACGTACAACAATCTGACATGTGAAATATATATAAATTATGCATATTAAGCACTTTCCTTAAATTGCAGTCCTGCTCTGCTAGGCACAGGAGATCTAAGCAGCAGGAGAACGCTGAAACATAACCCTCTGGAAATCCTGCTTAGTCACCATTCTGGCTTCTGAAATGTCACCTGTCAGAGTGCAGAGGCTAGGGCATACTCTCTGAACAGCTACCAACCCTGGGATGGTGAAATCAGTAAGAACTGTTCTCTTCATTGCTTAGATCACCTTGAGGAAGCCTGGCCCAGTCTTTATAACAGGGGTGAGGGAGTGTCAGCTGACCTGCTGTGGTCCTCTGTTGGTTATCTACTGTGCCTGACTTATCTGTAGCTTCCTCACTTTGGGCAGGAACAGGTGGTGTTGCACACACTTATAATCTGTGCTTCGCGTCCTGCTGTGACCCTGACACCAGCACTCAAAGTGCTGCCTTCTAGCCAATGTTGCAACAGAGACCTAGGCATGAAGGTCACAGCTTTGCAAATAATTTCTGAATTGTTTTGGGGCTAGCTACCTGCTTATATCCCAGTTGGCCATTGTGAGACCAGGAGGCTGGACTAGAGGGGCCCGAAAAATAGAAACCACCTATTACTTATTTCACATTTCTAACCAGCCCTTCATACCCAAAGGGGGAGCCAAGGGAAGTCACAAGAATAGAATAAGCAATTAAAAACAGCAGAAGAGACCTTCTGGGTCAGACCAAAGGCCCATCTAGTCCAGCATCATGTTCTCACAGTGGCCAAATAGATGCCTGCAGCGAGAACTTGAGCATAGCTGTCAACTTTCAGATTTGAAAATAAGGGATCAGCAGCCTCACCTGTCCCACAGACAGTCTATGGCATATCTAACAATCCAGGATAGCAGTGGGAAACGGCACTGGAATAAGGGAATTTCCCGCCAAAAAAGGGAAGGTTGACAGCTATGAACTTGAGTGCAACAGCAACTGTCCCCACCTGCAGTTCTCAGCAACTCTTATTCAGAGGCATATTTGCCTAGACGGTGGAGGAATAGGTATTGCAGGGTATTGCAAACAGCAGTAAAAACCAGCAGTAAAAACCACAAACTTGAAGAATAATAATAAACAGAAGATTGGAAATGGCTTCATTATTTCCACCATTGCCTTGGACTAAAAAGTGGGCCGAAATGGGAACGAAAGGACAGAGAAGCACGGTGCAATGTCTGGCTGTTAATCAGAAGGTAAGGTGGTTAGTTGTGGGCCGGAGTCCTGCGCTGCAGTGGGTTGGACTAGGCATCTATATTCTCGATTCTATAATATCAAGTGGAAAGCATCATATTAAGTAGACGCCCCCGTCCCAGGCACTCGCGTGAGTCAATCCAACGGAGCTCAGCCGGGATTTACCGCAGAGTAAACCGTGTCGAGCTGCAACAACCCTGACATAAGAGCCCGCTTAAAAAAGGCCGCGTGAAATCCGCCCGCGGCCGACAGGCTCTCAGGGGCTGCAACTCGAGCAGAACTTTCGTAACAGCAGCGCGCGGCTGCCCCGCCTGAGGAGGAAGGGCGGGCTCTCCTCCCCTGTCTCACCTGGCAGGTGAAGGAGCTCAGAGCCGAGAGTGCGCGCGCGCCTGCGGCGGAGGCAAGGCAACGCCGGCCAGGCGCGCGCTTTTGGCGCCCGGCCAGATTTGAGCGGGAATTTCGAGGCGGCCGCAAATCTCTGCGCGCCTCTCTTTCCTCCTCCTCGCGGGCGGCGTCTGGCGCTCGGGCAGAGTTGCGACACCAGGCGGGGCAAAGAGGCAGGCGGTGGTTTTCTCCGCCTCCCTATCTCCCGACGCCCCTTCCCGCTTTGTAAAGCGCCCCACAGAGCAGCCGGAGGAGCAAGTGGCAGCAGCCGCCGACCTCCCTCTGCCTGTAGGGGGCGTGGGAAATGGCCGTGGCCATTCCTGTCAGGGGCTGAGGAAGGGCGGCTTTCTGCCCGCTGTCTGGCGTCTGGTCTCTCTCTGCCCCCTTTCCTCACTTGCGCAGCCGGCGGCGAGAGGGGAAGATGGAGGCGCCCGAGAGCATGGGCTTCAGGCGGGTGGCCATCCGGAGGAAATCCAGCCCCAGCCTCAGCAGCAGCGCCTTGGTCTTCTCCCAGGCCGCCGCCGCCGCCGCCGCCGCCGCCACTTCGCCTCTTTCCCACCCGGAGAGGAGGAGAGACGTTGCCAGGGAAGCGGCGCCAACAGCGGCAGCAGCAGGTACAACTCGGGCTTCACCTTTGGGCTCTCAGCCGGGACCTCCCTTCCCTTCCCTCTCCTTTCCTTCCTGCGGTTTGTTGGCTGTCCTGGCGTGGCCCGTCGCGCCCAGCAGCTTCGGGTCTAAGGTCGCGCCGAGGGAAAAGTAAAGTGCAGCGGGAGTTGGAAAGGCGTACTCTGCAAAACTGCAGCTGGGCTGTCTCTCTCCCCCCCCCCCCCCCCCACACCGGGGGAGACCCTGCGGCCAAACTTCCAGAAGTTGCTGTGGGGTAACTCTCTCGCAGCAAAATCGACGGTAGTATTGTACTGTTGCAAATATACATGCACTCATAGATCAACATAAAGTTTAGACTTCAATATGTTGTAAGGTGTGGTGTCCCTGGCCAGAGGCAGAAATGCTTCTGAGTAATAGTCGTTGGAAAATGCAAGAGGGAAGAGATCTCTCTTGCAGGCTTCCCACAGGCATCTGGTCGGCCACTGTGAGAACAGGATGCTGGAGTAGACAAGACCATTGGTCTGATCCAGCAGGCTCTTTGTATAAACTTGGCTGAATTCTTAAGTAAACTTGTTTACGATCATGTTCTGTGTCCTCCCCACTTTAGGTATGGAAAAAGAGGAGGGAGCTCCATGTTTTGTTTTTGTCTGATATTGGTGCCATTGCATGTTTGGGATGAAGTTTTGTGCAAGTATACTTTTAGAATTCTAAGGTGGTTTTAACTCTCGCCCACTGAAAGATGAAAAGAAGTCTCTTATGCCAATTGCAAGTTTTTAATTTAAAGTGCTTACTTTTTCTAATTTGTGTGGAACACTTTTCTATCAAAATAGTGTGAAAATGTGTTATTGTCTATATGATTCTGTTTTGCAGTGTTAGTCCTATGCATGTAAACTTTAATGTTCTGTTTTCTTTCCTGGTAAAGAGGACTTCTTTGAAATAAAAATTCTCCATCCCTCTCACACCTTAGCAAACCTGCTTGTTTTCAGTGAGCAAACCATCTAGAACCAACAAAGATATCAGTGGAAGATACTTTCTGCACTCTAAGTAAATGAACATAATGGATGCAGAGATCCTCTGAGCAATCATAGGTTTCTATGCCAGGGTAGCGAACATGCTGACCTCCAGATGCTATGGACTTCAACTCCCATCTTCTTCCACCATTGGCCATGCTGGCTGACACTGATGGGAGCTAGAATCCAACAATATTTGGAGGGCCACCGGTGAGCCACGTTCGCTGTACAGTGGTACCTCGGGTTACATATGCTTCAGGTTACGTACGCTTCAGGTTAGAGACTCCGCCAGCCCAGAAATAGTACCTCGGGTTAAGAACTTTGTTTCAAGATGAGAACAGAAATTGTGCTCCGGCAGCGTGGCAGCAGCAGGAGGCCCCATTAGCTAAAGTGGTGCTTCAGGTTAAGAACAGTTTCAGGTTAAGAACAGACCTCCAGAACGAATTAAGTACTTAACCCGAGGTACCACTGTACAGCGAAAAGGTATTGCTCTACAGAAAGCTTTCCTTTGGGGAGGTGCTAATCTTGTAGAGTGCTGGCAAAAGCTTTGGTGAACAGTTGCTGGAAGTGGTTTTTGTGTATGCATGTTAAAGGAAGAAGCACTGTGCCCATTAAGGATAAGATACTTGCTGAGTAGACTGTAGCTTCTTTTTATCTACTTGTGAAAGGTAAACTAGACCTTTTAAAAAAATCACTCAATTTAACTGCATGACATCAGTTCCATGTTGGATGAAAATAAACAAAATGGGCATGAGTGCAAATATTTGTTTCATGTAAGGCGTTTGGAAATATGTCAACTATTTAGGTTATTGCTAGGGGGCAGAGAATTTTCACGAAAGCAACAGTACTGCATCCAGAGTGCTGGATAGCTTAGAGCGTGGGGAACTATTCTGTTTGTGTATTTCCTGTTTAAACAGATGGTAATGCTGATTTATAGATTTTTATTTACAGCATCCCCTTTGTGGGTTGCTGCTTTGTTTTTGCCTAGTAAAGAGCTGTAAAAATTGGAATGACAAATATGTATATATTGAGAGAAAGGGAGTGTAATACGTACATCTGTAACACAAAGAATCCCCACCATGGGGTGAGCTCCCGTTGCTCTGTCCTAGCTCCTGCCAACATACCAATTTGAAAGCATACTGGTGCAAATAGATAAATAGGTACTGCTTGGCCTGAAAAGTGAGATGAGCGCCACACCCCATAGTTGCCTTTGACTGGACTTAACCATCCAGGGGGTCCTTTACCAACTTTACCAACACAAAGAAAGTTGCTCAAGTTTGAGAGAAACATTAAATTGGGAATGGAGATCACAGTGAACAAAAATCAGAATTGGTTGCACATTCATTGAATTGTAGAGTTGGAAGGGACCCTCAGGGTCATCTAGTCCAACCCCCTGCAAGGCAACATGGGGCTCAAACCCACAACCCTGAGATTAAGAGTCTCATGCTCTACCAACTGAGCCATGCTAGCACCTTGATGGATAAGTGGTCCTGGAAATTGCTATGTTAGGTTAACTTCATGTAAATGGTTGTCATGATGTGTGAGAATCCATAGGTTTCCAGGTAATCTACTTAGCTTTTGGTCAGTGCCCAAACTGGTTCAGAGTTTGAGGTAGAAGGTATATGGATGGAGGCACTTGTGAGCCAGCATGAGTAGCAGCAAAGCCATATCACACTGGCCAGTCCTTTTTGCCTGCCCACTAGTTGCCTAGTACCAAAGCAAGATACAAGGAGAAGGAAGTTCGTTCTGATTTCTCATGGTAAAAAGGTAGTCTCTTAAGGAAGTGAGTGCAAATTAGATTAAGTGCACTTTTGTTTCATGGGTCGAGGTACATTTGGGATGTATGTAAGGGGATAAGACAGTGCATTTATTTGAGTTCAGATTATATAAAACTGCATATCTTCAAGATGCTGCTTACCTTCAATGTGATACTGCCACTATCAGGCCCTCCAGTCAAGACAGCCACATGATGTTTAAATTAATAGTCATTTCAGAAGAAAACGACTTATTTTCCAAAAGAAAGGAAAAAAATCCTCGTTTTCTAAGAAAAACGTAGCCTTTGTGGTTATGGAGAATCCTTCCTCACTTCACAAACATGGGTAACTTCTGGTAATATCTATGAAACCTTGTCTCCTACATGCTTAGTAGTGATTTCCTTATTTGCTGGGGTGCTGAGCAACAGAAAAAAGATTCTATAACCCTAGGGTTCGTGGACATCCAGTGAAGCTGAATGTTGGAAGAGTCAGGACAGGTAAAAGAAAGTACTTATGTAGTGCTTAGTTAAACTGGGGAACTTGATGGCTTTAAAAGAGGACTGGGCAAATTCCTGGAGGACAGGGCTGGTGATAGTTACTAGCCATGATGGCTGCTCTCTGCTAGGAACTTGCAAGTATTGGAGGTGTGGAACATGAGGAAACATACTGCAAATGCAGTAGGGTAGAGCACTTTGATTAATCACTACCATTAATGGGTTGTGCACAGAAAACCAGTTTCAAAGTACAAAAGTAGCAATACCAATTCCTGTTATAAACAAAATTGCTAGTAGGACTTTTTAACAATGGGGGCCATAGCTCAGTGGAGCAGATTTGCCTGAAATGCTGTTTCCCTGTCTGCAGTGGATTCTCTCTATTGCCTATAAGCATCAGCTACTGCAGTGATTCCCCTCTGCAAAGGGAACCAGAAGACTATCTGTATTCAGTTCAGTGCTTCCTGCAGCATGGGAAAAAGCTGCAAGAAAAGCTGCATTTGTTCTTCATTTGTTGCTGTGTTTATCTAATGTTTCTTATTGTTGTTGCTATCTATTTGTGAAAGCTTTCAGTAGACTAATTTGTTACTTCAGTAATACAGTGCTGAGCTTGTTAATGTTTTGTGATATGAAAGTTGGAAGCTCTAAACTAAGTACATAAACTGGTGTGAATTAACCTCCCCCTCCATCCCTCTCCGCCACTGCAGTGACGAGAATAAATACCTTTGGGCACAAGCTGTCCTGCTGGGAATGATTTGCTACTCACTGCTGTGCTCTTGACTGAAACACATTGATGAGTAATTTTGTTCTTGTATTGTTTAATGCAAAGAATGACTGAGCTGAATGTGGTGTATGTGTAAAATACATGGGAGTCCTTGATAATATTTTATAATAAAAAGCATCATGCAACAGAAAGAAATACATATATTCTATAAAAGGTAAAGGTAAAGGTACCCCTGCCCGTATGGGCCAGTCTTGCCAGACTGTGGGGTTGTGCGCTCATCTCACTCTATAGGCCGGGAGCCAGCGCTGTCCGCAGACACTTCCGGGTCACGTGGCCAGCGTGACAAGCTGCACCTGTCGAGCCAGCGCAGCACACGGAACGCCGTTTACCTTCCTGCTGGTAAGCGGTCCCTGTTTACCTACTTGCACCCGAAGGTGCTTTCGAACTGCTAGGTTGGCAGGCGCTGGGACCGAACAACGGGAGCGCACCCCGCCGCAGGGATTCGAACCGCCGACCTTTTGATCGGCAAGTCCTAGGCGCTGAGGCTTTTACCCACAGCACCACCCGCGTCCCTTATATATTCTATAGTCACATGCAATATATCATTGTATTGTAGAGTTGGAAGGGGACCACAAGGGTCAACCACCTGCAATGCAGGAATCTTTTGCCCAACGTGGGACTTGGACACACAACCCTAGATTAACAGTCTCGTGCTCTGCCAGCTGAGTTACCCAAGCAGGATAAGTTATAAGAAAAATACTTTATCCTCCTTTGCACAGTTCTTCAGATTGCTGCCTGAAGAGAAACAGAACATTGCAGCATGGAGTTAATATATCTCGTAAGGAAGTTCTGCATCATAAACAACTATGAGAAAGACTCTCTTCAAAGGTTGCAGCTTCTCCATGTTTTCTAGAGTCTATTTCCGTTCATACAGCTAAAAGTTCTAGTTTCTTACTTCCGATCTTGTGTTTTTGGAGAAGTTTAAATTTTCTGCTTTTGTAATTTGAGCTATCAACATTTACCCAAACAACTACTAAATCGACAAGTTCATATAATACCTACTAGGAGGAGTTGACCATTCAGTAGTCCTATAACATACTGAGTGGTGCTTTTGCACTGGTCAGAAGATCAATCAATCAATGTTGTGGGGTCCAGTAAGCTCTGTAAAAATATTCTGTGGAGCTGAAAGTAAATTACTGTCCAAATAGAGACTGAAAAGTCATTTAAAGCAAATTTCTGTAGATTTGGATTATCAAGTTCCTAAGACACAATTCTGCCAATGTATATTGTATTGATTTTGGTGTGGGATCATGCACTTATCTCTTTAAATGAACAGGGATTATGGTTAATATTGGCAGAATTGTGACATATGGCTTGAGTCCAGACCTCTTGTAACCCTTGGCTTTAAAGGAACTTGCCTTATTTCAGAAAGGGAGATTGTTGTACAGAAGCATCCTGCATATTTAGCTGATCATCTCCATCTTTTTACTATTCACCCAACCACATTGAATTGGATGCATCTTTTGTTGTTCATAGGGATAAGCATCCTTATTTGGAAGGGACTCCGAGGGTCATCTAGTCCAACTCCCTGCAATGCAGGAATCTCAGATCATATGTGACAGGTGGCCATCCAAACTCTGCTTAGAAACCTCCAAGGAAGGAGAGTCCACCACCTCTTGTGGCAGTCTGTTCCACTGAACATCAATTACTGGCATTTGCATTTGCAGTTGCAGCAGGAATAGCCATTCCAGAGTTGGTATAGACACCAATACTTCACTACTATACTACTACAGTATAATCAAATTGCTTCATGAATTCCTGCTGCCATGATTTTTTGAAAGCAGTGACAAGTATTTGAGAGCTGTGGTCACAACTGTCCAGGAAGGTGTTGACTTCCAGCGACCCATTGCAGCTCCAGCAAGGCAGCTGATGGCATCAGCTACCATATTACTGATTAAAATCAATCCCATTTGGGGGTAGCAGACCACGTAAAGTGGCACACATTTCTGCATGAACCAGAAGCCACCAGAATATTGAATGTTACCCAGTTAATGTTCTTTCTAGCAGTGGAGCTTTAAACTCCTCCACTGCTCACCAGTCCTGGGGAAGAAACGTCAAATCTAATGCATGGCCTGTCCATGTATGGGTCCTTTGCTATGTTGGGGCAGCCTCTTCAGTTATCTTGGTGACTCTGAAACACTGAGCTGCTGCAACCAGAGGGGCCACAGCATGAATGTTGATCTCCCAGCAGCCTGGGGCTCTACAGTGGTACCTCTGGTTACGTACTTAATTTTTTCCGGAGGTCCGTTCTTAACCTGAAACTGTTCTTAACCTGAAGCACCACTTTAGCTAATGGGGCCTCCCACTGCTGCCGCGATTTCTGTTCTCATCCTGAAGCAAAGTTCTTAACCTGAGGTACTGTTTCTGGGTCAACAGAGTTTGTAACCTGAAGCGTATGTAACCTGAAGCGTATGTAACCCGAGGTGCCACTGTACTCCAAATCAGTGGCTTCAGTCTTCTTGGTAAGGGTGCATTCTAGGCAGTGGGATAGGTATATTTGTCAGAATTGTCAACTTTCAGTGACAAGTGTGTGATTCTCATGCCTCTCTGCCTTGCAAAACATGCTGAAGTCTTCAGACAGGAATGAACTGTGTCTCTACTGAACAAATGCAAAGCGTTGATGCCCAGCAGCTAGGCAAGCTCACCTCTCATTCAGAAGCTTTTTCCTGGCATTGCAGAAACAGGCCTCTGTCAGTACTGAGAACAATGGAGCAGTGATTCACTAGATTTGTTAGTGCTCCCAGCAGCTCCTTTATATTCAGTGCAGTGCATTCCTGGTTTATCTGTCCTTAGCTGCCTGGAGAGGCAGAGCTGTGAACATCCTGATCAGTTAAAGATCTGGATCCTACTTCTATCTGAGATGGAAAGTTGTCTGAGCTACACCAGTTCACACTTCAGATGGAAATTTGCATAAGTGAATGCTTCTCTACACACAAGTTTTTGCTTGTACAAAATTAGCATGTTGGGCAGAACTTGGCTCATAGAATCAATAGTAGAGTTGGAAGGGAACACAAGGGTCATCTAGCCCAGCCCCCTGCAATGAAGGAATCTTTTGCCCAGTGTGGGGCTCAAACCCACAACCCTGAGATTAAGAGTCTTATGCTCTACCAACTGAGCTATCGCAGACTCCTGGGGAGAGACAGCACACTGCTTGGAGTTTTTCCATGTTGTGGGCAGTTTTTCTTTTAAGTTGTGAACCATGGCAAATCGCTTTTGAGGTTGTTGCTGCTTTTACAATCAGTTGGAATCTGAATTTTATTAACTAAATAAACACAGTACCTGCTGCAGCAGGGATTCTAGTGTGCATTTAATCAGGGTAAAGTGCCCTCCCTTTCCGGTTTCCCCCTCCTTTCTTTTTTAAGGATGGAAAAGTACAACAAAGATGGGTAGGTTGTGGGGGGCTTGTTTTGGTAACTGCGCTTCAGGGGCTTTGTCTGTTGCTCCAAGAATTATGGCAAGAGTTTCATAACACAGGGCAATTTCACTTAGTATAGGTTGGGAAATTGCCCAGTATTTTTGCATATGTTAGGAATGTTGCCCCATTAAACTTGGTAGATGGTGCACCAATGGTAGTGGAGGTTGATAAAGCTGGTCCTTGAGCATGAGTTTTTTTTTGGGGGGGGGGGGTTTGCAGCTTTTTGGTTTAAGAAAGATTCTAGTTGGAATTAAGTGCGACAAAAGGAACCTGTGTGGTGTAGACCTTGTTCTAGTCATGTTCTCTCAGCCTGGGGTGTGTGTGTGTGGGTGTGTGTGGGTGTGGGTGTGGTGTTGGAAATGGGGAAACCATGCCCTTCAAAGAAGGGTGGTTGATAACATTGTTTTATTTCATTTTTAAGATAAGTTGAGAGAGGGTGAGATGGGGATTCCAGGAAGGCGGAAAAGCATGAGAGCATTGTGAGAAGTCACATGCCACAAGTAAAAAGGGGAAAGCTGGGACTAAGAGAGAGAGGGATACACCAAAGAGGCATTTAAAAGAATTGTTTCAGGCTTTGTGGTCTGGTGCTACAAACAGCACAAAGGCTGAGAGAAATAGAGCATTAAGTGGATTACGGCTGGAAGCAAGTAGACAAAAGGGCACAGAAATAAAACTGTCAAACAAGAGCAATGGAAAAGGCAAGAAAGGTTGAGCGGAGATTGGAAATCCTACCACTCCACTGGAACAAAGAACTAAATGTTGCTGTAATTGGCTGCTAAGCTGTATGAAACCATCCACTGTTCTGGTCTTCTAAATTTACTGTTGTTTTTTAGTACCTGAACCAACTCATTCCATGAGAGAGAAATACATTCCGGATAGAGTAGAAATATAATAGAATACCCCTTATTGCCAGAAGTATGACAGCACACTTCTAGAAGACTACAGGAGGTTTCCCCCCCCCCCCCCCTCATATTGTGGTGTTGTAGCAGGATCTGGGCAAACAGGTCTTCTGAGAAATTAACACAGCAAAGTGGATCGGACAGGGGAGAAACTATAAACAGTACAAATGTCTAGTCACTTGGTTCCTTTGAATAACATGTGCTAATTATAATCAAGAAAATGTTCAACCCTGCTTCTTGCAGGTGTCATTTTGAGAGAGCCTCACCCAAGTATTTTCTCCTGAATTTAGTACTATTAACCTCAATTATCAAATGAGTCTTGTATGTGTATTGCATAAGAGATTGTTGTTGTTTAGTCGTTTAGTCGTGTCCAACACTAAAATATAATTATGTTAGTATTAACTTTTTAAAAATACATATCTTTTTAAAAAACACTATACAGTTTATGCTTGTGGAGTAAAACTGTATGGTATTTTTGGTTTAGTTGAAGTGAACAAGGTGGTGGTATTCTGTTGTATATAAATCAGGCTTCAAGCTCAATCATGCTTGTATTTAGGCTCCATATTAACAGAGATTCATTAGCATTTCTGTGATGAGGATAACCTGTCTAACTTGTCTGAATGCTTAAAAAACCACAGAATTATTTATGCTGCAGCATGTGGCATTTTTAAAGGTCTGAAGTAAATGGACCTTGTGATGCAGTACTTTACGGGTTTTGTCAATATGAAGTAACGTGAGAACGATCTTAGCAGATAATTAGATCAAGATTTGACTGATGATATTTGGCTGCCCATCTGTGGGTACAAGTCAAACATTTCAAGAGAAATCTAATAGAAACAATTTATCTTCAGATTTATTGACCTTTGGTATGCAGAGCTCGGCTTGTGAAATGGCTGAAGAGTAGTCGTTACCTGTTGCAAACACATGCAGAGATTTTGGTAGCAAAAATAACAAAGTTTTGATTTGTAAGAAATACAAAACTTGGATAGAAAAGCCATATAAAACATTCCTGGGGTTGATGATTCTCACCACTACAACTTCCCTGCAAATGTAGGAACATCTATCATTGATAGAGCTCCCTTTCCATTTAAGACTGTCCACTTGCAGACACACCACTTGATAGGTAACAGAGAGCTCAGAAGTTCCCCATAGATTCTAAAGTCACTTCCTGCTTTCTCCATCATCAGTCTTTGTTAAACAGCCCTTTGTCAGACCTTTTTATTGCTTGTTTGTAATAAATTAAGTTCGTTACACCCCCTCCATCTGCTACGTAATCCAAGTACTATTTAGATTAGTTATCTGAGGAACATGTGATTTGTGTGTTCCGGGTGTGCATTTCCCCTTTGTTGAATGTAACAGTAAAGGGCAGGCAGTTAGCCTTCACCTTGGAGCAAAGGACCAGTATCTGCCTGCTACATGCAGCAAAGAGGTGTGCAAATGAAAAACCTACTTCTACGGCTGAGCCTACGAAAGGTATGATTTCCTTAACTTGTGCCACTAAGCTAGGGTGCCCCCCAAGTAGCATGCACAGTTGTGATTTAGGACTGTGGGGAGTGCTATTTGCCTTTCTAGCTTGATATAAGGCATGCGTAGGCAAACTAAGGCCAGGGGCTAGATCCTTCTAAATCCCATGGATGGTCCAGCAATCAGCGTGTTTTTACATGAGTAGAATGTGTGCTTTTATTTAAAATGCATCTCTGGGTTATTTGTGGGGCATAGGAATTTATTCATCCCCCCCCCAAAAAAAATATAGTCAGGCCCCCCACAAGGTCTGAGGGACAGTGGACCGGCCCCCTGCTGAAAAAGTTTGCTGGCCCCTGATGTAAGGAATAGTCTCTGAACTCCTGAGCATTTCAGCATTGCTTATTTTTCATGAGATGGCAGATTCTAGCCCTTGAGACCATGGAGAAGTTTCTGATGGCTGCTGACTTCGATAGCTTTAAAAGAGGCCTGGACAAATTAATGGATGAAAGGGCTATTGATGGCTACTAACTATGATGGAAACGTTATGGAAAAATTCGTTTTGATATCGCAAAACATTTCTGATCCATATTATGTGTTTGAGTTTTGTGTTTGAATGTTTATTGTCACTGAGCACGGTATTATGGTAGCCTCTAGCCCTGAGTAACTGCAAACAGACCGAGAACAGAAACACACAGTAAAAACAAATCCAAGGGTGTTGCAAAGATAAGCAAGGTCAGAGAGAGAGATTAAGAATAGGTCCATACAGTTCACATCCCTGAAAACCACTTTTTTAGTACACAGGTTGTTAGAAATGAAACAGCAGTCTCCCAAAGCATTAATGTATACTTTTCCTCTTAGGGTTGTATACAGATTTGTTTGAGAGATTACAGATTTCTAGGAATCAAACAAATTGCTCCAATAGTGTTATACAGATACAACTGGCTGCCAAAACAAATTATGTTCTTCCTGTTAGCCTGTGAAGTGCTACTTTTGTGCTAATGCTAAGGAGCTGCTTTTCTTGGCATCTCTAGTTTCTGAAAGGGTAAACTAAATTGGATAGAAATAATGTGCTCTTGTTTACTTTTTAAAAGTTCTGTATTTTCTAGATTTATTTTAGAAATTGATGGTGTTAAAACATACTTTCAGTGCATTCTTTCTGCTTTGGTAGAAGGACAGAACTTCAACTCTGGTCTCCGGGGTTATTCTGCACACATGTAAGTGGATAATATATTCAGGTTTATGTAAATTTATTCCATGTAGAATGCTCCAGCTACCGCACAATTGCGCTCATTTCACATGATAGCAAGGTTATGCTTAAAATTCTACAAGGCAGGCTTAAACAGTATGTGGACTGAGAACTCCCAGAAGTGCAAGCTGGATTTCGAAGGGGCAGAGGAGCCAGAGACCAAACTGCAAACATGTGCTGGATTATGGAGAAAGCTAGAGAGTTCCAGAAAACCATCTACTTCTGCTTCATTGACTACGCAAAAGCCTTTGACTGTGTCGACCACAGCAAACTATGGCAAGCTCTTAAAGAAATGGGAGTGTCTGATCACCTCATTTGTCTCCTGAGAAATCTCTATGTGGGACAAGAAGCTATAGTTAGAACTGAATATGGAACAACTGATTGGTTCAAAATTGGGAAAGGAGTGCGACAAGGCTGTATATTGTCTCCCTGCTTATTTAACTTATATGCATAATTCATCATGCGAAAGGCTGGATTGGATGAATCCCAAGCCGGAATTAAGATTGCTGGAACAACCTCAGATATCAACAACCTCAGATATGCAGATGACACAACCTTGATGGCAGAAAGTGAGGAGGAATTAAAGAACCTTTTAATGAAGGTGAAAGGAGAGTACAAAATATGGTCTGAAGCTCAACATAAAAAAAAACCTTAAGATCATGGCCACTGGTCCCATCACCTCCTGGCAAATAGAAGGGGAAGAAATGGAGGCAGTGAGAGATTTTACTTTCTTGGGCTCCATGATCACTGCAGATGGTGACAGCAGTCACGAAATTAAAAGACGCCTGCTTCTTGGGAGAAAAATTAGTCAGAGTTAAGATTTTACCTGTTTTAACTAAATGCTAGGATTCAATATTTACATGTTTGATTCTTGCCTTACAGTGCAAAGCTGTGCTGTTGCTTTTAAGTGTGAGTAATTATCTGCAATGCAGAAAAGTCTAAAATCCACATGAATGTGAAATAATGGAATTCTGTGTCTAGATTCTGATATGGAGTTTAGTAGGTAAATGCCTGTGAAATCTCATCGTGAATTATGGGTTATTTCTTGCTGCTGTCTCCTGACTCAAGCTCTCTCCCATCTTACCTGTTGCCTCCCTCTGACCTTGAGGAGGCTTCATGGCTGCAGTAGGTGCCCAGAGCAGCTTCGGAGGAGAGTCTCTGAAGGTTGCTTCATATCTTGCAGTGTAGGCAAGCACACATTTAAAAATAAATTCACTTTCAACTAAAAATTACCTAAGCAGCAGAAAATTAAATTCCACCAGAAATAGGAAAGTAGGATTATATCTCCTGTTGAGCAGATGCTTTATCATTTATTACCTCACCCTCCTTTTTAAACCTTATCAAAGATACTTAAGGGGATATCTTTGTTATCATTATCTTTGTGCGAGTAACCTTGTGGAAACTTGAGGTCTTTCTCCAGGCATTGCCCTAACGTAATTAATAGCTGAATTCTATGCATGTTGGCTTCGAAAGTTAGTTCTACTCTGTTTCAGTGGAGCTCAACTCCCACGCTAAGTGTGCATGCGACTGCATAATAGCTCTCCCACACGCTATTGCAAACTGCAGAGTAATATTTTGTCATTGTGCCCTGAATCATCATCTTGATTCCCTCTCTCTTCTATGCCCTATGAATAATTATAATGAATTTGAATGTCGGCTCACTCAACCTTTTTTGTTGTTGTTGATCCTAATTTCTCTGCTGCGAGAATGTTTTTATTTCTCCCCTACTAAGCCAACATAGGTACTTGCAGTTTACATCTCTTTATAACGTGAAAGTTGGCATTACTTGTTTAGGTATAGCTTGTAAAAGTTTCACTGCATATCAGATAGCTGGTAGTTACTACAAAACTTGCGAAGCTACTTCTGTTTTTCTGAAGATATCCTGATAGGCTTATGTAAAATGAATTCCTCAGGTATAAGGTGGGGATTTTTTCCCTTCTAAATTATTGGCTTTAAAAAATATTTATTTCTCAGTGTATGATAGATGCCTGTAAATGAACTGCTCTGGTGACTTGTAATTGTGTGTCGTTAGTGACTGCCAATAAGGAACTATTGAATGCAAATTCAAATTACCATACTTTTTCTATGTATAACACACCCCCATGTATAAGACACCCCCTATTTTGGGGGACTAAAAATAAATGGGGGGAGATTGCCCAGAGTTCTTGAGCTTTTTTTGCGGAGGATTGCACAGTTATTGAGCTGCAGTACTTGTGTTGCTTCTGAGTAGCCATACACATAATTGTTCTCTAACTCTTGAAGATACTCCCATTTCTCTGTTGTTGTTGTTGTTGTTGTTGTTGTTGTTGTTGTTGTTGTTGTTGTTGTTGTTGTTGTTGTTGTTGTTGTTGTTGCTGCTGCTGCTGCTGCTGCTGCTGCTCTTCTTCTTCTTCTTCTTCTTCTTCTTCTTCTTCTTCTTCTTCTTCTTCTTCTTCTTCTTCTTCTTCTTGCTGTTTGAGTGAATAAAATTTGCTTGGATTAGAGAGAACCCCCTCTATCAGTTATTCTGGTAGTTTTATTTCCATGGGAAGGGAATAAGTTTAGCATGAGATAAAAAATAAAGGACATGACTACCCTTCTGCAAGTGTGTTCTCACCCCTCACCCTTCTTTTCTTAAGACTCTGAAAGGCAAGAAAAAAGGCCTATATACCAAATCTAACTCCTGGGGCACAAATCTACATTCTTGATCTGAACAAGAACATAGAATCATAGAATTGTAGAGTTGGATGGAATAAACCAGGGGTTGGCAAGGTTTACCTTGCCTGGACTGGTTCACTTCAGCAGATATCCCTCCGTGGGTGGCATCGTGCATGCGCGATTTCCGGCATCGGCATCTGCAGAGAGGCGATTTCCCCAGTTTATTGGGGGCTGAGCCAATAGTGACATTCCATATATATTGCTCTGCTAAATTATCACATTGGGATGAATTTCCATTCTGCTTTCTTGCCTATAAGCCTTAGAAGGAGATATTAAATTCCAATAGTGATTCAGCGTCTTTTCTTCTGTCCCTCAAATCACCTGGAAACTGACCAAAAGATAAATACAGTGGTACCTCGGGTTACAGACGCTTCAGGTTACAGACACCGCTAACCCAGAAATAGTACCTCGGTTTAAGAACTTTGTTTCAGGATGAGAACAGAAACCGTGCGGCGGCAGCAGCAGCAGGAAGCCCCATTAGCTAAAGTGGTACCTCAGGTTAAGAACAGTTTCAGGTTAAGAACGGACCTCCGGAACAAATTAAGTTCTTAACCTGAGGTACCACTGTAGTCATGTTGGTCTCCTGCTGTTAAAACAGTAGGAGTCTAGCATCTGATGAACTGAACTCTAGTCTACAAAAGCACATACCACAATATGTTTAGTCTTTAAGATGCCGCAAGACTGTCCTGTACAGTGTTGAATCAATTTTCTTCAGCAGCTGATCGTTTCTAAGAAAACAATTTACCCATAGACTCTTCAGCAACATTCCCAAAAGATGAACGCTGAGTTTATTTAATGAGTGTCCATTGATTTTCTTCCCTCATGGCTAAAATATGTAATTTGTGAGTAGGTGGTTTCATCTCAAATATACTTTGAACAATGTTACTAATATGAGGTTGCTAGGCAGCTTCCTGCTTTCTAACAAAAGTCTGCTTAAATGCAGTGGCAAAGGGATTTGAAATAACTGATAAATTTGTTGCACCGTACCCAATTAATTTTTACTTTGGAGCTCATCTGTTCAAATGAAAATTCATTTCAAAATGGCAAAGAGTCAAATTTTTGCATACATCGGTTTAGATTGAATACAGCTAATATATTTGTGTATAGCTAAGTGGCTTATGTACAGGGTTTGATCTCTAGGATATTCTTAATCATTTTAAAATTTCAAGGCCAATCTTAGTTTCCTATCATCCGTATATTAAATGAATTTTAGGGGTGAGTAGAAGAACTCTACTACTCTTCAGGTCTCAAGTGGCCATATGTTTAAGGTGACAAAATTCATGAAACTTTGATGCATTGATTGATTTGCTTGAGTTTGCTGATCAGAAGGTTGGCGGTTCGAATCCCCGCAAGCCAACCTAGCAGTTTGAAAGCACATCAAAGTGCAAGTAGATAAATAGATACCGCTCCGGCAGGAAGGTAAATGGTGTTTCTGTGCGCTGCTCTGCTTTCGCCAGAAGTGGCTTAGTCATGCTGATCACATGACCCGGAAAAACTATCTGCGGACAAACGCCGGCTCCCTTGGCCAGTAAAGCGAGATGAGCGCCGCAACCCCAGAGTCGTTTGCGACTGGACTTAACTGTCAGAGGTCTTTTACCTTTACGGTCTATTTTTTAGATAATTTATTTATTATTTATAGCGGGAGTGGCCTCTTTTCTTCTTTGGTTCCGTTCCATGGTGCTCTCATAAAGGAAGAATTCAGAACCCAGGAGTAGAATTGAATGGAAAGAACTAAACCCAGGATTGGGGAGCAGAGAAGGCTTGCGTGAATGTGATTCTTCCCATGTGGCCCCAAACCTTTAAGATAGATTCTGCATTCTTGCATTTTAACAAAGCAGGTGGAACATCATATGAGCCTGCTGGATCAGGCCAATAGCCTACCTAGTCCAGCATCCTGATCTCACAGTGGCCAACGCCAGCCAGAGGCTTGTGGGAAACCCACAAGTGGTACATTAGCACAAGAGCACTCTCACCTCCTGTTGATTTCCAGCAACTTGTATTCAGAAGCATTGTTGTCTCAGACTGTGGAGGCAGAGCATAGCTGCTATAGCTAGTAGCCCTTGATAGCGTTATCCTCCACGAGGATGAGATATTGGCTCTGTATCAAATAGAACTTAATTTGTGAAATGTCTGGCAATTTAGCTCATAATATTCATATCCCTGCAGATTTGTTAATTTTTTTAAAAAAAATAAAAAATAAAATACTGTGTTTGAAGGCAAATGCTGACCTTCCTCATGTTTTAGATAGAAAACCCCCAAACTTGGAAAACATTAAAATACGAGCTTGAAAAATACAGTTGCATATCTTTTGGACTGATCAGTACTTCCGTTCCTTCATGTTAGTATGCTGTTTAATCTCAGCAAGTAGTGGCTTGTTGGGTCAGTGTGCTTCTTTTCTGCAATGATCTGGAAACTTAACATATTTAAAGCCATTCCGTGCTGCTGGCTGCTTATCTTAATAGGGTGCCGGGAGGATTTCTAATTAATGTCTTTTCTGGTTTGATTCAGTTCTGCCTTGTCTAGTGCATGTTCTCAGTGATTTTATTTGTCACAAATTATGTAGGACGGTGGCAATACTCAGTAATGTCATCCTATGGTTCTATCCATGTTATTGATCAAAAATTCTATCAGTATTATCAAGCAGTGTTTGTTGAGTGCTGTTAGCTAATGCAGCCTGTAGTCACAGAACTAACAATTTCCAATACATGTTGTGACAGCAGGAAAATGTTATATTTTGCTACTACCAAAAAAGAAAGAAAAGGAAACACCATAGTTTTCAGCAAAATGTGTTTTGTTTTTAAACTAACAATTCCAAAGGTCTATTAACATTCAATTATTATCGGCAAAAAAACTCCTCTTTTAATTCTCATAAGTTGTTCTTGGTTATGGTTTTGGTAACTGCATAGAAACTGCTCTAGTGTTTAAGTGGTATGCAGATATATGCAAAACAAATGATTTAATTGCATTCCACTCTCACAATAGATGAATCATTAAGACTTCAAGTAGGATGGCTGCCACAGAAAATGGGTATTATTGTCACCTCTGTGGTGCTGCTGCTGCTGCTGTACCGGATAGTTTTATATGAAAGATGCAAAAACCAGTAGTAAAACACATATCTTAGTGTGTTGTGAAATCTCTTCAACATGCTTCATGGGAAGCGATTCATAAATGATATGCCTATACTGTATGGCTTTCTTGCAAAAGTATAGGAAAGAAGAGAGAGCCTAGCCAGGAGGTTTAGAACTACTGAAGAAACATGTTATTCTGTGTCTTACTGTGTTGTATTATTTACTGAAACAATGTAGGAATATGCTCCTCTTTAACTTGCACTAAATCTTTTCAACCAATAGAGGTCAGTGGAGGAAATCTGTAGGAGGGCCATTACTGACTGTTCTACATCTCCACTGCATGAAATGACTGTAGTCAAAAGCTTTCATTTCCTTCAGTTTTCTAGTATCCAGTGTTAGAATTGGCTGTATCTAATTGGAGAAAGTAATACATAATAAAAATCGTCTTTGCCTGGTCTAACAACACCAAGAGAAATGGACACTATGATAGAAGTCTAGTGCTTGAGCTATGAGATAAGTATTCATGCTCTGCAAAGTAGTCATCACCTATTGCTTGTTAGGTCTGCCTGCCTTTTCCAGTCCTTGAAAATAGCCTTTCATTTTGTGTGTGTGTGTGGGGGGGGGAACCCCTCCCTGAGCATCTTCCTGCCACACTGCTGACTGGCAATATGAAGGCTCTCACAGTGCCAGTCTACTACTGTTTGGGCATGGAAGAGGGAATGGCTGAATTTAATTAATATTTCACTATCCTGGTTGTAGCACACAGATCTTAAACTTTGTTTGCCCCTAAGATTAGGGATGCGGGTGGTGCTGTGGTCTAAACCACAGAGCCTAGGGCTTGCCGATCAGATGCTTGGCAGTTTGAATCCCTGCAACAGGGAAAGTTCCCGTTGCTTGGTCCCTGCTCTTGCCAACCTAGCAGTTCGAAAACACGTCAAAGTGCAAGTAGATAAATAGGTACCACTCCAGCGGGAAAGTAAATGGCGTTTCTGTGCGCTGCTCTGGTTCGCCAGAAGCAGCTTAGTCATGCTGGCCACATGACCCGGAAGCTGTACGCCGGCTCCCTTGGCCAATAAAGTGAGATGAGCGCCACAACCCCAGAGTTGTCCGTGACTGGACCTAACGGTCAGGGGTCCCTTTACCTTTAAGATTAGGTTTAAACAGTTCTATAAATAACACTTGAAGTTTCAAAGGAATATTTTTTTGATAGACAATACTGCTACTCATTTCTTTTAGCCTTAAAAGCCACAAAGGAAGTGAGACACTGCTAGGTCTTTAATTTTTAAACTTTTCATCCCCTGCACTAGATAGATGTGTTAGCATTTAAGATACGAACAGGAAGTTGGCTAAGGGGAAAGAACTGAGGTTAAACATGGTACAACCAAATTAACACATTCTTTTCTGAGCAGATTTTCTGAGATGATGGCTTCTCTGGTGAGTTTAATCTATTCCAATGACTAGACTTTATCATTGCTTTCCAAATGTTAATCTTTTTCTTATTTTATATGCTTGGGTTCTGCAAATGTTCCTTGTTAGTAAAACTCTTGACAAAAAAAGAAAAGAAAAATGCAAGTTGTGTAATGTATAACTCCAATGTGCTGCTAAGATTATTGTACTGGATGCTGTGACAGTCTCTGAGTAGGAAATCTATATCTGGGTACTTCATTAACTCTCCAGTGTAAATGCATTACTTGAAAGTAAATTCCATGTAGTTTGCTGAATTGATATCTTTTGTAACATATTTGCTTAGTAGTCTATATAGACCACATTATACATAGGAATCTGATACACAGAAATATATCCTTCAAGTGTAGCATAATACGTTTCTTCTGCTGAAGTATTCATGTTGCATAACCTATGCAGTGGATTCCTGACCAGTATTCTTGTGACAAAATAAATAATGGTGCCATGTTTCAAAAGCAACTCTCTTCTTCCACAAAGGTCATCTCCTTTCATAATTTACAAAGGTAAAATCTACACAGGACATTCAGCAGTAAGCTTTGACCATTGGGAATTCCCTGTGGAAAATGCATTGGGGTGCAGCAGCAGATATCTTACTGTGTGCAACTAAAGGGTAAATTCTATTAAGGCCAACTAACCAAGAAGGGGACAACTGGAGGTGTAAGTTAGCAACCAGGCAGAGTGGTGGGATGTTTGCTGAAGTAGCACGGTACTCTGATTCTGATTGGCTGTATAGCCCTGAGGGCTTTTTTCCTCTGTATGTTTGGTTGAATGTCTTCCTGCTATGTACTAAGCCTGAAGTAAGAGAGAGAGAACCTACCTGTTTGTTTCTCCTCAAATTATATGCTGGCTTTGTTAAGCTAAACTTAACACATAAATCAGACCAAATAATTTATTCTCTAGTGTACTATACATTATTTCCCTTGAAATATTGCTCAGTATTGTTAAGCATGTATGTGACTGCCTTGCTCTGGAATGAGTTCACAGGGCGAAGAGAGCCAACGTGGTACCTTCCAGATGTGTTGGGCACTACAACTGCCACAGCCAGTTAAACCATTGTTCAGGGATGATGATACTACAGCAGCATCTGGAGGGCACTGTGTTAGCTACTTCTGAAAGAACAAAAAATCCTTCCAGCTTTGTAGCAAAGTAAACAGTCACAAGCGCTTACCAATCCCCCGCTTCCCTTATCTAAAGGAGGAATATGAAGAAGGGAGTGCTGGTGTTTGCTTGAAAAGCAGCCATATGGAGGCAGCTGTGTTCATTCATGTGCAGCAGCTAACCACAAAGATCCAGTGACTCTTTCTTTGTGCCACCTGAGGAACATGTGGCCGTGTGTGAGATTTCGTGGTGGCCGGTTGTTGCACACAAAAGCTGAAATGTGGAGCAGCCACCATATGGTTGCATTTGAAGTGTCCACTGTACAGATGTTTGTCTGTGGATTTTTGCTTATTCTTTATTTCAGGAAGCAAAATTATCTCTCAGGCAAGTTGATTGGTATGCTTGCAGTGCAGAGTTCAGTTGCAGACAAGAAATTAAAAAGGGATAAACTGGGCAGATATTTGTGATACTTCCCCTGCCCTTTAAAGCAAAACAAAGAAAAGCTGTGTTTACTATAGTACCCTGCTTGTTGACATGTTTCAGTACCAGCTGTCCAGTAGCATAGCTCAGCTGAAGATTTACTGGCGACCTTATTACTGCAGTAAATAATCTTGCTTTCCAAGAGAACTGGAAATTATCTGAGACACATTGGAGGTCTTTTGAGCATGCAGTTAGGCTTTTTCCCACTCTTGGTGTTTCAGGCATCCAAATAATCGGAATAAAATCCTGCTTTGAAGGAGGACTCCACTAGACTTATTTTTGTCATCAAATTCTTTGTACATTACATTCATGAATTAACATCGCAAATGAATTTGGCTCCACGCAGGAGAATCTGAAGAATGTGTGACAGAGGCAAGTAATCTTCAGGCCATGTTTGCTAGATTGAGACAATTTTGTAGTAAGGTTTGCAGTTTATTTGTCAAACCCAAACATATGTATGGGCATTCCTTAGTTAAAGCTGACCAAAACCAAATCAGTCACCCCTAAAAAACTTAGTGAAGAGATGCTTGCAGATGGTGCAGAAAATCATACAACGATGGAATTCCATAGCCAGGTGCCACTACAGAGAAGACCCTACCCTGACTCAATGAGCCGTATCTTGTGGCAATACCTTCAGAATGGCTTCTCCTGCAGCTCTAACGACCCAGGAAGGCTGCTTATAGGGAGAAGTGACCTTTAAAAACATAGGTCCTACATCATTTAGGGCTTTATAGGTATTAGTTAGCATACCTTAAATGGGTTTCTGATGGTGGCCAGGGCTGCTCTTGGGTACAGAAAAAGTACCGAGTGAGCTAAAACTCATTTAGTAGGAACCCCTAGTTTGCTCATCTTCGCAAGGTCGATATTTTTGTTGGCTGCACTGATCTTACTCAAATGTCCTGGAAGCTCTCCAAACCCAATGTTTGCACTTCTCTTTTGTTCTCGCAATCTTCACAGGCGTGCAGGGCTTTTAGTGCTATTCCCTCCCCTTTTCTAAAAGAAGCCCCATGTTTTAAGAAGTGGCTTTGATGTGTGCTGTTGTATTTCATTGGCTGAGTGCTGTGCCTCTTTACATCCTCTTTTCCTCTTCCCCTCCCCCTCCATTGTTCCTCCTCACATCGATTTTTCCCCTGCTTGCCCAGTTGGGAAACACCTGCCCTGCCAGAGCAATGTACTGAAACGTGTTTACTTTTTATTTTTTTATAGTTTCAATCCAGAAAGCTGGCTGCTTCCCTCTTTCACCTCCCCTTCCCCTTTCTCCCATGCCCCTTGCCGCAGCAGCAGTTACTTGTCCTTTGACCCTGGTGCCTGCCTGTACCCTTCGGCTACTTCTTTTGTTTCTGCCCCAGCCATATGGGAGGAGAGGATGAGGGGCCTGGCTGAAACAAAGTTCATTGAGGGAATAATGGTATAGCATGGAATCACAGAATAGTAGAGTTGGAAGAGACCATGAGGGTCATCTAGTCCAACCCCCTGCAATGCAGGAAGGCGTTGCATCCCCTGAAAGCAGTTGTAGTCCCCAACCTGATGGTAGGCTCCTATTTCCTCTTGGGTGCTAAGAAAGCTCCCCCATCTGACTTGATTTCTTATTTGCATAAGAAATAAAATTTCATGAAACATAGGATTTTCAAAGAAACGTTACATTAATATACCACCTTTCCACCAAAGAGCTAAGAAGGCATACATGGTTCTCTCTCACCACATTTTATCCTCACAAGAATCTTGTGAGATGGGTTAGGCTGAGAGACAGTGAACTTCCTGATGTAGTGGGGCTGGGACCCCAGTCTACCAGGTCTTAGTCCAGCACTCTGACCACTGCACCACACAGGCTCCCAAGAAAGGCAGGCAAACATTTCTTAGGAAATGAGTGCCAGCCTGGGAACCACAACTGGAGGCAGCCACAACATGCCCATTTTTCACTTGCATTTTTAGCAACATTTAGGTAGGAGCTATATTGATGGCAAAACAGCCAGGAGTGATGAAGGGTAAAAGTGAAAGTATGCACAAGTCACTGTGCAGGGGGTAGGTGAGGATATAGAAAAAAAGAAACTAGGTAGAGAAAGGTAATGGTGGGTGATCTCCCATAAATCCCCATATCTCATCAGTGGAGACACAAGCAAAGCCCGCCCCCTCTGTTTCCCTTAAAGGTAAAGGTTAAGGGACCCCTGACCATTAGGTCCAGTCGTGACCGACTCTGGGGTTGCTGCGCTCATCTTGCTTTATTGGCCAAGGGAGCCGGCGTACAGCTTCCGGGTCATGTGGCCAGCATGACTAAGCCGCTTCTGGCGAACCAGAGCAGTGCATGGAAACACTGTTTACCTTCCCGCTGGAGCGGTACCTATTTATCTACTTGCACTTTGACGTGCTTTCGAACTGCTAGGTTGGAACTGTTTCCCTTAGAGGTGGCACAAAAGAGGAGGGTTTTGAAAAAGGGAAGTGGAGTGAACCTCAGGAAATTATTAGTTAAGGTGCCACTTTACAAAGAGATATTTACTGGCAGCATAGGAATTGGAAACAGTGCCTTCCCACTGTAGACCATTTGGTTTTCAACCAATGTGCTGTGGCACCCTGAGGTCCCTAGAATGATGGTCAGGGGTGCTACAGGCAACACCAGACACTGTCCCTCTTTCCTTCCCTCTCTCCAACTGATGCCCTCTTGTGTCTCTGCCTTCCAAAGGCTTGCGCTGCTGTTTGTTGCAGCAGCCCTGGCTACAAGCTCCCCAGGCGAATGGTGCCTCTGGGGCTGGCCAGGGGAGAGGAGGCTGATGGAACACTCCACAAGAGAGGGTGTTTGAAAAGAGGTGAAGGGGCTGCCAGCTCTGCAGACAGGGGGTGACATAACTGGGCTTGTGAGGCTTTGAGCACGTTTCCCCACAGGAGAGCCACAGAAAGAATGTACTTGGTCAACGGAGCCATGGACTCAGAAAGGTTGAAAACCTCTGCAGTAGATGATATATAAGAGAGACATTTGCTTTTCCTACCATACCTGGTATAGGAAAAACAACCATTGCATAGCACAGAGGGCCATCCAAAGGCACTCTTGGTGTCTCTGAACAGAAGAGGTGCTTGTTTCACTGGGTTTATACGTACTTGTGTATTTTAGTGTTTAAAACTGAATTACCAGAGAAATTTGTCTTAAGCAGAAATGTGTGTAAACACATTTGAATTGTAAAAAGAAATGCTGCTGGCATGTCAGCACACGGGGCTTTTCTCCCCACCGCCCTGCTTTTCCCCCTTTATGCTAAAACCAGTGACATTCAGTGAGCCACAAACTGAAGCTTGTAAATTTTTAAATATGGGCTGTAATAGAGACTTTTACTCTAGGTAAAAGGTAAAGACGTTTACTCCAGTCACCTGTTGAGAATGAAAACGGCTAGTGGGTGAGTCTCATGTACTGCTGGACTAGGGTTGCACGACATTTACATTCTCATTGAATTTGAAATGCTATTGACTCTTTTAAGATGAGAAAGGAATGGGAGAAACCAGCACACACAGCTTCAGTAGCAAATCCTTTTCTTTTATTTAAAAAAACAACAACCCATAATGGGCACTTCCTCTTCCTTGCACTTTCAGAACCCTGTTTCTAGAAGTGAATCTTTCCACACTGAATCTCTCCAGGTTCTGTAGAAGGGATGTGCTCTGTCCAATGCAGCCTCTGTGTTACACAGACTTAACAATAGGAAGGAAACCATTGACAGAAATGTGGTCTGCTTCACTTTGGCCATGGAATGGATTCTTGACTCATTTTGCAATCTCTGAGCCACTAACTTGGGCCAAAATCACACATGCATTTTAAAAGCACTTTATCGTTGGGTTCCCTTGCAGGCAAGCTTACTGTCATTCATAAATCAAGCTTTCTCCGTACATCTCCCCACCTTTGGCTGACTGCATCTTTAGCACCTGTTCTTGTTCTTCTTTTAAGGAAAATAGTTAGCAGTTCCAATTATGTAATTTGGCCCTTACTCACCATGAGCTGTAGAAGCAGAGGGTAGGTGGTGTGTGAAAAGAGGAAGGGGGAGCAGAGCATGTAAGGGGAAGAGAGCGCAGGCAGTTGAAGAAGAAGATGAGCAAACCATCCCTATTAGAAGTGAGTTCTGGATTTTGCAACACTGATGTTGCATTTAAAAGACAAGGATGGGGGGGCGGGGGCGGAGAGTAGTCTCAAAAATGGGATTGAAAAATGTAAGGAACTTTAACAACATTTTTATTTATTGAATTTATATACAGTAAACATTTCAATGCATTTTGGTGGAAAAGAATTACCGGTATGCATACTGGTTTATTCTGGTATGATAGCATCTCTCAAGCTTGGCTCTAATGTTGATCCTTCTAGTGTTTTAGCTAAAGTCAAAACTAAACAAGATGGGAGCAGGTACACTTTGTCTCTCATGTATCCACCCCACATATAAAGTGTTGGTAGAGGGATTCAGTTCTATCCAGGAGCCCTTGGGAACAAGCCACCTGGGAAAATGAACCTTGGCCCACCTCATATGCCATCTCAAAAGAGGTATTCAGTTGTGTGTGTGTGTGTGTGTGTGTGTGTGTGTGTGAGAGAGAGAGAGAGAGAGAGAGAGAGAGAGAGAGAGAGAGAAGAGAGAAGAAAAGCATATTCTGTGTTGTATGCGGTGTGCATCTTTCTAAAACAATTTCCAGTGTGATCTCCCCAAACTGGAATGGGACCTTGGGGGTGTGGGTGTGAGAGAGAATTGTAGCCCTTTGGCTTTTCTACAGCCCCCATCTGGATCAGGGCCCCACACCAGTTATTTGCATGGGTGGTGAAAAAGCTCCCCTGCAGAAACATATCTGGGGGTATTTCTGTTAGATCAGGGTCCTCCTCTGTGGTGGATGTGTATGTGTATTTAAGCGAACTGGCTAGAGTAAAAGATCATTAGTCATTGGGGAGAAGTAGGCATGTATGAACTTAATTTTAGTTGCATTTATTTATTTATTTATTTAATTTGTATGCCGCCCTTCATCCGTTGGCCTCAGGGCAGTTCACAACGTAAAAATACAATATAAAAACACAAAATTCATGATTAAAACAAGGGGTGAGGAAAAACCACAAACCAATAACCCCTCCTCCGCTCTGCTGATTTTAATCAGCCAAAGGCTTGGTTGAAGAGGGATGTTTTCACTTGGTGCCTGAAGGTGTAGAATCAAGATGCCAGCTGAATCTCCCTCTGGAGAGCATTCCACAAATGAGGAGCCACTGCAGAACAGGCCTGTTCTCGTGTTGTCATCCTCTGGACCTCTTGTGTTAGAGGCACATGAAGAAGGATCTCAGAGGATGATCTCAAGGTCTGGGTAGATTGTAATTGTTTTACTGATGTTTTGTTAATTACATTATATGATTTGTGCTGTACTCATGATGCTCTTATGTTATTTGTTGTTTGTAAGCAGCTTTGGCATTCATGGAAAGTGGCACAGAAAGACAATACAGTGGTACATACACTTCAGGTTACAGACTCCGCTAACCCAGAAATAGTACCTCGGGTTAAGAACTTTGCTTCAGGATGAGAACAGAAATGGTCTTCCGGCGGTGCGGCGGCAGCAGGAGTCCCCATTAGCTAAAGTGGTGCTTTAGGTTAAGAACAGTTTCAGGTTAAGAATGGACCTCCAGAATGAATTAAGTACTTAACCTGAGGTACCACTGTAAATCAATGTACAGCAACTCATCAAGGGTTGTGAAGCTTCCTGCTTTTGCTACCTGCCCAGCTTTGCAAGAGTGTCAAATACCTATTGGCAACATATGATATGTGTCTGTCTGTCGGGCTGTGTGTGGCTTGCTGGATCACAAGTTCTGCAGGCTTGACTGATGCATCACTTCCTTCAGAATCTCTTTGCAAGGCAAGCGTTCCTGAAATCATTCTTGGATTCCCATATGAGGGTGGTTTAGTGTAATACAGTGCAAGAAAGAAACGTGCCATGGGAAGAACACACTGATGTCACTGCCGAGTTGCAAGTTTAAGCACATGTTGTACAGTGGTGCCTCGCAAGACGAAATTAATCCGTTCCGCGAGTCTCTTTGTCTTGCGGTTTTTTCGTCTTGCGAAGCACGGCTATTAGCGGCTTAGCGGCTATTAGCGGCTTAGCGGCTATTAACGGCTTAGCGGCTTTAAGAAAAAGGAAACAAACTCGCAAGAACTCGCAAGACGTTTCGTCTTGCGAAGCAAGCCCATAGGGAAATTTGTCTTGCGGAACGACTCAAAAAACGGAAAACTCTTTCGTCTTGCGCGGCATTCGTTTTGCGAGGTACCACTGTATTTTGTCCTCCTGTCACTGAATTGCAAAGAATGCATTGCTGAAGTGGATTGTAATTATTTTATGCTAAATTTTAAGTGGAACAACAGTTCAAATACAAAGGAAGTTCTTTCAGTTGCCATGGATGCAACATACCGCCTTTATGAGCTGTCATTTTTGTCTGGTCTCCAATAATCACTATTTCTTAATTTTTGCAAATTCACACATGCTAAAATCTCATTAAAGTTCTAAATTTATATGGTGGAATGTGAGTCTTCGATCTCTAAAACATGCATGCAAAAAGCTTCTGGAGGACCTTCCCCATTATCCTGCATTTGATACCTTCCTGTTTTAAAACGAAACCTATTCCACAGGTTAGAAGAAGCACAAAAAGGTAAAGGTAAAGGTACCCCTGCCCGCACGGGCCAGTCGTGACCGACTCTAGGGTTGTGCGCTCATCTCACTTAAGAGGCCGGGAGCCGGCGCCGTCCGAAGACACTTCCGGGTCACGTGGCCAGCGTGACGAAGCTGCACTGGTGAGCAAGCACCAGTGCCGCACACGGAAACGCCGTTTACCTTCCCGCTATAAAGCGGTACCTATTTATCTACTTGCACTTAAGGGTGCTTTCGAACTGCTAGGTGGGCAAGAGCTGGGACCGAACGACGGAAGCTCACCCCGCCGCGGGGATTCGAACCGCCGACCTTACGACCGGCAAGTCCTAGGCACTGAGGTTTTACCCACAGCGCCACCCGCGTCCCTACAGAAGAAGCACAAGTTAGGTGCAAAAGGATGCCAGCACGGCTGAATAGCAAAGTCATGGATTTTTAAATGCTGGAAGATTGCTTCTGAAAAAGCAATAAATTCTATTCCAAAATAACAGTATAAAGCAGTGAAGGAAATTGAAGAGTAATTTGGTAATAAATAAATGAATTACAAACTACAAATATTTCTAGAAGCATATCAGCTAAGAGGCAGAGGATCATAACCATAGATGACAATGTCAAAATGATAGTGAAGAAATTTCAGAGAAGGTAAATGAATTCTTCACATCATTATTGTGCTCCTTGGAGGAAAGATGGGATAATAAATCACATAAATAAAAATAATTTTTCACTGCCAGAGGTGTTACAGTACATCTGAGCCATTGTTTTTTGGTTAATGAGTCTCAAGAAGTATATTATAAGGAGTATAGTATGGTATTCAGTTGGGAGTTCCTAATGAATTCAAATGAGACATTATTGATCTGGAAGACTTTTAAACTGATCAAAGCATTGAAGAAAAACTAAGTAGCTGGGGTGTTTTTGCTTAGAAAAAAATGTAATGGGGGGGGGGACACGTTAGAGATTGGAGAAAGCACAAGACCTTGGATTTCTTTTACTTTTCTATTTTAATGATGAGGGAGGGAATCAATAGGGGAACTGTCTTAAGAGTACCAACCATAAAAGTAGCTTTAATGGGGATAGCTAGTATTTTGATAGTCTAATGAGGCTTCTACTTCAGAGAGTGGGAGTAGAAGTAATTATTTTATGATAAGATAACGCTCCCTGGTTATAGGAAGTATATGAAACAGTTCTAATGTTAGCAAATGCCATGCATTCAGCAGTTGAGAAACCTTTGTTCTCAGTAATGTCAACGTGTGGAATGTTTGATTAGCTTGTCTGCATTTCAGCCCATGTGGCAGGCACAAGATAATGTCAAGTTCTGACTTTTAAATTCCAAAGTACTTCTAAATCAGTTTACATGGCTTAGGGTGCTTTAGTTAAAAATATATGCTTTCTCCCGCCTATGTTAGCAAAAGCCATAAGGCTGTCAGAAACCCGGCAAGTCATAGTACTTGACTCGATGGATACCAAGTGGTACAAGCCCTGTCTTACTGGAAGATCATACCTTGGGAACTATCCTCTATCATAGCTAGGTAAGGAGGAATATAAAAAAAGCTACTCCTTGAACATTGGGGATAACGATTTATGGAAAAAACAGAAAGCAAGTCTTTGAATTCTGGGTTGCCCAGAGTTGTCTGGTGAATACCTAAGTGGGAGATGATCTGGGAAAGCTATTTGAAGACAGTGCAAAATTCAAATGTCAGCAATCACATCGCTCATAGGAAGGAGATAATGATGCAACTGAAAACGTCAGAAATTGGAAAGGGCAAGTGGCTGAAATCTTAGTAAAAGTCAATATTGCTTAAAACGCATTTGTGTAGGCAAACCTACCCAGACATGTAAAGATTGCTTGTGTTTTATTTCCTTTTTAATAATCCTTTGGTTGTTCTTAAAAACCTGTTTCTGTTTTTTTATTGATAATTTTAATGTTTTATTTTCTATTTTTGTAAACTTCTGCTGAAGATTTTCTTACAATTGAGCAGTGTGTAAGTAGAGGAAGAGTAGAAGAGTTTTGGATTTGATATCCCGCTTTATCACTACCTGAAGGAGTCTCAAAGCGGCTAACATTCTCCTTTCCCTTCCTCCCCCACAACAAACACTCTGTGAGGTGAGTGGGGCTGAGAGACTTCAGAGAAGTGTGACTGGCCCAAGGCCACCCAGCAGCTGCATGTGGAGGAGCGGGGAATCAAACCCGATTCACCAGATTATGAGTCCACCGCTCTTAACCACTACACCACACTGGCTCTAAATAAAGTAAATAAAGTAAATAAAATAAACAACTTTGCAGGACTGTCCTAATTCTGTAAGCACATTTAATGTGAGTACAAGTAGTGCTGTAACCAATCAGCAACAATGTTGGTAATTGTTGTAAGACAGTGTACAGTTCTTTTAAAAGTTATGCCGGGACCTCATGTTACTAACAATGCAGGGATGCCACTAAAAATTGCATCCCAACATCAAGGCTGTGTACACACCCTTCTGTAGCACTGTAGTTTTTCTCAGTCCAGAATAATTCATGCTCATCTTCAACATGCTGCTTTCATTCAAGATTGATTCTAGATCCTGCTATCCACAAGGCTGAGTGTGGTTAACTGATATACATCTGAAAACCCTCCCCTTGATTAGGTTATTCCTCCCTGCTTGTGCCCCAAGTGAAAGGAGGAGGAAGTGCTGACTGCAATCTTGGTACCTCCCCACCCAATTGCTGGGCCTGTCTACATCAGTTTCCATCGGTGTCCAGCAGGATAATGCTCAGTCAATCAATCAATCAATCAATCAATCAATCAATCAATCAATGCAATGATTTTTTTTTTTTTGGAATGAAACCAGTTTATAAATAAGCACTTTTCAAGGGCAATAGTGTTTGTTTGTGTGTATGTGTGTAGACTATATACAGAAAACAAGTACCCACCCTCCACTGATTCTAGAGTAAAATGTTGTGTGTATGCAACCTAAGTTGTCCCTCCTCAGATAGGAAAGCTTACCCTTCATTGTGCTTTTCCCCACCCGCATTCCCCATAACTGTCTGCTGCTGGTGGGGAGGGAAGGAAACCCATACCATGGGTTAAGTGGTTTTACACATGAGGGTGAAAATAATTGGGGCGCCCTTTTCTGGAGCATCCCCTTGTTGCCTGTAATACGGAGCACCACTTTGAGAAATGATACCTAATATTTGTTAAATCATTGTGATGCAGTGGTTAGTGTTAGACAAGGATTGAAGGGTAACACAGGTTCAAATCTCCACACAGCCATGAAGCTGTGACCTTGGGCCAGTTACTAACTCGAAGCCTAGCAGGGTTCTTATGCGGACAAAGTCTTTGTGTATTCAGGCATGGCCAAACTTGGCCCTCCAGATGTTTTGGGACTACAACTCCCATCATCCCTAGCTAACAGGACCAGTGGTCAGGGATGATGGGAATTGCAGTCCCAAAACATCTGGAGGGCCAAGTTTGGCCATGCCTGTATGTAGAAGAACCATGTATTTAGAAACTGGTTTCATCCCTCAAGCTCTTTGGATCAAAGGTGGGATATCAATGTAATAAATAATTCCAACATTTTTTGGTAGGATCTTACACCTTTATGTGGCTGTAAGCAGCAGCTGCAAGAGAACATCTTCCCCGCCCCAGTAGAACATAATAAAAGAAGAAGAATCATAATTAATCCACAATTTGAAACCTCTCTCTTTGTGTGTGGGATGTATTCTCTCTTTGATGTTGCTGCATAGCACTTCTCTTTTCTGATCAAAAGAATGTTTATTCCTCCAGCTGAAGTAGCAGAACAGCCTTAAGTAAAATGGGATGCAGTAAGTAAACACAAATTTCACCTGTGCAATAGGGCAGGGGGAGTGGGGATAAATCAGCCAAGAGTTTAACCTAACACTGTTTTTTGATTTCCCTGGAAGAGTGAAGCATGTGCTTAAACCTAGTGAAATCAATAGGACCCAGAAGTGCTTAGATTTGTGCCTAATACATTAACAGTTTGTTTTAAAACTTTGCAAAACTCTGAAAATTGATTTTTAGCGTTTTTCTCTGCAAACGGCTGTTGCTCTATTTTAAATCATTATTGCGTGTTTCCTGGCACACATCACAGGGGGGAACTGTGATGAAATTCAGTACTTCCTTTTTTGAAATATTCTGAGCTTCCCAGTACATTAAGCTCCTTGAAGGAAACGTTTACAACTAAGAAGTGTAGTTGACACCTTGCTTGATGTATATGTTCATGGGGATCTGTAAGTAAATCTACTTGCCAATTACTGCTTCAGATATTTGTCTGATCTTCCTAGTCTTGTCAGAGTAGGTGTTTAATATGTGCTCTTTGCTTAGTTACTTCTAAACTGAAGTTTTGAAGCCTAACTACTGAGGGGTCTACTAATGTGCTTTATACTCCCTAATGAAAAGTGTCTGGGGTCTAAATGCATTAGTGCTTGGAGTTTTCTATTACAATAATTTTGATACTTCGCCTTGGTGAACTTCTTTTGTCTTTGTATATGTGAGTTTATTATTACAGCTCATCCAAACTATTCAGTCTGTTTTTTTCATGTGACCCTTCCCTTCAGAAGTCCTTTGGAGTCCCCAATATAGCACAGATTTCCCAGCAGTTTTAAGTAGACAGTTTTCTCCGATGTTCCCGACCATGCATGTTGACTCTTCCTCCCAAGTCTGCAGATTAGTTTGGGAGAAGAAAATGCTTGCTGAGAGACATGCTTCTGTCAAAAGACTGGTCATGTGCAGTCTGGAGACGACTAAAAAACCAAAAGAAAAAAACCAATACATTATGTTTTGCTATTACTCACAAAACATTCTCTTATACTATGAATAAGGAAGCTCAGTTCTGCAAATCAACCAACTGTGGCGTATATAGTGGCTCATGCAGTTGCAGCTAGAATCCAATCCTTTTCATTTCTCGATTGCAAAGAGATTGCTGGTGGTGGTACTCATGTTGGATCAGGATGTATTTGAGATGGCTGGCTTTGGTGAGGCAAAAATGCCCACAAGAGGCTATACAGGGATAACCAAAGGTATTGTCCTATCACTCAAGTGTCAAAAGGGTTCTTGTTCCCAAGATAAGCTTTTCTCCATGTGCAAAGCACTCCCCTGACAATGTCATTGATAACCTTGACCCATTTCAAATGACTGAGTAGTTCAGTGTTTTAAAGTTTCAAGCTATGTTATTCTCTCATTTCGCTTCCTAGTCTACAAATATCTAGTTTGTTATCTTGTTCCTCCTTCGTTATGATTAGCTGGCGAAGTCTTATTTGTTGATGGAATGCTTCTCTTTTATTTGCTTTCCTTTCCTCTTTACCTCCTTCCCTTCCCCGCTTTCTCCTATCCTGTGCATGATAGCACAGGCCATAGATGAGCTAGATATGGGAAATTAATGACCAGATCCCACATTCTGGCATAGTAGTAAAAAATTTCTGCAGAAAGCTAATTGGTCAAAATCTAACAAATGCTGTCAGTTTTGAAAATAAATATCTTGTTGAGGTCTGTTATGTGTCTTGGTGCACTTTTAGTTTTGTTAAGCTGTGGGCTTTTGTTTTTTTTTAATATAGGAACTTTTTTTGTTCCTCTTTTCATTAGAGAATTGATGACAGTTGAGGTAGGAGGAAGAGACTCCAACATATACCAAAGTTTCTGGCTTGAAACTCAGAAGCAAAAGTCATTTTAATTGTTGACTAACATTACTGTTAATTAAAGGAAAACCTGTTAACCGTGCAGACTGACTCATTATTTATGTACCAGATATTGAGGATAGTGCTGTTTTCCTTCGCTCTTCTGCTTGATTCTCCTGGACTGACGCTAAGGCACACAGCTGTGGTCACAGATGGATTAGATGCTGTGATTTCATGATCAGATGCCAAGACCTGGCATGTTAGTGAGCTGAGCTGCTGCCTTGACCTAAGACCTGCCTCAGGCCACTAGATTTGAGCTTAAACTGCTTATAAAATGGAGCCTCATGCCAGCTTCTCAGAAAATTAATATGTGAGGCCTAATTTCTCAGTAGTATTTGGAGAAAGATAAGCAGTAACCTAGGAGAAGAATTCTGATTCTTCACAGCGGATGGCAATGTTTAATTCCATTAAATTCCAGCTACAGAAGAGAGAGTAGGAGTGATGCAGCATGAATTGCTGACAAAATATCGTGTACTCCGAAATGTCACTTATTATGGATAATTGTTAGGCATGCTGCAAGCACTGCAATTGGATATCAGACACTCAGATATGTTCAGCAGCTTCCTTCTCTCATATTGTAATAACTTTGCAACAGAGCTTATCATGTTCCATGCACACTCAGCACAATAGGTTCATAATTGCTGACCTCTGGACACTACCATTCCATAAATATTTAATAGCAGTGTACTTGGTATAGGCCTTAGAATTTAGAGCTTTCTTATAGAAAGGGGGTGAAGTATCTCCAGTATCTTAATAGCCTGATAGTGTGGAATATCATAGGATGGAGGTGCAAGATGATATGAAACCTCCAAGAGACAATCAGAACAGCTAGTGAGAGTCTTAAGGGTAGAGAGATGGAGAGGAGCACATGAATTGGAGAACAGCTGTTCTATACAGTTAAGAGGTTAAGAAATGCTATAAATTCACCAAATTGCGATGTCGGGAAACTTGGTAGCAACATCTGAACATAGTAAAGTCATCCAAAAAAAGAAAAAGAAAAAGAAAAGAACAGGCCATCAAAATCTCAGTAGAAGAAGCCCCAGACTTGAAACTCAGTAACACCCATCGCATTATATCTTTAGGCACCAGACGAAAAGATTTCTCTTCTCCCATGCCTTTGGCTAATTAAACAATCTATAGTCTTTTAAACTGTGAGTGGGGTGGGTGGGTTATTTTATTTGTTACTATGCTATATATTTTTGTATTGTAAACTACCTCGTGATTCTTGGATGAAGGGTGTTATAGAAATGTAGCTTATTATTGTTATTACTGAGCAGTATGAGCCCTCCAGGTAACTTGTGGTACTTGCTTGGTAAGACTATGCCTCTGTTGATCCTTACCAAAAGCATGACAAATGTTTTTTAGGGGCTCTGTTTTGTATCTTTTAATATTTGTTCACTCTGTGCAGACCTACAGGACAAGGACAATCAGGAGTTACTCCTAGATCAGAGGTGGATCACCAGCCCAGTGAAAGGGAGGGAGGGGGTGGAGAGATGCAGGGTAGGAGGAAGAGATGTATGGTGTGTGGAGGGGAAACAGGTGGGGAACTCTGTTGTGGTCTGTTTTGTATGTGCAATCTGTAAGAAGGTGGGAGAGTGTGACAGAGAGAGAGCAGGTGAGAAAGCAATGTGAGTGTGTAAAAGATTGAGTGTGGTGCATACCCAACTGCCCCAGAAAAACTGGGACATCCCGTTCTTTCCTGCGAGACAATGGCAGCCATTTTGGGCACCTTGCTCTTACATGATTTGGGACCAAGATCTAACCCCTCAAAAAGTGTTTTCTTCAGGTTTGTGATCTCATGCAGCATGTCAAAACACGCTTTTTCGGGTCCATGATCTCGTGCAGCTCATGCAACTCACACACGGGTGGAGACCTGGAAGATAGCGTCTCATATTTCGGCTGTGTTGTGTTGGAGGGTATGGTGGTGTGGCCATCGTGTGTGTGTGTGTGTGTGTGTGTGTGTGTGTGTGTGTGTGATATCAGTATTGCATGATTGTGCCCCGTATGGCAGCTGTTTTATGGCTGGCACCCACAGCACTTGTCTCTGCTGGTCCAAAAAGGTTGGTGACCCCCTGGTGTAGCTTGTAAGATTCTTTGAAGGTTTGTCCTTGATCTGGGAGATCCAATATTGTCTTTGATTTAAGACTCTCTCTTATCTGCCCTCTTCCTTCATACTGGCCCCTAGTATGCTGCTTCTGCTCTTACTGCTTTCTGTCATCAGCCCATGCATGTCGAGACAGACCTCAGAGGTTTCCTATTAGCTAGAGGCCTCAAGGAGCAAAACTGTATTCTCTAAAATCTCCATGTTATTAATTCTTGAATAATATGAGGTCCCTTCCTTGCTGGTGTGTGACTCTTCATCCACACCACCTATGCTATGAAGAATGAACATTTCCTTCTCAGCAGGTGGTTAACGTGCATGGAAATTAATTCCGCAGATATTAAAACCTTGTTTTTAAAAGGATACCTCTAATTAAAGTTGAAGACAACTGTGGGTAGCTGTAGCTGTCAAAAGGGTAGCTGTAGCTGTCAAAAGTAGCTTGGCTTCAGTGCACAGGTGTCAGATTGAGATGTATTTCATGCAAAAGTCTATAAATATTTCCTTTGCTATCCATTCCTAGTAGGGGCCTATCAAGGCTGTTTGTTTGAGGATTTGTATAACTTGCATCTAGAACAGTAATAAACATAGTGCTTGTTCAAGATAAATATACGTGAGTCCTATTAACTTCCTGGAACAAAGATCTCTTGCTTCCTATGGCAAATATATTCTTCAGCAGGAAAGGAGCAGTGCTTGAAAGCGGTGTTTTCTGATCAGTCTGACAAGCTTGGTGTCTTAATGGAGCTTATTAATAACAGAAGGCTCTTAGTGGCCAATTAATTCAGTGTTGCTGAAGTACTCTGTGCAGTTCACTAGTTAGTATTAAGTAGCTTAGGTCTAGAAAGGGTTTGCAGCTTTTCATTTCATCTGGGGAGAATTAAAGGAGTAAGAGCCTTTTCAGTATTTTAAGATCGACACTAAAAACCAATAGAATTCGTTCCATTTTTGTTTGTTTGTTGAAAACAACTTACAATAACAGAAGCAAGGTGGGTCCTAAAAATGTGCATTTCAGTTGTTAAAAGCCAGAGTCGAGAGGTGTATCTTCAGCTTTCGTCAAAAGCTGTATAATGAAGGCGCCTGGTGCATCTCTGTGAGAAGGAAGTTCCACAACTTAGGGGCTGCCACAGTGAATGCCCTCTCCCAAGCTGAGTCTCTAATATTTCTTTCCTGGGCAAAGTGGTTGAGAGGGCAGTGGCCAGCCAGCTGCAGGTTTGCCTGGAGAAAGCATTTTAGAGCCATTCCAGTCTGGTTTCAGACCTGGTTTTGACACCGAAACAGCCTTGGTTTCCCTGATTGATGACCTCTATTGGGAGAGAGACAGGGAGGATGGAACCCTGTTGGTTCTCCTTGACCTCTCATCAGTTTTTGACACCATGGACCATGCACCAACTACCTTAAAGAGTGCCTTCCCTAGTATGAACCATCTCAGAAGCTATGATCAGCAGCTGAGGGCTTGTAAGTGGTGCCACCACCAGGGTTTGCTTGGTTGGCACTGACCCATGGTAGGGGCTTTTCAGTGGTGGTTCCCCGGTTATGGAATGCCCTCCTAGTGAGGTGTGCCTGTGTCCATCATTATTCACTTTTAGGAGGAATTTGAAAACAATCGGGGGAAAGCAAAACAATGCAGGCTTTCTGCTATCCCCACTTTTCATGAGTGTGGGTACTGTCTGAGCTCCCTTTCTTATGCTGTGCTTTGCTGTATAGGAGATATGACAAGGCCCAGCCCATGTGGAGGGATCCATGTTGCAACTCATGGCAATCATGGCAACCACTGCTGCAAATAAGGGTTAGTGTGAATTTGCCCGGATAGCTTCCACTAGGGAAGGTGCTGCAGCCAGCTGGCCTGTGCGCCAATTCTGGGTTGTGTAGACCTGTTCTTGGCTGCCCATCAGCAGAGGCGTCTTTCCCATAGGGTTTAGTGGCTTGTTGCGCCAGGGCACCGGCCTCTCAGGGGCGCCCCAGCGAGTTGGGGAGCTGCGCGGCTTTGTCGGCAGCCTCCCCAGCTGCGCCATGCCAACCATCTTTCCTTCCTACCCTCCTCGGGCCGCCCCCTTCTGTTGGCGGGTGCATTGGTACTGCTGCTGCTTGTGCTGCTTTCACAAGCGTTCTGTGGCGGCGGCGCGGGCTGTGGCGGACGAGGAGCCACTCCTCGACTCTGAGGCGTTGGCCGAGGATGGGCCGCTGCCTCCTCTCCCTCGGCTGCAGGAATCCCCTCAGCCGCTGCCCACCTAGCTGCTGTCGTCTGAGGGAGCAGCTCCCAAGGGGCCTCCTCCGCGTCACTGGTGCCTGCCGCCCCACCACCACATGTGGCAGTGTGGCAACCGCCTCATGCTCCTTGGGCCGCTGGGTAGCAGCGAGAGCGCCGGCAGCGGGCTGTCGTTGTCAGGCAGTGGAGGAGGGGGTGGTGCCCTGGGACCTCACAAGCGAGCATGGGTCTGGCCAGCTGCGCCACGGCCACCACATCGGTGGCGGCTCCCGGGGCTACGAGGTGGTCCGCAAGTTGGACCCCGAGTTCTAAATTCTGGGAAAGAGAGGGGGCGCCTGAGGGATCTTTGCACCATTGCGCCAGAAGTGCTTAAGACGGCCCTGCCCATCAGTTGATGTATTGGCCAGCCACAGCAGTATTGTGTCTATGAAACAGAAGGAGCAAGAGGCTATATTTATGCACAGTCAAAAAGGAATGTATGGTCAACCTGCTCTTTTTGATATGTAGCAGCAACCATTATTAGCATCTCTGGGTGTGTTACCATCAAAAAGCTTCATTTTTCCCTCTTCAGGCAAGATTGTAAAAATAACGTTTTCCCATCTGCTATCCCTCCAGGTAATGACATTGGGGATTTTGCTAAGCATGCTTCAGTGAGCTATTATGCTGCATTACTATAAGATATACTTGTGGTATAAGAGAACGTTAGGTGAGATGAGTTGCTGCAGGCATAGCAGTGATCCACAGCGGCTTTTCAGAACATTCCCTCTTGCCCAAAGTCTAAATATATGCAACAGAGAGAACTTTTGGCTGCTCAGTCAGTTCTAGGCTTCGTGGATACTGAGGCAGATGAATCCAGCAGAAGCGCTAAGGCCAAATTCAAGGACTTGCAATATCATTGCTTAATAAATTCATATATTAGAATATCACAGCATTCCTTGGTAAGGCCACTTGAAAATACAGAAAACAACAGCATGCAACAAAAGCTGCCAAGTAGTATAAACCACTTTTTCTAGCAAATCAATATGGAAGCAATCTTTGTTGTACTTCTTTTCATTAACACACTTCATTAACACAAGTCGGTGTTTTGTTTATTCCTATATTTGTTGCTACAGGACACTAATAGATATTTTAACACTACATTAGGAACCTGGTTTTTTTGTTTTCCTGTGGTGATCAATCATAGCCTTTTTTGCTTTGGCTTATGACGTATAAATTGCATGCATTGCAATAACATTAATTAATTGAAAAGTAAGGTTGAATGAGCACACTTCCACACCATCTGGAAACCTCTAACCTAAATAATAAATCCTGGAGTAAGATAGTAAATACATGGAAGCAGTTGGAAGCTCACTTTTAGATAGGCTTTGGTATGTACTTTGCATTATTTTAATTCTAATCTGATTTTAATTGGACTTCTGTATATGCTTGCCCTTTGTTGTTAACTGCCTCAAGCCCTTGCGGTGGGGTAGGCAAGCAATTTAAAATAAATGAAATGATTGCTCTGTTGGAACACGAAGCCTGCCCGGGGTGAACATATCATCAAGGTTAAACCCGGTTTTGTTTATGCTGCAGTGTTGTTTGACATGGCAAAGCACCTGCTAGCCTTGCCCAATATGTGCTAAACGCTGTATGGTCCCATCGTTGGGGATTTGCAAAGCTGAAGCACAAAGAGTGATTGTTACCAAATAAGCTGTAGTCACACAGTTCTACCAATAGCCTTAGGAGGGTTGGTTACCATGGAATCCACCATCTGTTCGCTCCCCACTGGAATGTGATTATCCTTGCTGTGTTGGGAACTGGGAAAAGCAGGGGAGTGTGTGCTGCCTGCAATTATCTGCAATGGAGTGTGTTAATGGAAGGCTTGGATTAGTGTGCCGGAGAACGACGCAAGAAGAGATACTTAAAAAAAAATCGAAAGCATAAGCGATTTCTCACCAAGAGAAGTGAATTCAGTTCTTAAAAGGTAGGCACTAAATGCACGGTGCTATTGTTTCATTGATGCCAATGTGGCTTATGATATTGATATTTATCAATGAGCTCTTATTGTCAGCCATTCTTTCTATAGATGCTGATCAGCAAGAGGGTGTGTGTGTGTGTTTGTTTCTGTACGGCGGAGCAAGAAAATGGGGGAGGGGGCAAGGCTCTATTGTCTTATTTTTCAGTGGCTTTATGTTATGGCTTTATTTTTTTAAAGGAGAAAGTCTTAACAGACCTCACTTGAATATGCTTTTAGATACTGTTACCTCATGTACATTACATTGCATTTCTGCAATAGCATTCTGAGGGACACAGTAGATAGGCATGCTGTGTTTCATTGAATAATGATATCAACATGATTGCTATTTAAAGATCTATGTCTTTTAGGTGTCTGCTAATTTCTATGGTACTGTTATGGAACAGAATAGATAATGTGGTTTTGGTGTGAGGTATTTGTGCAGATGATGCAGGAAATAGCAATGACTGGACAGGAGGGAGGCTCATTTCTCTTCAAACATCATGGACTCGCCCCATTAGACATTATTGTCTAGAGACTTTTTTTGAACAAGTTTTCAGGGGGTGTGTGCATGTAGGAAACAATGTGCTGTGTTTTAGTAAAAGCAAAAGCTGGGGCAACACGGGAAGGTGTCATTCATTTCCTAATGCTTTTTTAAGAAAAATGGTATGGTTGGTGATGGTTTTTATTACAATTATTTTTGGGTGTGTGGTTTATGTCAAACGCATGGTTAATGTTTTTGTGTACAAATAAGATATATTCTTTGATTGAACAAGGGTACAAGCATTATTGTAACAAAAAAATACTAAGAGCAACATTGCTTGTGTTAGGGTACCTGAACCCCTCTACCGCTTTGGAGCTCATATGCTACAGTCATGGACTACAATATTTATTTTATATGTGAAGATACAACCTTTTAATTAAGCTCTGTCTGTCTTTTAATTCAACCAATACGTCTGTCTGTTCGTGTGCTTCACATGTTAGTAGGTCAGTGTCTGGGAGGAACAGGAAAATGGTTCATGAATCACCAGGCTGGGAAGCAGAAATGGGGGAGGTATCAGATGTTTCATCGTTAGATTTTTGTTTCATTTGCTAAAAAAGAGTATCTGCATTTCACAGTGGCAGCAAATCCTAGTCTTGTATGAAAGTGATGTGAGCCTGACTTAGTTTAGAGACAGCCCCCTTACTAGGCCCCCCCCTTTCAATCTGTGGGTAGTCAAGAGTGGCCTTTTTCATAAAGCTCTCTGAGTAACAGCCACAGAAATCCTTCCCCAGAGAGGTTCAGCAGAGCCCAAGCTCAGGGGCAACACACAACATCTTCTAATGCAGTGAATACGTATGAGCAGGAGTTCTGAGTTTAGTTCTCATGGGATACGTTGATTTTTAAGGTGCATTGCATTATATTTCACATTTTTATATGCAGCGTTTTCTACTGAAATTGGGCCTCCTTCATTGCTGTGACCTCATGATGCGCTTCCTTAATTTTCTGTCTATTCCCAAATACAGCAGGAGCTCATTGCCCTTACCTTCAGAACTCTCTGTGGCTTGATATGACTGATATGACTTGTGATCTTTGCTTCTCCCATCCAAACACCCATCACCGTCTAATGGTCTATTGCTTTCTCAAAAGACTCTCACCATCCTCCCTTGTCCATTCTATGCTTGGAACTGCCTCCAAGAACACCTGTGTGGCACCACTTCTTTCAGATTCTTAGCCCAGCTCACTTTTTCCATGAAACCTTTGCCACCAGCTCCTATATTCCCATATAACTTCACCTATAATTAATCTGAAGCACTGAACTGAAACAATCACATACTGCTTTCATGTTAATTTATCAGCTCTGCTGTTTCTCCTGTGTTGAGTTTTTAATGTTAACCTCCTTAGTCCTGGGACCTGGCATGTGGTTTTCTACAGAACAACTGTGCATGTTGATAGGGCTATATTAAACAAATAATTCAATATGTTAGATGCTGTGGGTTTATGTAGTGGTACATGGCACACAAATGCATGTTGACTCAGAAGTAAGGCCCTCAGTTACTCAGAAGTAAGCTGGAGAAGAGTTCTGGCTCAGTGACAGAGTATCTTCTTTGCACACAGAAGACCCCAGGTTCAGTCCCCGGCATCTCCTGGTAGAGCTGGGCCCTGGGAAAGACTCTCTGGCCTGAAACCCTGAAGATGTTCTGTTCTGTGATAGCGTGTTGATTTCACATGTGATTGGTACCTAGCTAATTTGATTCTGGCGTTTGTTTTTATGAAACTCTACCTGTGCTGCCACATCTGCGGGGTTGTACACAAGGCAGCTGTAATTTGCACACTTGTGGTACTCCCTTTTCTTGGTACCACTGTTACACGGATTGTAGTGATTGCGGTGCAGAACCCTTATGGAGATGCCCGTGCCCATTTAATGTAGGCTTTTCCTAGCTGATAACTTGGATGCATGATCTGCTTGCTCCAAATATTCTCATGCTGAGCATCCAGCAAGAAACATGAGCCTAGGATGAGCAGGAATTAATGCTATGCCATCACTTTAAAAATCCAGTTCTTAAAAAGAAAAGGTCCTGGAGGTCTAACCTGTGTAGCTCAAAAGTCTGTATGCTGCATTCTGAAATGCTGTTGGTCCTAAGTTTTGTATTTTTTTAGCTTGATGAACTTTTTTCTAATGGAACTAATTTTCCAAGTGGTAATGTTTATACTTGTGTGATAGGTGGTCCAGCTGGTTGCTGTTTACCCTGATCATAGCCTTTACATGTGCCATTCAGGCGACTCACTTTAGGAAATTCATCTTTCCCTCTGGCGATTCGGAACAAGAGTCTTTATTAATGCTGTTCTCCAAGGTTACAAAAGATGTCAAAAATGAATCCTGATTTTCTTTCTATAGAAGCAGAAGCACTGTCCTATTTCTTTTGTCATATCAGAAATGTGGACACACAACATAACATGCTTAATGTGTGTTCTTGCTCTCATATGGAAGGAGTAGTTGGTTGAAAGGAAGTCTGACATCGAGTAATTGAGTTTGACTAAATGTATAGAGTCAAAATGAATGGCAAATAAAACTGACCCAATTGTTTCCCAGAAACAGAGAAGGCTTTCTGCTTTTCCCTTTGACACATTATTCTGGAATGCTGTTGGGCATGACTTAGATTCATCTACTGCATTCAGGCTCTTGCCCTGCAGAATTTAATTTTTTTGTTACATTTTCAAGGTTTTAATTTAAAACATATTGCTAAAAGCTTGTGGGATTTTGTTTTCAAAGGAGCCTCTCTGACTCAAGGTTAAAGCTATTAGTCAGTTTGAAAAGGCATGACTTGAAGAAAGAAAGAAAGAAAGAAAGAAAGAAAGAAAGAAAGAAAGAAAGAAAGAAGACATGGGCCCTGCTTACAAACCATGCCTTCAACAGTGAGTGAGGGAGTGAGAACAGCATTCCATGTTGGAGGGGAAATGAGCTGACATGGTTTTTGCCATTTCTGGGCAAATCACTGAGATATAATATGATTTGTACTTTTGCGAGCTAAGGTAAAATTCTGATGTTTCTCCCCTTTTCTTCAATTCCTCGCAAATTGGGAATTGTGGTGACTTAGCACTAGTAGAAAGTGCTTACATTCAAGTTGGGGCAATGTGTTTTGCCTGCCCAAAACTTGTTCTCGTTTATGTACTTTCCACCTACTGCAGTGCCACCATTAGATGCATCCTATTTTCTTTTAGAAGTGTGAAAATGGTAAGATGATATTTTGCACAATCAGTGGCTAAACCAGGAAAAACCCCAATAAAATTGCCTGCAAAATGGTGAAGGAATCAGTTTTTGAGGGAGGTGTAATTTCCTATTTCTGGGTGTAGTTTTAAGGTGCCTCTCAGGCAGATGGACCAATGGTTTGACTCTGTATAAGGCAGCCTCCAATGTTCTGTAAAAGACTGCTTGTCTACTGCAGAGCTTTCTCTGTAATGCACAATTGAGGTAGGGAGTACAGTATTCACACACTTGACCTAGAACATGATCCAAAATATTCAGGGAATTCATGCCACATGCAAAAAAGTTCCTTGGCACACAAGCTAATGTGGAAAAGTTTCCTAAAGGCAGAAAGCTAGTGCTCCGCAGTTCTGTGTACAGTCATACCTTGGATCCCAAACACCTTGTGAGTTGAACGTTTTGGCTCCCGAATGCCGCAAACTCAGCATTGAGTGTTCCGGTTTGCAAGCTTTCTTTGGAATCTGAGGTGGCTTCCGATTGGCTGCAGGAATTTCCTGCAGCCAATCAGAAGCCGCACCTTGGTTTCTGAACGCTTTGGAAGTTGACTGGACCTCTGGAACGGATTCCGTTCAACTTCTGAGGTACCACTGTACCTTGATATTGTATACACTTGAGTTTTCTTTGTTAGCTTAAGTTTTCTAGAGCTGCTTTGTTCCTGGGCAAATCAGTTCACACCCAGCTTTAGAAATAAGCACTGCATATTTCTGTTTTTGGGGAAAGTCAACCAATCCAGCAAAGTGATATATTAGTTGCTTCTGATTTCTTCACAGCTAGTTGTTTCAGTTATATTCTGCTGTTTGCCAGGATTTTGCTTTTTTGATCAACATAATCACACATGACAGGATGAAGCTACTGTTCACTCTGTGTTCCTTTTAAAAATAAATATGGTCAGATTGTAAAAACTGAATTTCTTTCTTCTTCTTTTTGTCTTTGGCAATAAAATGTAACTATGCAACTAAGAATGAATTCGGCTTGGACCAGCTCCAGGTTTATGTGGGCCAAGGCACAACAATCCTGAACTGGCTGTGTCCACATTCCCTTCCTGGTTTCAGTGGACCATTCAGCTATATTCACTCAAAAAGCCTTTGCTTCCACACAATCAAAGCACAGACAATCAAAGCAAGTTGTGCAGCATTCAGTGAAATAGGAGTAAGCAGGAAAGTGGTATTTCTCATCCTCCCTGTAATGACAGTGGGGTGAGGAAGTCTGATATGGATGCAGGCTTCTTATCCCCCTCTGAATGACTACCTCAATTAAGATGGGAATATATGGGGGGGAATCCTTCCATTGGTCATTATTAAAGCCACAGCTTAATAGCCTGGATTAAATAAATAATCATTGGTCATATTTTCTTTACCAATTAATACCTGCGTTTTCAGTTTAGGTTTAGATTTTTAAAAGGATCCTCCCCCATGTTGGAAGCTGCTAATCTTGTCTGCCTGGATGCAGCTGGCTGTTACTAACATAAAAATCAATGTTCTGTCCTCTAGAGTGCATCAAGTGACCTCTTCTGCTTGTTTCCTGTGCTGTGTCTTTAGTTTTTGTGTGTGCAATAAGAGTCTGTTTCATATTTCACAAAACAGGCCATGCTTCCACATGGTGCCAACAGAAAATATAATGTATTGACCTTAGAATCCTAGCTGGAAGGGCTGTGTGAGCCTCGTTTGCCATGCTAAGACAGGAATGTATTGTATCTGAAGGATGCTTCATATATTATGCCTCATATGGAGATCCACCCCACCCCCCAAGAAGGAAATTCTGCAGCACTTTTAGGAAGTGTTTCATTACTGAATTCTATAGGGTTTTCTTCCTATTGAATCTAAACATATATTGCATATTATCCCGACCATGGATTTTTAGTGTTTCCAGGGAGTTGGGCAAAAAAAATAATGCACTCTCAACATTGGTTTAACTTTTGGGATGGGTGAAATCAAAGCTTTGAGTCGGGTAGGCTAACTATGAGGTGGCTTGGTTAACATCTGGTCAGCATCCCAGTGGCATTCCCTTTGAAAGTTGGGACAGGGGAACGGTGCTACATCTGTCCCTCACTTCGCAGCACATGCAGAAACCACCTTCTTGATCATTGGACCTACTATTGGTCTTGTCTGCTCAATCCTCCAGAGCCTGCCTTCTCATGAAGGGGAAGTCCCTATCTCACTGAGGGTTTAAGACTCATCGGCTACCCTCACCTGGTTTTGCCAGCTAGTCGAAGCCATTTTGCAGGATGTGGCTGCTGTCGCATGCTGACAGCTTCTAGGAGCCACAGGTGAGAGCTGAGTGGGGACCAAAGCCATTACCAACCCAGCAGATACTACATTGGTGAAGGTTGTACTACATGATGATATAGCCATGGTTCCTATGGGGCATTCTGTCCCAAATGAACACAGGTAGGCTGCTGAGGGCAGCTAACCTACCACCTGAAGCAGTGACAATTTGTTCCCTTTGTTAAAACGCCTTTGCCACCTCCTCCTTAAAATGTTAAGGCTACCTGCATCTGCAAACTCTTCTGTTTCCCTTCCCACTTTATGGGGGACAGAAAGGTCCCACAAATGGATACGTGTGTGTGTGTGTAATATTCAACATGGCTTGACTTTAAACCTGTAGCTTATTCTAGCCTTTTATGTGAAAGCTATTATCTGCATATTGATCTGTTTTTCATGTCACTTTGTCCAGATGATTTAATTCTATAATATGTGAGAACATGTTCACAGCAGTCAGATGCCAGTTTTTTGTTGTTGCTGGGGAAATGCAATGCTGCATCAGAATCTAACATTTCATTTGAACACGTCGGCCCAGGGCATGATGAAGGTGACCTCTCCCTACTTGTTGTCTCCAACAACTGGAAATGATATTTTTACCTCTATCTATTTCAAGTTATATTTTATTTATTATAGCTAACAAGTGGTTAGTGGAACAAAATATTGCAATCTGGACGGCTCTTGTTCAGTGTTCCAGCCCAACCATGTTATCTTTAAGGATATTGCATTCCTTCCACTTAGCATTCTCAATCCTCATTAGGGTATGTTGGAGTTTCTCCTCGCCCTTAGGATTTTTAACTTACAGAATCATTTTGTCTATGTACACAAGGAGAACTGAGTTCACATTCACTGTTACAAACTATAGGACAGCCCATTACCAATACATTCTGAATTTGTCTAGTCATCATATTTTGTATCAATTGCATACATTACTTACATGTAGTGTGAAGCAATATTTCCTTCTGTTTGACCTGAACCTAATCACAGTTTTTCTCTTTCTGTTGTTCATAATATAAACCCAGCCTCCATCAAAATTGGCTGAAAAACAGGAAAGGAATCAACAGACAGTTTTCACAATGGAGGGAAGTAAATAGTGGGGTCCCTCAAGCTATCTGCATGTGGACCATTGCCGTACAACTTGTTCATAAATTTACTAGTGTCAGGGGCAAGGTAACCCAGGTTGCAGATGACCTGAAAATAGTGTGCCGTCCCATACAGATTGTGAAGAGTTCCAAAATTATATTGCCAAAGTACATGATTAGGTGATGGGGTTTATGGATGAGGCTGTTTGTCCACTTGCCATTTGAAAAGCAGCCAGACTCAAATGGTTTGGAAATGTAAAAGCTCTTTAATGACAGTCAAGGAAAGATGGGGTACAAGTGGTATTGTCTTGGGGTTGCCCTGAGAGGGAGTGATGTCCACTGAGAGGGATGATGTCCACTGGTGGGATGTTTCATTTTAGTATCTAGTGTTCTTGCTCCGCTGTTCTCCTTTAACAGAATTGGGGAGAACAAAGGGAAGAAATATCAAGTTATGGCTTTACCTTATCTTATGACTTCAAATGCAAGCTCTTTCAGCTTTACTTGTCTTTTAGGAGGGACCTAGGAGTGCTAAGACCTCCTAGCAATAATGGTATGAGAGGTGCCACTGATTTTTCTGATGGTGGGGCTGAACGGGCCTATCAGCTGTGGGTTCACCATTTAGAAGCGCTAAGGACGGGGGGGGGGGCGCTTCATCTCTGGCCCTGCAGATGTCATTGGATGCCAATTCCCATCAGCCCTAGCCATCATGACCAGTTGCTGCAAATTATGTGAGTTGTATTCCAGAAACACCTGGTGTGCCACAGGATAACCACCTGCTTTTCGTCTATGATCTTTGATGGCCATTGAGTCACCATGAATTGCCTTTGAATTGTTTCACTGTCAGATTATTTTCTGTTTAATCTTGAAGACAATATCCTCTGCTTTTATCCAAAGGTTTTTTTGCTTTGCCTCTGTCACAACCCTTGATCATATATTTTGATTGTGACCCTGAGGGGCATCGATAACTTGTAAGCTGCTTTGGGATCCTTGTTCGGCTGAAGAGTAGGACAGAAATGTTTTAAATAAATAACAAATTTTGAGATTGATGGGAATTCAAGGAACTCTTTTGAGATAGACTTTTTATGCGAGGGGCATTTCATACAGTACAGAGACTTTTCTTGGCAAGCTGCCGATACGTTCCATGACAGGCTGGTGTTCCTCTTTCAGACGCATTGTGGCGGGAAGTTGGTATCTAGTTTGGACAGAGGCTTCTTTATCTTGGAAACTACTACAACATACATACAACATAAAAGTTTGAAAATTGTGGTCACAATGAGGCCTTCCCTATCCCTAGTGGGAGCCAGAAGATTTATCCAGGCCATCTGATAATAAAAGCCACTATTCCTACATGGCCCTTGCGAGCAATGCTTTGCTGCTACTTACAGAAAGCCCTTTTTGTTTTGATCCGGAATAGAGCCGTTGCATATCTCGCAAGTCTGTTTTCCCTACAGACTGACCGCTTGTATGAAATAAGCATTGCTTTGCCCTCATTTGGTCTGAAAATGCTGGAGCCTTGCCATAAAACCCTCTATATGCCTATATACAAATGCTTTTGTAAAGGGAACATGCTTTCTGCTGTACAGGCGACAGCCATTTTGCACAGTTTTTTTGTTCCCGGTCCCTGAGTGCGTAGGCTGAGCGCATATAAGCACATCCCACCCTGTTCCATCCCTGTTTTGCCTTCTTCCAGGTCCAAAAGGACCCACACATCAATTGGACGTGCTTAAAATGGTTGCCGCCTGTATGCTACAACTGTTTGCCAGTTAGGTTCTCTGTATTTCTTGACAACTCTTCTCTTCTGTGTTAAGTTGTGGGTGAACATATCAGACGACACAGTGATTCTTCAAACAGCTCCTCTTTATTCACAGGCCAGAACTGAACTGAACTGAACTGAAGGGTTCAGCCAGCCTGCTTATATAGAGCTCCACTAGAACACAACAGTAACCATTTTCTGTAACTATCCAATCACTGAACGTCACTTTCGATCCCTTATTTGCATATGTGGACCTGAACTATCTACAGTATCCTCTTGCTGGCCCAGGGTGAGAACTTCAGTACATAACATTCTGGACAAGTGTTCATATTTTTTGAGATTGGGTAGGGAGTCTGTACTTACCCAGAGATAAAGGAAAAACTTATCCCCATTTATCTGTATAGTGATGAACTGAAAGAAAAGTCCCAAGCACCTCTGACTTAAACTCGCCTAAACTTGCTAACCTTTGGTGGGTTAATAAATTCTATTCATCACAAGCTTTATCTAACCACTTCTGCTGAGAAGGAACTTCATTACACACCGTTTATTGACTAGTATAGCGTTTGCTGCCAATAACTAATAGTGAAAATATCAGAAACCATTATTCAGTTCTATGTGTGTATGTTTTCGTTTCCAAGGGGAGTTCTAAAGAAAAATTGCAAGACGTTCCAGGGGCCACCCGGGCTCTGAGGGATTGAATCTGGAACCTGCTGCATGCAATGTTCTTCTGCTTCTTTTAATTAAAACTGGTGTTGCATCAGAGAAACCTAAAGAAATGTTAATGTGGAGAGCAATTTAAATGGAACACATAACCTTTAAAATGGAGAACTATTAAGCTCTTTGTTTCAGATTGTTTAAAAAATCTGTAGGATACCTTCCTCTTAAAAATAGGAGCTACACACACACACACACACACACACACACACACACACACACACACGTGTGTGTGTGTGTGTGTGTGTGTGTGTGTGTGTGTGTGTAATGCCCTTTAGATTGAGACCTCAGTGATTCAGTGTTATTTTATCAAGTAAAATGGGATGCAGGTGGCGCTGTGGTGTAAACCACTGAACCTTGGGCTTGCTGGTCGGAAGGTCGGCGGTTCGAATCCCCTCGACGGGGTGAGCTCCCATTGTTTGGTCCCAGCTCCTGCCAACCTAGCAGTTCGAAAGCATGTCAAATTGCAAATAGATAAATAGGTACCGCTCCGGCGGGAAGGTAAATGGCGTTTCTGTGTGCTGCTCTGGTTTTGCCAGAAGCGGCTTAGTCATGCTGGCCACCTGACCCGGAAAAACTGTTGTTCACGACTGGACTTAACTTTCGGGGTCCTTTATCCTTAGGTAAAGGTAAAGGGATCCCTGACCATTAGGTCCAGTCATGGCTGACTCTGGGGTTGCGGTGCTCATTTCACTTTATTGGCTGAGGGAGCTGGTGTACAGCTTCTGGGTCATTTGGCCAGCATGATTGAGAAGGCGATTGGGCCGCATCTGGCCCCTGGGCCTTAGGTTGCCTACCCCTGGTGTAGTCGTTGAAAATTCCTCATAATAATGGGAGGGTGATACTTTGTTGTTGTAAATGGGAATTTGGCTTTGGGTTCTGCCACATTGAGCAGCCTTGGAAGCAGTTTGTAAACAAGGGCTCCGTGGTGGGGGTGGGGACACATGGGAAGAACTGAATCTGCATCCCACATACTCCATACTGTCTTCTCTACAAAGAAGCAAATACATTGATTCTTGAGCTTTTAAAATTCTGTTAATAGAAAGGAGTGTAGGAGTAACCACTGCACCAACACACCAATGGGCACAACAAAAATTATTGTAGTTTGATCTCTGATCACCACATTGACATCTTTACAATAGGAATGTGTGAATTTACTATTACCATTTCAAAGTGGAGGGATCTGAGCTTTGCCTGCTAGGCGCTTGAACAGCTTTATTTCATTGACCTTGGTTAGTCTAAGCACTGCTAAGTACAAAATCAGTTGTAGACTTTTTGGATTAGATTAATGAGATGGTCAGCACTGTATCTCCCTTAATCTCTCATGTATCCCCTTATCTTTTTAATCATCCACAGATAAAGCAGTTGATCTCTTAACTTTCCTTTTAGAAAACTGAGGTTTCTAGGAATGATAGACCAAGCTTTTAATTGAGAGTGAAATGGTTTTCACATAAGCCTGTGCCATCTTTTATACTGAAGACTTTTATTTTCCCTAACTATGGCATGGGTTTGTAATAGCATACCTGAAATGTGTTTCATATGGTATGGCTGTGCCCCTTAATTTCACCTTGTTGCTTCAACCTAAAAATGCCAATATGTAGACTTTATTTTTATTTGAAAAAGTTGGTCTTTGATTTCAAAATTACCCCATTGTTAGGCCCAGCCCACTTCTAGTGTCGACAAGTTTCAGGGATGTGTTTGCTTACCTGGGTTTAGTTTCCTTTGGAAGGACGTCTCTGGTAGCTTACGGTATTTTACAATATTTATTTGTAAATATAAAGTTTGAGTGCAAGGAAAAGGCATAGCTTAAACCAGAGGTCAACAACCTAAGGCCCATGGGTCGGAAGCGGCCCGTGGAGGTCGTTTGACCGGCCCAAGAGCCACCCCTTAACGGAGCTGCCCGTTTGTGCACTGCGCTAGACCAGTGCAGTGCGGTGCGGGAATTCGCTTCTGCAGCGCCAGAAATCGCGTCTGCGCATGCGCAGATGCTGGAAATCGCAGGCACGTGCGCTCACACGCATGCGCAATCCGGCCCACGGAAGGATCTCTGCGGGACCAATCCAGCCCAGGCAAGATAAACCTTACTGACCCCTGGCCATAAGCAGACATCCTGAGTTCAGCATTTGTACACTAGCTTAGAAGAGATAGCAAGCTGATTTGGGACTATGGTAGTTTACAGAGCCCCCAATCAACTTTCTATGCCTCTCAGTCGGTCCTTTTCTCATTTTTTTTTTAAAAAATCAGTTTTTGTTGTCTCACACATAAACCATAGTTTTTAGTTGTTGCAGGTATACCATGTGGTGGAAAGTTTGAAGACCCCTGTTTAATGTAATTCAAATGCTCAGAACACTTGAAACACATTGGCATGGTTGCCCAGCACCCCTGTGTGAGAGAGGGAGGACCCCAGGTACATTGGAGGAGGAGCCAGGTGCCTGTGGTTGCCTGCTTTGCAGTGGGCAGTGCCGGATTTATGTATAGGCTAAGTAGGCTGAAGCCGAGGGCCTTTAAATCTAGGGGGCCTCCCCAGCCCACCCTCCCCCCAGCGGGTAGTCTCCCCTCTCCCAAAATTGCAAACCCAAGACTTCATGCGATGGCAGGGCAACTCGGGCCCAGCAACTATGAGACCTGGGGCCAGCCAGTGGGTCCCAATTTGAAACTCTAGGGCCCAACTTGAATTTTTTTGTGGGGCTCTATGGGGCAGAATCTTAGAGATATAAGTCCATGTGCTAGGTCATTATCACAAGGTCAGCAAAGTCCTTCAGAAATCAGACCTGTTATTGAGTTATTGTGCAAGTTTGTAAACAAATTTTGATGACGTTTTCTGATGTCCTTTAGAGGAGAATTTGAGAATTGCAGAATTTTAAATACCCATCACCATCCTTGGCGTCATTCAATTTTGTTTATAACACTCTTTCATTTTCTTCTAGTCGTGAGGGTGGGGGATTGGGAGGGGCCTCACAAGTGGAGTAGCCTAGGGCCTTTCTTCATCTAAATCCAGCCCTGGCAGTGGAACTCCTGAGCATACGTGCAGGAGCACCCACTACATGGCCCAGCAGTCTCCCTGCCTGAGCTGGTCTTGGAGGCAGTGTTGAGGGCTCCCAGACAGTTGATTTGATGGGAATTCAACATTCATGCCAAGGCGATTGGATCAGAACTTTATGGCTGCCGTGATGGACCATGGTGATGTACCTGGAAGTGAATGTGGCCCTCAGATTGAAAAAGGCACCTCACCTTTAGCTTAGTATTGCATCCCAAACCAGGCTTGTGGTTTGTTACATCCGAACCAAGGTCTGTGGGTGTGTCTTGCTTCAAACAAACTATGACCTATAGCCAATATTTGTTCTGGAGAATGCAAACAGTAGGCTTGCACAGCAGAAATGGTGCTATATTCATACTCCTATAGTAGGCCTCTTGGTAAGAGGGTAGACTCCCTCTTCCTTTTTAAAAAAGTGAAACCAATTAAAGTGGAGCCCATATGGCTGCTTATCAGGGACCTGAGTTGCTATAACATGAGACTCTTAATCTCAGTGTCATGGGTTTGAGCCCCATCTTGGGCAAAAAATAATAATCCTGCATTGCAGGGGGGTTGGACTAGATGACCCCTGTCGCCTCTTCTGACTCTACAATTCTATGATTCCATGAGATTTCTTCCAACTCAGTTTCTATTATTTCTAGCAAGAAGTAGACAGCTATGAACATCCATGTTAAATCAAACAGCACAGGGCAATAATTTGGGCTTTGCAATATCACATTTGCTAGGTGTTGTTTTGGCAAAACTATGACTAGAAAATTTTCATTTTCATTTTTTAAAAAATGAAACTTGCTGAGCCTAGAGATGTTCCAAGACCAAAATTATTTGTGGGCCAGTGGTTTGGCCATTTTGTGAGTAGTTTTATCTTTGCTAAAGTGTGTCTAAATGCTACTCTGTTTTTATCTAAATGTAGTATGCAAGAGGGTGTTCATTTCTGTTCACCACAATTTATACATCAGTGGATTTCTTAATAATTAGTATATAACCACAACTCTTAGTTTCCTTTTGATTTGGTTAAAAAAAAAAGTTCCCCCCAGTTCACCTCCAATAAGCAGCTGAAATGTTTGCTCATTCAGGGAAGTTGCTGAAGGCAAAATAACCACAAGTTTAGGAGGCAAAAAAGATACTGCTGGCCAGCTTGTGGAAAGAGCTGTTATTGCATTTAAACTGTGACAGAGTTCAGAGTTTTTAAGCAGCTGAGGCACTAGATGAAAACAGCCTTTGTAGTTTTACAGAGTGCTTTTCTCCAGCAGTTTGAAAGTTACATAAGTTGAACTTCCCTGTTAACTCTTTTAGCTGGAATGAAACCTTGTGCTCCCCCCCACCCCCCACTTCTTGCTCGTTTGCATGTTTGCCGATACACTCTGCGCAAAAACAGCTGTGCCTCAAGGGACAGTGGGTCTGGTCATGACTCTCGCCCGCTGAAGTGTAAACTTCCAGTGTGTAATGATTTCAGAACTCCTCCTAGATGTGGTCAGCAAAGCTCGCAGCTAAGGAGTATGTGAACCTATCATATGATCCTTGCTCATTGCGAAACTGAGTCTCTGCACGATTAACGGCACTAGATTGACGTGTGTGTATCTGCATACATGACTGCCATGTCATCTGATCCAGGTAAAGGGTTTCATTCTGGTTTTGTTGCTGCTGCTGTTATTTTTGTGTGTTTACCAAAGTTGCCCTAATCCACGTTCTTCCTTCCTGTGTGCATGCACTTCTGATAGTTTTAAGCATACCCAGATTCAGGAAAAACGTAGCTGTATGTTTGAAAATCTAAACTTTCACAAATGTTGCTTGTGTGTCATACTTGTGGAATGCCTTTTCTCTCTCTCTCGCCCCTGCCCTTTCTTAGTTTCAGTTGGTATTATTAGTTAGGAAAACATAATGGCCAGTTAGTATAGCATGCATAAAAACTGTGTTTTGGCTCTCTTCTGTTGTTTTAGCGTGCTTGGAAGTTTTCTTGAGCAACTAAATGGATTGTTAAGTGATTTCTATTTCCGGTTGGGAATTCTCTGTTTACAGTCAAATCATTCCTAGTTCCTGTTCCTATAAATCATTAGTGATAGTACTGAGAGATCCTCTCTCATCTGTAAAATAGCTGTCCTTCCTGGAATGTTAAGAAACAGCTTTTCCTTTAATATGTATAGTTTGACGCAGCAACAGTTATCTATGAATTTTGTGGTGCTAGTGTGAATTAAAATGCATGTTTGGTTTGTTACAACTCCCCCAGAAATGCTGATTTCCTTTGAGCACTTAATATTATATCTTCACTTGTGTACATTTACGCTTTTTAGGGGCAGATGGGTGTTGAAGGGATTAAAAGTCCGGACAATTTTAGGGGCTCTTGGTTCACTGTTTACCTTTTTTACGCAGTGTATAAATAGTTGCGTCGAAATTATTTTGGCTTTGTGGAAAGGAAGGGTCTGGAGAAATCAGTGCAGGAAGACACTTAAATATAATGTTGTTAAAAGTAATGATGTCATCAAGGTCTGGAAATAATAGATTGGTTGCCCGGATATATTTGGAGAAGATCTTCCTTGCCCTAAAATTCTTCTGGTGCTTACAATTAAACATGAAACTTTTTAAAGAAAACGTTATATCACATTATTATTCATGCAGATTCATCAGATTTGACACTGAAAACCAACTGCATTGTTGGCCATTTTCTGAAGTTACTTTAATCCCTTATTTATTTATTAAATTATTTGCATTTTCAAAAACAGGAACAGAGAGCATATTTAACCCCCCCCCCTGTGTCCCCCTCATCCCACTTACAACTTCCTTGCCAATACAGCATGTATGCATATACCATATGACTTTCCTTCCACACTTTTGCTTTTGGTTCCTTTTGCTTTTCTACTACTCCCTTATTCTTGACGAAATCGTCATGGCTGAAATTTACTAAAACCTATAAAGTGGGGAGGCAATTTGCAGAACATAAATTTGACTTCTGAGTCATGAATTGAATGGTCATTGAAAAAATGTCTCAGGAACATCATTGACATGCCAGCCAAGACTTGTAGATGCACCTAGCATTTCCAATCTTCTTGCAGAAATATCAGAAGATAGGGTTGTCTTTCTGCCCTCACAATCTGTGAAATCCCTGCTGTTGTGACTTGTTCAATTCTAGCTCACCTGCTCTGAGGGATCTGTGAAATCCCTACTGTTGTGACTTGTTCAATTCTAGCTCACTGCTCTGGGGGATCAATATTCAGAACCAGTTCAGTAGACTCCCACCCCATTTGGTGATTCCTTGCTGGTCTGCTCTGGTTTCCAAAATGTGAACGGAAGGGGGGGGAGGAGCTTCTCACAGTTACCTTGGGGAAGCCCTTGCCTCACAATCCTCAGGTGGTTTGTAATGCATCCTGGAAAGGAATCACACATGTGCAAAGAATTTTTAAAAGAGAGAAAGTGCTGAAAGAATAAAAACAAAGTATCTTCAGAACCAGCACAAGGGCCTCCAGATAGCAATTAGATAGGCGGAGACTTGGTTTTTTTAAGCCTAAAATTTGGAGGAACTTCATATCTAAAGGCAATGTACAATCTATTTTCGAAGGCCAAAGGTAATTTGTTGTTGTTGTGTTTTCTTTTACATAATTCTCTGCTGGGATAACTTTAGTCAGAGCAAGGAGTTGGGTCCCTTCCAACTCCTGTTAAAAGAACGCACACTTTCTAAATAACTTGGGGATACCTGATCATGTATAGATTACAGAAAGAGATGTCTCTGGTGTGCATTGTACTTGCCCAACTTTCCTAAAACTAATGGTTACATTTGGGAGTCTTTGTGGTCACCGTTGTTTCCTAACTTCTTCAGCCATGTTGTGTTTTATTTATCTCAGTTGCAGACAAAAATAATCCAATTATTTTGATGCAACTAATACATAGCTAAGTTCAACTGCGCAGAGCACTGACCTGTAAGATTAGCTCAAGCTTTTCATTCAGTTAATGAATATAAATGAATGCTTTTAACATCAAATTTATATTGGAGAGCTTTCTGAGTTACTATAATACTGAGGCCTGTACTGGTGGGTTTAGTAGATATAAAGAAATGTTGCAGGTGACCAACTTCATAGAGCAGGACTTTCTTGGCTTGAACTTTACCCATGAAGAGCAGCTGGAGGAGGAGAGGGCAGAGGGTGAAGAAAGAGCTGAGAGATGGAGGGCCCCCATCTTCCCATTCTTTGGACCCCCTGGGAAACTCAACAAACCTGCTGTACCTGGAACTGTAGACAGCCTGAGGAAGTACTGTCTACTTTGGGCCTGCCCATAAAAACCAAGTCTAGAGTGATACTTTTGTGGGTGACAGGGAAGGTGTAACTGTGCATTTTTGTAATATTCTGTTTAAGTTGTTTGTTGTTGCTTCAGTTTTCTGCACACTGCTTAAAGATATTTTTAATATATTAAGAAGTATAGAAATCCATCCATCCATCCATCTCAATCAAGGGAACTGGGAAACCCAGCCAGATGGACAGGGTATAAATAATAAAAAATATTATTATTTTCAAGGCAGAAACAGGAAGTGCAGGAGTGTTGATGAGACATCCAGGTAGATTCTTCATGTGAACACGCAAGAAGGACTGGCTGTTCATTTTCCTTCTGTATTGTATAAGCTAGTGGCTGTTAAGCTTGGCGAGTGTGCTGTGAAATAAGCAATACTGCATAAAGAGATTGTCACATAAGTACAGTGAAATTGCTGCTCTGTTATTAAAGCATTCCTGGACCTTGCTCTTTAACCAAACCAGAAAATGAATTCGCTATTCAGCTTTAGGGCTAACATTCATGTTTAAAATTAACTACCATGATTCTTCTGTAGAAAAACACCAGCCAAAAATAGTTATGTGACTGAGATTGAATTCCAGGCACTCCTCCTTCAGAAGAAATAGGAGCCATAGGATGGGGATCATAGTTCAGGGTTGTTAAATTCCATTGAATTATTACATAAATTTCCAGTACTACATACTAAAGATCATGCATTAAAGATTGTGCACATAGTCAAATAATTTATATATTTAACAAGTATATTTTTTTAAAAAAGCATTTCAAGAATGAAGAAAGCAAATGCTCTTTATTGTGAGGAAATCGAGTAAAGCCACTAGGTCAGTATTTTTAGAAACAGGATGCCACAGAAAGCTCACACGCATACTACAAGTTTAAAGACTGACCCTTTTAATAGTAACCTTTTTATCATCTCAAACCATCTCACTTTTCCGAATCAGTTAAAGGTTAATTATAATTTTTCTGCAGATAGAAGTCATACTTTATAACAAAACATTTATTTATTTATTTATTTATTTAGCATTTTAATAACAGTTGACTTCTGTGTGTCTTTGCTATCCATTCAAAGATGAGATGGAAACTCTGTAGGTGAGCAGTTCCTAGATCAGGGGGTTGGGAAGTTCACAGATTTTGGATAAGATTGCACTCCCTCTGAATTAACAAGTACATGGTAGTTCAGGGGCACTTCTAGAGCCATCTTTGCCACTGGAGGCCCAGGTAATTTCTGTGGCAAGATTGATATGCAAATTTGGAAGGAAACAACACTTTCTAAATTGTTTCACATTTGTTTCACATTTTGTAACAATTCTCTCCCTTCCCACCATTTAGAATATTCTGGGAAAACTTGTTCTTATTACTTAGTTCTAGTTACAGGTAGGCAGCCGTGTTGGTCTGCCATAGTTAACCAACAAACAAAATTCCTTCTAGTGTGCACGAAAGCTCATACCAATAACAAACTTAGTTTTTCTCTAAGATGCTACTGGAAGGAATTTTTTGTTGTTGTTATTACTTAGTGTTTGGGATAAAAATTATACATTAGGAAACTAGTTCCTGCTGATTTGCATTCAGAGTTCCTCAGTATTAAACTTTAACTTCCCACTGGAAATCCTTCAACTTTCTTTGCACTCCCTTGACCTGCCCCACATTCTCTCCTGAGGAAGTTCAAAAACTTTAGTTGAGGTGGCCTGAGTAAAGCTAAATGCCCAAAAGAAATCTCTTTCCGTCAAATTGTACTTTCTAACAAGAGCACTTTGAAGTTTGAAGTGGTCCTCTGCAGATAGAGTGATTTACAAGCCTATACAGTACAGGAAGATCCATACGTGCAATTAAGCGTTTTTGTGTTGGTTGCTTCAGCAGAAACCTGTTAAATTGCAAAATGTGTTTGAAGCACTGAAGGGAAGGGTTTATGGTTTACTGTTTTAGTTTGGGAAGTGGCACTTGGAGTAATGTCCATCCTTATACTGCAAAATTGGCATTGTAAATACAAACCCTAAATAAGAGAGTGCATTCATACAGAGGATGTACACCACAGTTTTGTCACTGAGAATGATCCTTTCCTCCCTTCCTTTCCAAAAAGGAGCTATTAACAATGGTGTCTTACTTGTGACTACATCAGTGCAGGATTTCCATTCTCACAATGGTTTATTCAACATTTCGTTTTCCTTGCACATATCTTTCTAATGTTGGTATAAGGGCTTTCTTTTTTAAATTGTGTCTTAAGTTATAAATGACACAATCCAGTCCATTAACTTTTAGTAGCTACTGCTGCCTAACATAGCTTAAGGTTCCAACCCATATCGTCCTCTATGTCACATTTGATGATGTCACTGTTAGGAAATTCATTCTACATATTGTGCTGGCCTCTTGTTGAGTACAGGTAGCCAAATTCTGCAGCTGTTCTCTCAGAGCATCACATGACAGTGCCCATCTATTGTTTTTACAGCTGCATTTGTGTCATATTTTTCCTAATATCTGACAGAATTTTGGAACACTTTTCTTTTAAATGAAGTTCTCCTTAATATTGTTCATCTAGCCAAAGACATTCCCTTAGCTGAACTGATGTAATTGTTTTCTGTCTTGCAGTGTAAAGCCTAAGCAAAATTGTCATGTGCAGCTCTGGGGTGGAACAGAGACAGTAGAAAGTTTTTGGCTAAAGTAGTCAAAATGGTGTGTCTTGGAAAATACACAAAGCTAAGGATGTGCAAACGGTTTACAAAGGGGGTATTTAAATCTGTAAATTGTCCTCGTGAATTGACAGTGACCATTGATAGTGTAATAAGAAGTGTAATTCTTATTGGTGACTTCTAAATTATTTGGTAGCTATAGTGCCATAAATTCTGCCTTGTCTATTAAATCTCAGCAAACAAATGCAGCCTTCTATGTACTAACCTTGAACGTTTCTGCTCATTTTAGCATTTTAAGGCAGCACAGATTTAAAGAGAAAATGCTGAGATACTTGAAATTGTGCGAACTTAGACCTGATGACTTTGTGGTTATGTAAAGTCACAAGGTGAAATCTCAAATGAATTTTCTGCATTTTGCCAAAATATTTTTCCCCAGTTTATACAACATAAGCTTCATTTTCAGACAAAAACAGTTTTAAAACAAAAATTAAAATATGTAATGTGAATCAACCAAGCATAACAGAATATGCCCAGCACTGGCATATATCAAATATTAGTTATGAATCAAATACTGAAATATTAAAATAAGAAATTAATGAAAATGCATATAAAACTGGAAATGGTTCTGTCCAAATGGTCTTCCTCGACAGTACAACAAAATAACACAAAATACTAGCCTGTCCTACTAGCATATTTGTTTGTTTGTTTGTTTTATAAAAGATGATTAAATATTTACACAGTATTCAAGAATAGCAGGACCAAAATCAAATTTGTATAATGCCTAAATGTAGTTAAAGTATACTGTTGAGATGACAAATCCATAGATGGAGCAGCAAAAGGTTGACCTAAAATGCTAACTCCATCTGAAGTCAAATGGCCCAGTCAAATGGAAAGAACAATAAACTATTCAAAAATCTGGAGCGACTCTGTAAAAGATATTCTATTCTTTTAGCAGTGGGCATCAAGAAATAAGTATTCAAGGGTAAAGGTAAAGGACCCCTGGATGGTTAAGTCCAGTCAAACTTCGCTATGGGGTGCGGCGCTCATCTTGCTTTCAGGCCAAGGGAGCCGGCATTTGTCCGCAGACAACTTTCTGGGTCATGTGGCCAGCATGACTAAACAGCTTCTGGTGCAACAGGACACCATGACGAGTAGCAGAGTGCACAGAAATGCCATTTACCTTCCCGCCACAGCGGTACCTATTTATCTATTCACGCTGGTATGCTTTCAAACTGCTAGGTTGGCAGAAGGTGGGAGGGAGTGATGGGAGCTCATCCCATCATGCGGACTCGAACTGCCAACCTTCCAATTGGCAAGCCCAAGAGGTTCACTGATTTAGACCACAGCGCCACCCGCCCCCTTATTCAAGAGTAAAAAGTCTAAATCAAAGCAAACAGCCTAATCTTTTCAAAAACTGCTGCTGAAAAAGATAATGCTGAAAAATGTCTCTCATTACTGATACGGTGGTTAGTACTTTGTGAAGAAAGAAAAAAATACAATTTGTGAGTAAAGGGTAGCAGATACAAAATTCGCCCAAATGACCAATGGTAAGATGTTGAAGGACCAGTTAAGAGAAATTAATATAAAACAGAGTTTTATATTTAACTTGTTTACTGTGAAAGAATCCCATGATTCCTCTATGGATGGCCAATTCTGATTAATTATTTTCATGGCTGTGGAGTATCATTCCCGAGCCACTTAATGCAGAGCTTTTACTATGAAAGTTGCCTTCAAGAAAAGGTCTCCAGAGTCAGTGGAAATTGAGACTTGTCTGGCAATCATACTTATGGCCTGTAAAACCACTGGGCAATGTGACTATTAGGTAGTGGACAGAAGGATAAACTAGCAGCCCAATTCCCAAGGCTGTCTTTTAACACACTTTTTTGATGTAGTAGAAGCTGAGATTAATTTGCTCTTGCATAATTATAACAAACACATTACAGCCACAACTGGAAATTTTGAACGTTTTCGCAGCTTGCTGTAAAAATGAGAAATCACCAGCCTCTTTGAGCATTGGGCTCTCCAATACCATGCATAGTTTCAAATTCCACTGAAGTGTACTCTCCTAAAAGTGCATGCAGAAGTTAGGCTTATCCAGGTTTTCCAAGTTATTGCTCCATATTGTAAGAGGAGATAAACCACTCTGAACTCGGCTATTAACACGGAACAGAATTTCTTCCCGTCTTCCTTATATGAGCTAGCAAGGAAGTCCATATGTTCAGTCATGTTCACAGTTGCCTTTTCTCCTTCCAGGTGGCAGCACATGTCCAAAGATCTTCATAACTCCACTGTGCACGACGAGCAGCACAACTAGACTGTATGAGCCAAACATTGGCAATGAGGTGGCTCAGAAAATAAATGGAATCGTACCAGAGAAGCCATCTCCACAGCCAGTTTCAATTCCAAAACCACAAGGTCAGTAGCAGCTCATATCTGTGACCAGCTGTTGACTCTCGGAGGCCACCAAGTCAAGTACCTTTACCAAATATGCAGTATTTTGTGACACAAATAAAATGGCTCGCTCACACACACTAACTGATCAGGTTTTGTGAGATTGTGGATGCATTGTGGTGAAAATAGCAAGGGATGGATACAATTCTTGTCTTATTTGTTTATTTGTTTATTTATACTGCCCTATGCCCTATAAATACTGCCCTATGCCCGGAAGTCTCAGGGCGGTTCACAGAATAAAATCAAAATATAAAACCACAAAATAAAAATAAAAACAACCCAATAACGCCCCCCTCAAGCCCCCACCACATTTTAAAAGGGCATAGGATGTCAATCAAATCAACCAAAGGCCTGGTTAAAAAGGAACTTTTTGTCTGGCGCCTAAAGGTGTAAAATGAAGGCGCCAGGCGAACTTCCCTGGGGAGAGCATTCCACAGACAGGGAGCCACTGCAGAGAAGGCCTGTTCTCGTGTTGCCACCCTCTGAACCTCTTGAGGAGGAGGCACATGAAGGAGGTCCTCAGAAGATGATCTTGGGGTCCGGGTAGGTTCATATGCAAAGAGATGGTCAAAACCAGCACTTTAAATTGGGCCCAGAAACTAATTGGTAGCCAGTGCAGTCAGTGTAATATGCTCAAACCGTCTTGCTCTGGTGAGCAACCTGGCCTCTGAATTCCGCACCAGCTGAAGTTTCTGAACCATCTTCAGATGGCACTGCAGGCCTATTTGCCGTAAAGACAATTCCTCCAACTTGCTAATTGAGGAAAACTTAGGGCATTTTCTTTATTCCGTATGTTTGTTCAATCAAAGGTCTGCCCTGAATGGAGTGGGAAATATTCAAAGGGTGTCTTTGCTATTCCAGATCTGTTCTGCCAACAAACAACAGGCCCTGACCTGGTTTTGTAGAGTGTTAGTTGATACTTGGTTTCTTTCTGAAAAGCAGCTTTAAATCTCTGGAAACCAATTGTATCATTTTATATAACTATTGAGTCCCCACCCAGCATGCAAAAACAAATCCAGGGGAAAAAATGTGTGCGATGTTTAAACTTGCTTTAACTTTTTTTTTTAACTTTATATTGCTGCTATCTGAAGCAAACAACTACATAAATTTAGCCTGGAAAATGTTAGTTATTACGATCCAGGGGTGCAAATAGGGCATTAGAAAAGAGCAAGAGTTTTTGGAGCAAGTTTCCTAGTTCTTTACCAGAGTTAAGGCTTGGATCCATGGATCCATGAATGAAGTTCACAGAATGAAAGCTTCTTTTCTCTTCACTCTGTAGCCAATTGTGCCCCTTGATAATGCCTCACCATGGTTCCCTTCTGAACCATGTGGGATGGTATGGATGGGAAGCTGTCCACAGCTGTGTAGGCCTAATCATCCTATATCACATGTTATCTCCAGAGAGAGGTTTTTAGGGGTGGCGTAGGTGGCTGTTGGCCAACTTATTTCAGCATTTGTTTAGCCTTTAAAACAAGGCACAGTGTGTGTGTTTACAGTGTTTGCTAAGGTGAAACAACATGTGCATACAGCTCAGCATGACCTCAAAGTAAGTGACACAGAGTAGTCTTTAAGGGTTTTTCGGTCCTAAACTAAATGGTTTGTCTAACCAAATTCCTGGAACAGCGTGCACTTTCATAATCATGTAAACAGAGAAACATCAGGATAGGCAGTCTGCTGTATGTCTATTACTTTGGTGTTTTGGAATACAATGGCACAAAATAATGGACTCGTGTAAATGCCGAAGCAATGGTCGTCCCAGTCCTGTACTATCTGTTCTAACAATTCTTGGAACAATGGGATGGGATATGTTTAATATTTAAGTCTTCAGTCAGAAATTTTGTTTAGACAAACAGTGAGTTAGGAGGGACATGACAGAAGTGTATATGATGAAATAGATTAGAAGTTTTCTCTCCCCCATAAAATACTAGAACCTGAAGTCATCTAATAAAGCTGAATGGTACAATGTTCAGGACAGACAAAAGCGCTCTCTCTCTCTATATATATAATCGATAAACTATGGAATTTGCTAGTAAATATATAGTGATGATCGAGGGATGCGGGTGGTGCTGTGGTCTAAACCACAGAGCCTAGGGCTCGCTGATCAGAAGGTCGGCGGTTCAAATCCCCGCTCCGGCGGGAAGGTAAACGGTGTTTCCGTGCGCTGCTCTGGTTTACCAGAAACAGCTTAGTCATGCTGGCTACATGACCCGAAAGCTGTCTGCGGACAAACGCCGGCTCCCTCGGCCTATAGAGCGAGATGAGTGCGCAATCCTAGAGTTGTCAGGGGTACCTTTACCTTTATATAGTGATGAACACTAGTGCAGACTGCTTTTAAAAGATCAGGCAGATTACTGGAGTATAAAGCCTTTTGTGGCTATTACTCAAGGATGACTGTCTTCAGATACTAGGTCTAAGACCTCAAAATTCCTATCACAATATCTCAATTTTAATTCATGAGCTACTGCTGCAATCTGCTCCAATTGTATATTTTGTCTTTATGAACACTGTCATTATTGTGTTATACGAACTGGTCTTTGACCATAATAAATTATCTTATCTTGAACTTATCAATGGTTTCAGGCTGTGAAACAGTTTATTAAATAAAGTAAGTTGTTGGCCACCATGAGAACTGGATACTAGACCAGATGGCCCTTGGTATAATTCAACAGGGCTGCTCTTAGGTGCTTAATGGAAGGTTGCTTTTAACATTCTTCACCCTGCTCAAGATGCTTTCTGTATGACACAGCTTTGTTATCATTAACACCATCTATGCTGCTGCTACTTCCATTCAGACTTATTTCCTAGGATTGTTCTGTGGCCTCCTTGTTTCTCAGCCATGTTTCTGGTTTTGAGTTCTCCTCCAACCCCCTTACATTTTATCATCTCTCTCTGTTAGCTAGCTGTTCGATTTCATGGCAATTAGCTGATGTTCACTGGCCTAGATCTGCCTGTCATTTCTAGAGAAAACACAGAGTAGCAAACAGCTCAGTCTCTTAACAGCATGCAGGTGGATGTCAAAGCAGATTCGAAGAACACTGACAGATAAAACAGCTATAATGAGCAATTACAACAGTTCAAAGAAAAACAGGGTGGTGATGGCTGTCCCTCCATAATATTTTCTTAAGTTTTCAGAAGACTTCCATTAACATGGGGAGTAGGAGGAGTTGATGGGTCAGTTACAGATGCTTCATTACAGAAAGAAACACTTGGTTTTGATCCTGCTGGGATGCTTGTAGGGATTGTGATTTTTGTTACAATTATTTTTTAGAATCCTGTTTATTTGCTATCCATGCTGGACTGATTTTCTTAAGCTATTGTGAGTCCTGAGCATGCGTTTGTGTGTGCATACATAAACTTTTTCATGAGCTTACAGGTGACTTGGTCCTCAGAAAATACCAATTTGTCACAGGTTATAGTTGTACTTTGCAGAGATTGCCACACAAGGCATGTGACTGACCACCTTTGGCTTGCCAAAGTTTTGAGGTTTTGTTTTTTTATTTTAACGTTTTGACACTTTGATTGGGTTTGGAATTCAGGGACCTGGTAGACCACGGTTCAAAACCCCACTGAGCCATGCAGCTTACTGAGTAACCCTGGGCCAATTGCTGCCTCTTAGCCTAACCACCTCACAGGTTTGCTGTTGGGATTAAATGAGGAGGAAGAAAACCATGTATGCCACCTTGCACTCCTTGAAGAAAAGGTGTGATGCAGTAAGTGCAATAAAGAAACTGGAGAGAGACAGCGGCTTCAGCTGGGAAATTCCTTTCTTCTTCTTGTGGCAGCTGCGTATGTAGCCTACAAGCTGTATTCCATAACCCCTGATGTGTTGAGAAGCACTATCTCCCCCTGTGTGTGTGAAAGAGAGAGAGGGATAGCAGCAGCATTCGAAATTAGCTGGGCGCCAGTTGTGTTTTGCGACAGTCAGCCGGCCTTTTGTGATGAAGTAGAGATATCTGGTTGCCAGGTTTGGCCCTTAACTTCTCCATCTGGCTAGCTTGTGTGGCTGCGATGCCACACCACTCAGCTGGTCTGTTGGGCAGCACAGCACCATAAGATATGCCTCTTTTGGTGTTGCGCTGCCCCGCAAATCAGCTAATTCATGTGGCAGCGCAGCACCAAGAGACGTGTGTCTTTTGGTGCCGCACTTCCCCACAGACCATTTGCTTCGTAATCTTGCACACACAAAAAATGCAGCTAGGCATATCATTGTGGTGACTATAGCCCAGATTTAAGGTGCTATTTGGCTCCTAGATTTTATATCTCAGTTTCTAACACTGAGAGACAGACAAACAGAGACTTGTCCATGGCTTACTTGGATTGTGGAATATGCTTTGCTTGTTCCTCTCCCTGATTCAGGTTTGAGCCTTGGTGCTTGGGTGTGTGTGTTTAACTTCAAATCCATGCCCCATCAATGTGTCCATTGGTGGTATTTTCTTCTGTAGTGACTATAGGTTTACATTTATATACCATTTGATTGTAATAAAACCTCAAAGTGGTTTAAAATAAAGGGAGTGGTCTGTTTTGAGTTATTGCTCAGCCCTGGAAAGAGCTTATTAGGCTAGAAATTACCTCTGAGCATATGCAGAGTGCTCTTCCTTGCTGTTGAATAAATACTTGGTACTGTATTCATAAAGCCATTATTGAATGTTTAGAGTGTTTTGCATATATTATCTCAGTTATCCTTGCAACACTCCTGTAAGGCCATTATTATAATTCTCATATTGCAAATGTTTGAGAGAATGCAGAGGCTGAGAGGATGGCTTTCCTAAGGTCACCTAGTAAATTGGAAAAGGCTGTAGAGTATCTGCCTTGTATGCAGAAATTCCCAGGTTCAGTGGACTGGCACCTGCAGCTAGGGCTGGATATGTCCTTTGCCCAAAATTCTGGAGTGCCACTGCCAGTCAGTGAGCTAGATAGACCAATGGCCTGGTTTTATGTATGACAGCTTCCTATGTTCCCATTTCATAGCAGAGATGGGCTCTGAGGTGGGGCCTTTTTCATTCACATCGTCTTATGCAAGCCTGTGTACTATGTACAGAAGAAGTTGCTCTCTGGCGAATTTTGGATTGCAGGCCAGGGAGAGTTTTGTACATGGCATTGAGATAATTTTGAAAGAAATTGTTGGACAAGGCACATCTTAGTACAAAGGCAGAGAAGCCAAAGAGGAAAGAGTTATGGCTCGCAAAAACCTGGAGCTGCTTCAGCTGTAGGAAGTTCCAGAACATTATTTTACAGTATCAGATCATCTGTGGGCTTTGTGGGTTAGCCTTGCTGCTGTGCTTATTAGTTATACATCTCTTGATGAAGTTGTGGAGGCTGGACACGAGGCAGATCTTGCTTAAGTACCTAAGAAGGTGGTGTGTGTGTGTGTGTGTGAGAGAGAGAGAGAGAGAGAGAATAGACAGAGTACAACATTTATTTACATTTACCCCAATTGTACGGGGGTTCTGTTCCTGGCCACCCCATGCATCACTGGGATCCCCCATTTCCACCCTGTCCCCTTTTGGTGCTGAAAACAGCATGTGTGTCAATGGGAGCGCACGTGCTGGTCACGCACAAGTGGGGAGTTGCCTGTATTTATTTATTTTCATATAATTTATATATCACTTGATTATATAAAACAACAAAAACACCCACAAACCGGTTTACAGAAAGAATGAAACAATAAAATTACCAATAAAAAGAGCTATTAAAAACATTTAAATAATAATTAAAATCAGTGATCAGCTAAAAATGTATTAAAACACATGTAAACCTTCTACATATCTGGGCAGGCACTGAAAAGAGTAGAGTTAAGGCAGGGTGTACAGAGTACAGTTTTTGTGTTTATAATAATAGCAGTGTTTATAGTAATAGCAGAGCTTTCCTGAAAATAAAAAAACCGGGAAATCTGGTGGTTTTGGAAAGGGTTTTAAGAATCCCATAGGCCTTTCCGGGAGTCACAGTGTTGAACAGCTTTGATCTATGAAATGCCTCCAAATGCAAAATACAGTATAGTATGTTCCTTTTTCTTCACAGTGCCTCCAAAGCCATTACATCTGCAGAATTCACAGTCATCCATTGCCCACCAAACCCCCAGGCATAAAGCTTTACATTCTACGAAGCCAAGAATGGAGGAAGTTACACCTACCTCTTCTTGCGTATCTAAAGAAAAAACTAGCAAAGTGTCTGATCTCATCAGTCATTTTGAAGGAGGCAGGTAAACAAGTTTGTTTCATTTTTATTCAAAAGGGTACAGATTAAAAGAAGCATAAGTGACAGTGAATGAGGAACTGGTGTGTGCTCCACTTTTATAGCATAGATGGATGGTTGTGTTCTAGTGAAATGCAAAATTGGGAAGCTGATACGTTTCTTAAGGCTATATATTATTCCTTTGTCTCTCCTTTATATTGGGCCAACTTGTTCATTCTGCACACCAGGTATCTTCTTGCTAGTCAAATAAATGGGTCTATATATTGGTTGTGGATGTCAAAGGCTTGCATTCCGTTCCTTTAGATAGGGCAGTCTAACTCTCTTACAGTCTTTCTCCACGCTATCCATCTGTCACTCACTCTGATTCCGTCCACCATGCCACCACACTTGGCTGCTATAACTCATGCTTCTGCTCCATTAAACACTCACACTCGAACAGTTATCCAGATTTGATTTCCCATGACAATGAGGATTGATTATTATATAAACAACACGGTTTCAGTTATGGCACCCATAACCATATTTAAAATACCAGAACAGTTACCAATATTTGTGAAGAGGGATTTCACAACTTGGATGTGGGTTATGTTCTGAGGATTGCGCCTAAAGCCAAAATTGTGTATAGTCAAAACACATTGGGTACAGTGGAAGGTGCAATTGCCAAAGTCTTTCCCCCTGGATGCCCGCCCCCTTTATATAAAAGTTTTTGTCAAGCTCATAAAGCTGAATGCGCACAAGTTAAATGTGCATCAGTTGTGTGTTTACTGTACCTCGGTTTAAGAACAGCCCTGTTTACGAACGATTCGGTTTACGAACTCCGCAAAACCGGAAGTAGTGTCCCAGTTTGTGAACTTTACCTCGGTCTAAGAATGTAAGCCGAACGGTGGAAGGGCACCGGCAGTGGGAGGCCTCATTAGGGCAAGTGTGCCTTGGCTTAAGAACAGTTTCGGTTTAAGAACGGACTTCCGGAACGGATTAAGTTCGTAAACCGAGGTACCACCGTATATTATTATAGAAAGATTCAGAAACAGGATGCAGTACGATTTGTATCAGATTGTAAATCTTAGTTTGTAAACTAGTGTAAAAAAAAAGTATTCAAAAAGTAACTATAACAGAATTGCTTTTATAATATACTACTTCAATAACCCAGAATAGACTTTTAAATTTTACTGGGAATCCACTCCCAGGCACCAGTTCTTAAAGTTACAGTCCTAAAAACTAGTGTGAATATGAGTCATTCGGACCAGTATCCTCCCAACAGGACCAGTAGCCCTTTGGACCCTTAGCTTCTAAGCCATTTTATCCCCAACCAGCTTGCTTAGGCAGTTAGCTAGGGATAAAAAGGTGACATGCCTTGCCTGCAGCATCCAAGCTTCCCAGGTGGTCTCCCATCCAGGTACTGGCTTGCTTGGAGCAGAATGGCTGCAGGTACCAGCGACTGTGCCTTATGCATGCCACACACAAAAAAGCTGGCTGTGAGAAGAAGATGGTGTACCTGTGGAGGTGGGCTCTGTTCTGAAGTATGGAGTGTTGCTAGGTTATGCTAAAAAAAGAAGAGAGGTAGATTATGCACCTTGGTGGATAATCTTTGAGTGGATGCACCAGGTGCTAAAAATGAACCAAGGAAGAAAGCAAAGCATAGAAGTGTTCAGGGAGCTGCCAAAGTACACAGCAAAAACATTTCACTTTTTTAAAAAGTCCAGCTAAAGTGGTATGTTGAAGGAGGAAAAATGAGAGGTAAGCGTGGGCTTTTATGCGAGGTGGTAGGATTTCAAGAAAGAGAGATGCAGTGAGGGAGTGAGCCCAGGTGCAAGGAGAGGGAACATGGCTGGTGTGGGAAGAGATAACACTCAAAATACTTTGGGGAAAAGATGATCCTTTCACAATGATCACTTTAAAATGGTTTACATGTTCGAAAAAGTGGGGAATAGAACATCAGCGGTCATATACTCTCACTCTGAACAATCGCAGTGAAATAAATAAAGTGGAGTTTGGAGGAATGGTGAAGGCACATGCCAAAAGAAAATAACAAAGCTTGGGCAAACATTAGGGCAAAGGTTGGGGCATTGCTACATTGGCAGTTTGTGTAATGTAGGGCTAGGAAACTTTGGTGCTCCAGGTGCCGTTGAACTCCAACTCCCATCAGTCCCAGCTATCACGGCCAGTGATCAGGGTTGATGTGAGTTGTAGTTGAGCAACATCTGCTTCTCTAACCCTGAATTTGAAAAAGTAGACTTTATTATGTTTGTTCTGTAACTATCGTCTCCCTTCACCCCACCTCTCCAATTTCTGACCCTGATGAAAAAATTCAGAATAACAATGTAAGGTAAACAAACACTTATATGGGGAGAGGCCAGTGCACCGTGGAAGAGCACACACTTTGTATACAGAAGGTTCAAGGTTCAATCCTCGTCCTCTCCCATTAAAAGGGTTAGGTAACGGGGGCTGGGAAAGACATCGGCTTGAGACTTTGGAGAGTCACTGCCTGACAGAGTAAACAATGCAAGGCTTCGTGTTCTTTTTCAATGTGTTCATAATAATCCATAGAGAAAAATCCAAGAAAAATAATTCAGTGCTCTCAGCAAGATCTATTGATGTTTGTTTAATGTAGGTAGCAATGAAACACTGAAGTACACAGTGGGAAGAAGTGCAGTAAGGCTGCATTTCATGTCGAAGAATGTTGTGTTTTTAATAGTCATATCTTTGTGTGATGTAGCAAAGTAGAGGGTGGGATGGTGCTTGACTTCATTCCCAATATCATTTTCTCCAACCTGAGCTCTGATATGGGGAATCAGTTGGCTGGGAGAAGAGCAGTGGACGCAGATTCTCTCACCTTTACCTTTATTAGTTGTGGAAATCCCTGCCACTTTGTGTTTGCTTTGGCTGTACCCAGTCTTAAAAAACCCATGTGATGTAAGCCTTAGAAGCAGCAAACAACATTGACTGTAGTATGTTGACTTCAATGGGGTTTAGCCACACGTTTTACCAAGCAAGTCCTAAGTAAGCGTGAATAGGATTGTAGCCATTCTTCGCTCACCATTCTCTGTGCAAATTTTTGACTCAGCTTTGTTTAACATTGCTCTACTGATACTGCTTTTTTGTTTTTTGCAAAGAGGATAGGAAGGGTGTTCTATTCCCATAAATGGTTCATGTAATATGAATTCGTTTTCGCTCTCTTTTATTCCCTTTAGCCCATCCATTCCTAGTGAGCTGAAGAAAGAATCCTCTGTTCTAAATGTTGCTAAATCTCAAGGAAAGCATGGGCCAGCACCAGCACCTCAGCCAAAATTCCTCACCCAACACCCACTACAGAAGCAGGGATATAGTACAGATCACTCTCAGGATGTACAGAATCGCACAGCCAATGGAGAAGTAGCACAGAACCAGTTGGACTGCAGGGACAGCACATTGCCGGTTCATAATGCGAGTAGGGCCATTCAAAATGCATCATTTGACAGCAGCTTGGTAAATGGAGAACGAGAGAACATTAGTACAGACGCATTGCAAACTACAGCAGCCTGCAAAGGGCAAACAATCAATAGCTGTTGCCAGACTCCAAGTGTGAACACGTTGTTTCCATCGGGAAAAGAAAGTGTAGAAATGATTACCAATACAAAGAACAAGCAGAGTGAGGAGCACAATAAGCAAGACTCGCATGTGGAGACAAAGGTAAGGCAAGCAGTTTATAAAGAAATGTAGGCTATAAAAACAAAATGTACCTTCTGCATTATTGAAATATATAGGCCTCTGAAGGCCATACAGACCATTTGTATTTGCATTCAAATCTGATAGCTGTATCCCTAATGCTTTTTAGACCACTCTACAGCTTGAACAGTATACCATAGGAACGAAGAAATTCAACAGTACACTTAACTAGACTGCCTTCAAACGACTGAAATTTTAAGTATCTTCCCCTTTTTAACATAGATACAATATACACACACCAACACAAAATCTATGTATCTTTTGTCAGTTTCTGTTGGAGACCACATTCTATTTATACAAGGCAAAAGCTGTGAAGGAATCAATATTTTAGATGTAGATCAGAGAGGCAATACCAGTGGTATCTCTTGGATATGGAAGCTGTTGAGGGAGATTGCCTGGAGGGCTTTCCTGCAAAGGAAGGTTCTGGCTCTGAACACAGACTTCCTGATTGTGTGGACACTTCAGTCTACATAGTGTGGCCTCGGACACTGCAGGGCTTTTACATTCAGCAGAATAGCTGGAACAGTTCTTTTCCTCTTTATGAGTGTCCTCGTTAGTAAAACGAGCCAAATGCCAATGATTGCAGGAAGGACATCCCAGTTATGAAAAGGGTGTTGACAGTAATTTACAGGAAAAGGCAGAGACAGCAGGGTGGTAGTACAAGAACATACAGGAAGTAAATTGGCACACACCTGGAGAAGGTGACGGAAGGAAGCCGTTCAGTATGAGCCTTCTCACCTTCTGGATGATGAACTAATGTTATGATATGTGGCCTTTACATGTTGTAACACCCCAGTGGGAGCAGTTTTTCTGTGGGTTATTGCCATAGTTCAGCTGTAACATTTTGTTTAGTAGACTGTGACCTTATGGACAGGGTCATTCCTATGGGTCCTTTCCCTGGAATTCTCAGCGCACTGGGAAATGACACACCCATGGTCTCCCTCAGAGGGGCTACAATGGGTAAAGGGCACCCAGCAGACGTAAGCAGCAAGGAGTGTTTGGACATTCTGTAATACAAAAAGAGTAAAGCAGAAGAATGGCAGCTGCTGTGATATTCATTATTCCATGCTGTGATATCCTGCTGTGATTTGTATGGAGGATTAAAAAAAAATAAAATCATAATAAGGTGGGCTTCTCCTTGGAGTTGAGCGTTCCCTAATCCTGGTCAGCACTCTTGAGTTCCTGGCCAGTTGCAGATCAATCAAATCCAGATTTCAAAATGGACTAGAAACATAGGGAAGAGCGCTTTGGAAAGAACTAGAACCTCACGGTTTATTTTTTTGGGGGGCGGGGGACGGAATGCAGCCCTGTAGTATCTGGACTCTTCCTAGGCAGCATCTCTCACTGGCTGGCTTCACTCCCTTATTGTGTTTTTTCCTGCCTGAAATGTATCCCCGATGACCCCTCTTCCAGTGTTCTGCATATAGAATCCATGCTCCCTGTTTTTTGTTTAGTGAAATGCCAGGACTAATTTTAGACTTAATGTTCTGCTTTCACTTGATTGTTCCCTTTTTAAAAGTTTCCTTACACAACAAGCCATTATTTTTAAGGCACTATTTGAATTAGGGAGAGTTCAGAGAAGACTGTTTTTCCGATAGACCATCTCGCAATTAAAGTATTACATAACTTGTGTAGAAAGAAAGAAAAAACAGAATTCATGACTTTTAGATATGCTACCCTTCTACCATGGGTAGAACAGGCTTATGCTGCTAAGAGCAGTGTTATTTAAACCTATGTGCTCTGGAATCTCATACAGTGCTACCTCAGGTTAAGTACTTAATTCGTCCCAGAGGTCCGTACTTAACCTGAAACTGTTCTTAACCTGAAGCACTACTTTAGCTAATAGGGCCTCCTGCTGCTGCCGCACCGCCGGAGCACGATTTCTGTTCTCATCCTGAAGCAAAGTTCTTAACCTGAAGCACTATTTCTGGGTTAGCGGAGTCTGTAACCTGAAGCGTATGTAACCTGGAGCATATGTAACCCGAGGTACCACTGTAATCTTACTCAACTGGCTAGTTTCCTTGCACAGCAGAGTACATACATACATACATACATACATACATACATATGTACGTGCATAATTTTATTTGTATGCCATCTTTCCATAGTTAAAACCATGCTCAAGGCTGTTTACAACATGAAAAAATACATAATTACAAACATAACAAAAGAAGTCATAAACAACAAATAAAGCAGAGAAAAAAAATCACAACCGAATTAAACAATTTCCACATGACTCATAATAAGATCTAAAATGAAGATACAAAAAGTTAATATCGAATACAGCAGCAACACCCCCCTCCAAAAAACACCTAAACAATTCCCCAACCCAAGAATCTGTTCAGCAGCCTCAGTTAAGTCAGGGCCCCACCCTCCCAGGCCAGGTGGGGAAAGGCCTGCAAGGCAGGAAGCAGGCCTTCCTGGATTCACAGCCAAGGACCATGTGCTGAGCCCTTAAGGAAGGGCTGGACTACAATATGTTGTACCACAACTTCATCAGCCAAAACTAGGCTGGCCAGTGGATTGTGGGAGCTATAGTCTAGCAACATCTGTAAGGCCATTGATTAGCCACTCCTGTCTTAATGCTTGAAAGCAGGATACAGCAGCACACCCAACATTGCATCTAATGTACTTGAAAGAAAAAGTATTCATAGAAAGTGCAATAATTAGAAGAATTTTGAAGGCTCCTCATTATATTTAAGCCAATGCAGCCGTCTTTAGTTTACCAATTTGGAGGCAGAGGCTCTTAGTTTCTCACACTTTGGTCCTCCCAATTTTCTACGACTTGAAGGGGGAGAGAATCCTTGTTTGATAAATGCAAAAGCTGCAATTGCAGCAAAAATTCAGTAATTATATTGCAATTTCTTCATTCTGAAAATTGTCTGCATTTCCAGGAGACAAATGAACAGAAATGTTACAATATTGCCAATGAGCTTTTGCACACAGAAAGAGCTTACGTCTGCCGACTTGCTCTCTTGGATCAGGTAAGAGTGGGAATTCTTTCTTTCTTTCTTTCTTTCTTTCTTTCTTTCTTTCTTTCTTTCTTTCTTTCTTTCTTTCATGCTGCTTCTAGCTAATATAAGAGGAAACTCTTATATTAGCATGGGAAACCTGCTTTGACCACTAAATCAACTTATCAAATTAACCAGTGGATGGCTTCAAAATAATCATTGCCTGTTTGCTTGCATGTAGTTGTAGTTCCATCCTTTGTCTTTATGAATCTGCATATATCTCCTACCGTCACACACATATTTTACACAATTTCTTTCTGTGTATCTTCTCCTCTTGCCTGCAGACAATGGTAACTGGGACTGCAGCAGTGTTGTAGGAACATAGGAGTCATATCACGAGTCCATCTCGTTCAGTATTGCCCCCAGTGACTGGTAGTGGCTCTCTAACATTTCAGATAGGTAACATTTCCAGACCTCCCTGGAGATGAACATGGGATCATTGCATGCAGAACGAATACTCCTCTATTGAGCTATGTCCCTTCTCCACCCCACTATCTTTTAGCAATCTCAGAAAGCACCCCAACACCTTTAGAAAATCCTGAACCTATTGCTATGTTTTAGATATATTGCCATTAAGACATGCAAAATCAATTCTTTCCTTTGCTCAATAAAGGCTTGGTTCTTCACCCACCCTGCAGTTTGGCCAGGAAAAGTATATGGCATCGGTCACTACTGACATTTACAAATTACAAATGAAAAAAAAATCCATTTAAATTATGACTAATGACTTAATTGAAATGACTAGGAATTACTCATACTTCTGTTGGAATTATGGACTCTGGAGGTGGCACAGAAAAATATTCTGTTTGCCATGTAAATGTCACACAACCCACGAGCTCTGATTCTGCTCTTCTGATTCAATATACTGTACTGGGTCTGTCCCCCCCCCCAAAAAAAAATCTTGCAATAAAACACTTCTGTTCCTAATGCCTCCACATTTTTCATCATATATTGCCTGTCTGCTGAGAACGTTCCTCATCTTCACTCACTGCATGGTTAATTTACCTCCCTTTCATTGGATCATAGCTTCAGCTTTGTTCAAAGAGGCCCATTTTTCTTATGTGTGTTGGCTTATCCTGAATTTCCCATTTGAATATGAAAGAGAGGAAGCTCTACATAGCTACCTTTCTTGGAGCAGAAGCTTGACACCTCTTATTAGCTTTAAACTGCTT